>NC_136527.1:75993022-76155522 GCF_053919585.1 Euprymna scolopes | reverse complement strand
TCTGTGATAAAGATAGAGTTGATAGACAAAGAATTGTTATTTTAATTGGAATTCATTATTGAGATGAGTATTGTTTCGTTAATTTTATTTATTGCGAAATATTATCCTCATCTTTTTCTTGGGTGTTTCACGACGTTTCGGCCAACTATTTCTCTGGCCTTCGTCAGGTGGTAACCGCGACGGGATAGGAACTCTGAATCTCATAACTGTATCCACTGCAATTACTGCCTTCCGTAGTTGTCGTCTAACCACGTTTTGGCCAAGTAAGCTTCTGGCCGGCTTTGTGTAGGATTGAAACCGCTATCTTCAGAACTGGAACTGTAGAGATTCAACGTCTCTATCAACTGCACCACGAGCCCCGACACGCGATCAAGGTTGGATCTTTTGGTCTTATAAATCCATGTTTATTTATTATCTGATCTTCCATGGTCGGGTCCGTACCGAATGGTATATATATTTTTAATTAATTGGAATTCATTCATTGAGATGAGTATTATTTATTAATTTTTATTTATTGCGAACTATTATCCTAATCTATTTCTTAGTTGTTTCACGACGTTTCGACCAACTATTACTCTGGCCTTCGCCAGGTTGTAACCGCGATGGATAGGAACTCTGAGTCTCCTGACTGCATCCATTGCAATTACTGAGTCTTACTTGGCCAAAACGTGGTGAGACGACAACAACTACGAAAGGCAGTAATTGCAGTGGATGCAGTCAGGAGATTCAGAGTTCCTATCCGTCGCAGTTATCACCTGACGAAGGCCAGAAGAATAGTTGGCCGAAACGTCCTGAACCAACGACTAAGAAAGATGAGGATAATAGTCCGTAATAAATAAAATTAATAAGAGATATAATTGTTGTTGATTGTCCTTTTGTTGAACCTGTAGTTGTTCTTTTTGCTGTCCACGTTTTACATCTGTGTATTTCTGGTATCCTACCTTTTTTTTTTAAACTCATCTTTACCCCAAATAAGAAATATCGCCACTTGGACGTAAGGCACAACTACTATTATTTAAATGTATGCTTTGGAAAAATTAACAAGATGTTAGTTTATGTTAAATAAGTTGGTTGGCTGTTTTTGTTTTACGGCATATCAACCCTTTCAGGTTATTTAATGCCGAATCCAAAGATTTTGAAGAAAAATTTTTTAATAGAATATATTTGTTGTTTTCAAATCAGTTTCTATTTAACCCATAGTTGGGACCCTAACAGGTACTACCACTCCGGGTCAGAGTGGACCTGGGAGCAATGGTAATTAAAAGGTGGCTCCACACTCCCCAAAGCCCACAAGCTGGGGCCTCACCACTGGATATAGTTTAAGGTCATATCCAGGACTTTTACCTTCTGCAGGGGGGTAGTCGGCGTATTCTAATGCCCCACCGACAGGGCCATATGTTAAATAAGTTTTCAGACTATAGGGCAATTTTATTGATAACCAAAATTCACAGGGGCTAGGTCTGGACTATAGCGTCTGGCCTATAGGGAGGGTAAATAACTGTCTAGATGCCCATTTTGGTCGAATTTTCTGCGATAAAGATAGTAAGCCTCTGGCCGGCTTTGGGTAGGATTGAAACCGCTATTTTCAGACAATTCTCACATGGAACCACGTTTTTGGCCAAGTAAGCCTCTAGCCGGCTTTGGGTAGGATTGAAACCGCTATCTTCAGACAATTCAGTAGAAGGTCAACGTCTCTATCAACTGCGCCACGGGCCCTGAGGTGCGATCAAGGTTGAATTTTTTGGTCTTGTAAATTCATAACCAAAATTCACAGGGGCAAGGTCGGGACTATAGGGAGGGTAAAGGACTATCTCGATGCCCATCTTGGTCGAATTTTCTGGGATAAAGATAGAGTTGACATAGAACTGTTGTTGATTTTCCTGTTGTTCGAGTTTTTTTTTTTTACACAGGAGTCACCACTTATCAAGTCCAGAGGCCACTCGAGGATAAGGGTTAATGAGTATACATTAGCCAATGTGATTATAGCGTAGTAAACATAAGTAGTGGGAATTTCGTCAAATTAAGTATAAAACTATTTTTTAATTGTTGCCAGGTTTAAGTTTTAGAGATGATTGGTCGGATTATGTGACTTTTTTTTTTACTTACAAAACGAAAGCCGCTCAGGGATAAGGGTTATTGCGTGTACAGTAATCAATGGGATAGTGTCGTATTGGAGATTTGATAAAGTGTCTTACTTAAGGGAGCGGTTCATCAGGAATTTGTTTATCTTAGACTTGAAGACATCCAAGTTGTAGTCAGGTGGGAAACAGGCAAACAGAACAGAGTTCCACAGGCGTGCACTTCCAAGAAAGAAGCTTTGTTCATGGAATCTACGTTTTGGTTTTGGCACAGCTCAAGAGTGGGGAAAATCTTTGACAGTAGTTTCAGCTAGACGGGTGTTTATCGTGAAAGATTGGCGAGGGGGAACAGAGATTGGAACTCAGACGAGCATTTGTCGTAGAAATAACGATAAAATAAAGACAGGCTCGCAACATCTCTCCTGTGGAAGAGAGGTGGCAGGCAAGAGAAAAGGGCATCCCAACTAAGCCACGAAGTCTATTTTGTACTCTGTCAAGGCAGGACAGGCCGTTTTTAGCAGCTCCTGCCCAGATGTGGCAGCAGTACTCTAACCTTGGTGTACTTGGCTTTTATATAGATAGAGAATTGCATCAGCAGTGAGATATCTTCTGAAGCGGTAGAAGGATCCCACCATTTTTTTCAGCGACCTTGGCAGCTGACTTGATATACGTGTTCCATTTCAGGTCAGGAGTAAAGGTCAAACCCATAAGCGTATCAAAACATGGAGCTTCCCCTAGACGAGAGCTATCCAATCAAATAGGGATCAGAGCGTTGATGATATCTTGGTTTTAGATGCATTAAAAGTAACCAACCACCTCTTCTCCCACTGTACCACGCGCTCTAGAATCAAAGAGAACTTTGTCATTTACAGCCTTAGATGTGTTGCCATAGATGGTTAAGGAAATATAACCTGAACTCAGTGGATGACCAAACGGACAAAAAGTTTTCGAGCGTATATTAGATATTTCCATGAATAATTTTCCATGTGTTAAGATTGCGATTGATTTTTATTTTTTGGTGCTGAATTTATTTCTTCCGTTTGGAATCGATTTGATTAAGCATCAATTTGCAATTCTAGCCCCGATCTAACTTTTCATCTCGGCCATTTTGGGATTCGTTACACTTGTTTCGCATTTAAAAATTTTATCTATCTATCTATCTATCTATCTATCTATCTATCTACTCATCCATATATCTTACTACTAGCCTGGGTGCAGAGCGTTGCACGGGTATTCGGAGGTGTGTGTTGACCAAAAACAAAACAAAAAAAAAGAAGTGGTTGCAGGCAGGCAGGCTTACCCCGTACCGCGAAAAGAACATGAAATAAAAATGTGACGTATTTGCTCTTGCGCCCTGCATCAAACCGGAAGTGATAAAGGTTTAAATCAAGGCTAGTCAATCAAAAAAAAGGGGATAACTTTCGAAAATATCGGCGAAAAAAGCGACCCCTCCCAGTAGAAAAGTATCCAGTTGAGGATGAAGGAATTAATACTTTTGGCCAATTTTTTATATTTGTCGTCCGAAGGTTCGAGTTTCAAAAGGATACCTATCTCGTGAAAATCCGTCGCCTCGGTCCAAAATTTTTGCGAAACATAAAGACACACACATACATATACATACATACATACATACATACATACATGATGATTGCAACGTCTTGTCAGACGAGTGCCACTCCCTCAGACATTTAAAATCCATGAGCCCAAATGCCTGAGGGAGTATCTATACAAAGATGATGTTACAGAGTCTTAGCTTTGTACGACAGCTAAGTCTCTCTCTCTCGATTCAAAATGTTAAGATCCAGCAACAAGCAAGAGCAAGATAGCCAGCAACAAATTAAACTGTAGACCGGCTTAATGCGGGTACTGGTCTCCCGCTTTATGGTTTTTTAAATCAGAGATTTGCTTCTCCTAGAAAGGTTGCCTTCACCACGGCTTACGGGAGCCCTGTCTACCCCAATACACATATACACACACACACAGATATACACGGTGCTAGTTGGCCGTTGACCCAGAAAAAGAGTTCATTCACACTTTGGAAGGTCTTGTTTTTAATCCTCCAGGGAGATTAGCCGTCTCCATCACCAAACAAGTCACATACATACATACATACATACATACATACATACATACATACATTTAAAAAAGACAGGTAAGATTTATATTATAGGTTACAATTGAAAAATGCGAGCATGAAAAGTAATATGGTTAAGCTTAAACATGGAAAAGTAAAGGACTAGTTGTTCAAACTGGAAAAGAAAAGGACAAGATATTCTAGTAAAAAAAAATATATAATAAATTTATAACTTAAAATATAATAGTATTGGAACACAATAGAAAAATGCGAGCATAAAAAGTAATATGGTTAAGCTTGAACATGGAAAAGTAAAGGACTAGTTGTTCAAACTGGAAAAGAAAATGACAAGATATTCTAGTAAAAAATATAATAAATTTATAACTTAAAATATTGCAGCATGAAGAATTGATCATGAAATGTTATAAATTGAATTAAATTCTTAATGCTGCAAGATTTATACGTATATATATATATATATATATATATATATATATATATATATATATATATATATATATATATTTGTGTAAAAGAGATTTAGAAGGCTGTCACAATGCGAGGGATGAATTATAGTCGCTGTTGGTAAGAGATGAGAACAAGTGGCGATTTACAAATCAATAAGTACATATATATATATTGTTTATATATATATATATATATTTATTCAGTTGTATGGTAAAATGTCTTACTTGTAAGTCTGTGCGACGTATTCCATTATTAATTTCGGAAAATTTTTTTTCCCCTTTCATATATATTTGTTTAATGTTTTTGGGGGAAAGAATTCCAACAAAGTGCTCGATTACAAAGAAAACACTTTTTCGATATAAGAGCTTAATATTTATTTATATAGATAAATTATCTCCCTTGCACCAGCTAAAATTAACAGAGGGCAGACCGGAAACCATGCAAAACCAGAACAGTACATATTTATTAAAATGCCTTAAATAAAAAATTAAAAAATTAGAAAATTCATATCAGAATAAAATAAAATATACAGAGATAAGAAAAAGCTATAGTGTAATAAACAAATGTATATATATATATGAATATATATATATATATATATATATATTTGTTTATTAATTATATATACATTTGTTTATTGCCCCATTATTTTATTTTATTTATTTTTTCTTTTTTCTTTTCCTCATCCCGTTTTCCATCTTATTTTAGTTGATTGAATTTACGCGATGGTTCACTTCTTTATAATATATATATATATATATATATATATATATATATATATCGCAATTTTTAAATAGACATTCGCCACCACATATACAGTGCTCAAACCGCCTGTTTGTAAACAAACAAATTTATTTATTTATATATATATATATATATATATATATATATATATATATATATATAAGGTTATAATAATGTTTTTAATAAGAATTAAATATATATATATATATATACATACACACACACACATACACACACACACACACACACACACACACACACACACATATATATATATATTAATATGTATGAATAAAAAATCAATACGAAAAATGTATAAATGTTTATATCTTTTCTGTATTTATTTCCTGTGTGTTGACGTGTAGGAATACAAAAAGTCTTTTGAAAAAAAAAACAAGAATGTTTCCTTCAAAAGCACATGATTTTCGACCGATCCTTCGATCTTCCTCACACTCTTTATATTCACTCTCTCTCTCACCCTGTTTCTCTTCTCTCTATATTAGCACTTATCAAGGCCAATAGGCAACTCGAGGATCAACTCGACGATGAGAGTTCAAACGTGCACAGTAGTCAAATTTGGGAAAGAAGATGGAACAACTTTCTCTTCTGCCTCTCTCTCACACTTTTTATCTTCTCTCTCTCTCTCTTACCCTGTTTCTCTTCTCTCTATATTAGCACTTATAAAGGCCAATAGGCAACTCGAGGATCAACTCGACGATGAGAGTTCAAACGTGCACAGTAGTAAAATTTTGGAAAGAGGATGGAACAACTTTCTCTTCTGCCTCTCTCTCACACTTTTTATCTTCTCTCTCTCTCTTACCCTGTTTCTCTTCTCTCTATATTAGCACTTATAAAGGCCAATAGGCAACTCGAGGATCAACTCACATGAGTGAGCGGGCAGAATAAGCAGCGGGAGGAGGGGCACGGGTATAGCCATTAAGGTAAATATATCTCTCTTTTTCTCTCTCTCTCTCTCTATATATATATATATACATATATATATATATATATGTATATATATATATGGGAATAGGCACAAACTTTAATAAAAAATCTTTTCATCTCTATCTGCGTAAAAATAAAATAGATAATTCCCATAATTTATTATGCCATACCTGTTCACACTGAAACACTTATCACAATATTCTGTGGATCTATATTAAAAAAAACTTGTTAAACTTTGTGACATATTTCCATTCTATGGAGGCCAGGCGCGAACGAACACCCCCTAATTTTATCATACCATATTTCTTTAAACTGAAACATAATTATCAAAGTATACTTACGCAGATAGATATGAAAAGTCTTTATTAAAGTTTGTGCCTATTTCCATTCTGTGGAGGCCAGCCGCGAACGCAGACCCCACAGTTTTATTATACCATCCCTATTTAAGTTAAAACATACTTATCAAAGTATTATTATGTATATCTATATCAAAAACACTTGTGTACGTTTTTTTTAATTTAAATTTTTTTTATTTCCATACTTTGTGGACCAGGCGCGTACGCAGACCCCACAATTTTAATGAATCATAACTATGTCAGATTAAACATACCCATTCCTGTGTCTCGATACATCTTTTATCATTATATGGGATCAGTTTTCTATAATAGTCAACCATATAGAAGCTTATCCGTGACCAGACACACACACAGACGTTCAGCTTTATATATATATATTTGATTTTTAAATTTTAAATTATAAATCACATTACTTAATATTGAATTAGCTCTAGGACATTTAACTATCGAGCTTATTATATATCTAAATTACAACGAGCTCTTTCTATTTCCTGTATTTTAATTAAACTAGTAACTTCACTGTTACATTAAAATACACTCAGCTCTTTAGACTATTGTTCTAATCTCCTTTATATATATATATATATATATATATATATATATATATATATATGCACATAAAGTAATGAATAGTACACAGAATTGTTTAGAAAAAAAACAATAATCGCATGCAGAGTGTATGAATTAAAATATAATATTTATGCGTATTTCATGACCGGGCAACGCCGGTCGGTATATTGGTTTATCTATATAAATGCAAATCACTATATCTCTTTACACACACACACACACACACACACACACACACACACACACACACTTTTTCTTTCTTTATCTTTTTCATTTTCGGCTGATCTCTCTTTTTCTTTCCCTCTCTTTTTATCTCTTTCTTTTTCCTTCCCTCTCTTTTTTATCTCTTTTTTTTCTTTCCCCTCTCTTTCTTCTCTTTATTATTCGTTCGCTTTTCTTTCCACTCTAAAAAAAATTTTCTCCAACGGTGATGGACGCCATTTTGTCTTTGACGTTAAAAAAAAAAAAAAAAGGCGGCAAAATCCAAATCACATCACAAATGAACGACGCGCGAAAGAACGGAACACAAATGGAAATCACCCCAAGCACTGGGTTGCGTGGACACCAGCCAAAACGTATTGGAAGCAGATAAAACTGTCCAGAAATCTAATAATACAAAAAAAAACCCAAAAAACAAAAAAAAAAACATTGTGCAGGTTGGAGTATAAATCTCTTCAACGTTTTGAAAATGGATTAAAAAACCGAAAGAATACAGTAAAAAAAAAAGAAGAAACTGAATATAATACACGTTGCATAATATTCGCCAGCATTTTTTAATGCATATTAAATAGAGCATTTAACAAATACACAGTGAGGTATAACTGCTAAATATTACCAATCAATAAAAAAGGATAATGGGTTAGCGTGACCTGAATCGGGAAAGAAGTTTTCGTTGTCTGCGTTTATTTTTTATTTTTATTGTTATGATGCTCATCCTGTCGGCGTAACAGTTTCAGTGCGAGAGAGTGAACAGCACAAAAAGCAATACAATATAAGTTTTTTTTATCTTTCCCTTTTACTTTGATTTGACGGAAGCTTCTTAGGATCAAAATTCACTTGACTAATTGGTGTAGTTTAATATGCAGTAATTTGCATATCAAATGAGACTACACACCAAAAATCTATCTATCTATTATATCTAAAAAAGTGAACGTGTCTGTGTCTCTGTCAATTTTAAGTCTATAGACTCGAAATTTGATATACAGGGTACTGAGATTTAGAAAAATCTATGTGATCCGTTTTCGGCCTGAAATTTGGCTGTTAAGGGGTCAAAGTTCAACGATTTGACCTGTGAGAACTCTACCAAACTCCTCCGACAATTTTAGGTATAAACACTTGAAATTTTAGATATAGGTTCCTTCGACATGGATCTAAGTTATTAACTTTATTTTCCCCACTCTTGAGCTGTGCCAAAATCAAAACGTAGATTCAATGAGCATAGCTTCTTTCTTAGAAGTGCACGCCTGTGGAACTCTCTTCCGTTTGCCTGTTTCCCACCTGACTACAACTTGGATGTCTTCAAGTCTAACATAAAAAAAATTCCTGACAACCCGCCCCCTTTAAGTAAAACACTTTATCAAATCTCCAATACTAACGATTACTACGATACTATCCAATTGATTACTATACACGCAATAACCCTTTTTCTCGAGTGGCTTCCAGGCCTGGATAAGTGGTGATTACCATGTAAAAAAAAAAACCAGATGCCTTCGGTATTTAATAAACTTTTTTGTGTCGACTGACAAGTACCTCCTGGTTTCTTGTAAAGCAATTGCCCTAAACATTGGCATGTTTAATGTAATGACTATGTAATATTTGTCTATATAAATAAAATATTATATGTGGCTCTTTTTTAATGAGCACTCTTAATAACCTCGTCTTAATTCATTAGTTTTATCTCCTGAATATCTTTAACTTGGTATATATATATATATATATATATATATATATATATATAAATATATATATATATATAAATATATATATAAATATATATATATATATATATATATAAATATATATATAAATATATGCGTATATCAATGCATATATATATATATATATATATATATATATATATATATATATATATATATGTATATATAAAATAATTTCTGACCGTCTGAAACGCGCGTAAACGATTTCAATGTCTTAAAAACATTATTACAATGATCCAAACATAATTCTCAATGAAAAACCAAGACACGGAATAATAAAATAATGTTAAAAAATACACATTGTTGGTGACTACTCCCTTATTTAAATAAATAAATATATATATATATATATATATATATATATATATATATATGCACGCACACACAAATACATATAGATATGTGTGGGTGTGGGTGAGTTCGTGTGTATATACATATATATTTATATATTTATATATATACACATATGCACATACACACGCACATATATATATATATATATATATATATATATATATATATATATATATATATATATATATTGAAAATGTAAATTAAAAAAGCCTATAAAACACATATAATTTCAAAAATAAACAATCATTTATTGGTTTATAAAAAAAAAATTTTCGGCGTCATACCGCTCTCGTCAGGATTGAAAGCGTTTGTGTTTTTTCTGCCCTTTATAACTTAGACATTAAAAACATCACTGACTATATTTTTCTTAATAGTAACATAACCTGAGGGGGGGCAAAATAAAAATAAACACAAACTTTTTCTATCCTGACGCTGTCGCTACGACGCCAAAATTTGGATTTTTATATAAAAACATGCTTGTTTATTTAAAAAAAAATATCTCCGTAGAATTTGCTTCTCAAACTTACATTTTCAATATATATATATATATATATATATATATATATATATATATATATATATATATATAAAAAAGTGAACGTGTCTGTGTATCTGTGTGGCTGTGTGTCTGTCTGTCTGTGTACATTTCCCTACGCAATAACTCTGTCAATTTTAAGTCTACAGACTCGAACTTTGATATACATGGTACTGAGATTTTTGAAAATATTTGTGATCGGTTTTTGGCCAGAAATTTGCCTGTTGAAGGGTCTAATTTCAACGATGTGACCTCTGAAAACTGTACAAAACTCCTCTACCAATTTCGGGTCTAAACACTTGGAATTTTAGATATAGGTTCCTTGGACATGGATCTACCTTTTTAATTTGATCTGAGCACCATACAATAAATTTTAAGGGTTTAAGGGGTTATAATAGGGGTCAAATTTAAAAAAAATTAACCGCTTTTTTTTAATGCTCAACATCCACCTCAAAACACCCGGGCAACGCCGGGTTGAAATGCTAGTGTGTGTATATATATATATATATATATATATATATATATATATATATATATATATATATATATCACTAGCTTTTTAGACGCATTCTCTCCCCTCCCTCGATTTTCAACAACCCACTTACCCCTGCCCCGCCCCTGCAACAAAATTTATGATCTGTTTTTGACTACACGCCATCAAATAAAATCAATTTCGACAAATTTTAGCTCCATTTTAGTTGCCATTGTAACTAAGTCTGTAGAAACGCCCGACACCCCGTCCTCATCCCGCGGCCGCGGTACTTCCACATCTACCTCTTACGAAAAGGTAAATAAAAACCTCGTTTATTGCTAAAAGGGAAAACTTACTAAATTACATATCGACTCACACACGTTTTCAACAACTCACGCTATTTCTCTATTCCTAGGTTTCCTTCCTTTCTTTCTCAACGACATCTTTACTAAATACGTAAATACGAACGTTCTCTTCCCATTATTGCTTTATCGCACTTTATTTTCCCTACGTTACAAATTAAAACCGCATGGGCTGTACAATCATACGACTAAATACGTACAGGATGGAACGATAACAGTGTCACCCTAAAGAAAACAACACTACAAATCTCCATTACTAACAATTACTACGATATTGTCCCATTGATTACTGTACACGCAATAACCCTTATCCCCGAATGGCTTCCGGGTCTTGATAAGTGGTGACTACCATATAAAAAAAATAAAACAAAAAAACAAAAAACAAAAACAAAAAACTGCAGCTTTATTTTAAAACTTTTATTTAAAAAAAAATCAATTCAGCTAACTTGATTATGCAGTCGAGCTGACATCTATGCAATGTAGCCACCTTCAGCTTCAATTTCCGTTTTGAAACGGACCCGGAACTGGGAGCATAACTTTTCCATAAGCACCGGCTGGCTTTCGTGTTGTGGGAGGTCATGTTGGTGATATTCTCGATGTAGTCCAGCGGTTTCAGGTCGGTGGAAAAGTGCGGCCAGTGAGAGAAGCGTTACAAAGTCGTAGCACTCCTTCTGAAGTCAAGCCTGGATCTCTGAGCCTTTTCCACACGCGCCGACAGATGGCGGTGATCAGGCTGGCTTTGGTGTTGTGGGAGGTCATGTTGGTGATGTTCTCGACGTATGACCAAACAAAGTAGTCCAGCGAGTTCAGGTCGGGGGAGGAGGGGGTTAGTAAGAGGAGAGTACAAAGTCGTAGCGCCCCTTCTGAAGCCAAGCCTGGGTCTTTTTGGGACTTGTGAGTCGGCGCCGAGTCCTGTGGTCATAGCCAGGGTCTGCCAGCCGCCACCGGATTGAACCAGGTGATCAGCACACTCTTCAGCACAACCAGGTACACTTTAGTGTTGACTTTAAAGCCGACTTGGAAGATGTGAGGTGGAATGATTTAGCCCACACTTGAAACCACACCAAAGACCATTACCCTGGGCCGTCCGATGCATTGAGCTGCACTCTCACGTGTTGAACCGTCCGGATTTGTATTTTAGGATGCTAGCATTGGTCCTGTTGTTATAACTTTGATTGGTAACGAGCATGAGTCGTTCAGCGGCGCATCTTCGATCTCGCACGTTGAACATTGTGTCACTTTGAGACATGATAGAAGGCTCCTATCTCTCTTGGGATTCGTACACAATTGAGCAACTAGTAAATTGTTCGCAAAATAAAATCGGGTTTCATCAAACGGAGATGGAATCATGTCGTCTTTTCTAGGGCGACAATTTTATCGTTTCACACCGCAATATATTAGTTTTTTTTTTAAAATTAAGATTCCGTTCTTGTTAAATATTGATAGATATGTAGTTCAGGCTGTTAACCCTTTGCGATTGGTTATGGGGACGATTGTAAATATTTGTAAATTATTGATAGGTACGTAGACATGTAATTATTATGCAGTTATAATCAGATGTATTATAAACAAGTACAGCATACGAGTATTAGCAGGGTCCAGGCGGTTAACTTCTTGAGGCAATCGACGTTTGTTCAATAATGATACTTAATCATTAGATAATTTCTTTTACGAAAATAATATATAATCAGGACGAGGGTGTTAACAGTGTTCAGACGGGTAACCATTTTGTTTAATCGACGTCATAAGAACGATTACATGTTTGTTAAATAGAAATAGGCACATCAATTAATGCTCACCGGGAATTTTTCAATTTGTCAGCGGGTTCAGGCGGTTAATCCATTGAGGACAATTACATATGCTTGTAAAATATTCCAATGTTATTATCTTTCAGTCCCATCAACTATTCTTATATCGTTATACTTTTTAACCAATCAGACTATTATATAAAATTCATTTTGTGTTTGTGTGTGCTCCTTCCTCAAAGGTTCCGAAATGACTGAGCCTATCCTTTGCAAATTCTACACGCAGCTAGTTTATATGTCTGGCAGTGTTCTTAAGTATGTTTTGTACAGAATTCCATCCGATAAGTAAACAAAAAAAAAAAAAAAACGAAAAAAATTCGCTCTTAAAAATAGTCTTTCTCTCTTATAGATAACAAAGACTAATTTTTACAGGGGATTATTTTACGTTACACGGCCAAAGGATATAATAAAATATCTGCAAGTCATTTTCTTCTAAAAAAAACAAAAAAACAACAGCTTTATTGTCTGCAAGTATATCTCAGTAGTTAGAGTATTCGACTACAGATCAAATGATCCCATGTTCAAGCCAGGGCGTACCTCACCATTTTATTTTAATTTTTTTTTCTAATTAATGAGTTCAATTTATGATAAAAGAAGAGAGACCATTTAAAATCGCCGCAAATCATTTCCTCGTTTGCATATTTTAAAACTAAACCTTAATCAGAAGTGACTTTTCCAGTGCGTTCATCGTCAAGACCAAATACTAGCTGACGTTATACTGTAAACAAACACAGACGGAATTTGATGAACGACATTATCATTATTATTTATTTATTTTTTCTTATTTGCGAATTAGTCTACCGGACAACTTATTCCTCGTAATATATAATAATCAATAGAGAATTGATTCTACAATAATACATACACAATCTGCATATATTAACATATATCATATTTAAGCGTATTGTACGAATAGGCAATATCGGGCGGCCAGTATGTATATATATATATATATATATATATATATATATATATATATATATATATATATAAATCCAAAGATTCTATTATTGACACTGGTTTCCTCAATTAGCTCATAGCTCTGTTGCCCTTTCGATGTACAAACACCCAACCAACTGAGCAAGCAGCAAAATCCCACCTCTTCACTGTTAACGTCCCTAAATACCGGAAAGGCTTTCCTGTGACTACTGGATTTTGTAATTCTGTTGCAATATTGTTTATATGATTACAGCAAGTTGCAAGGTTCTACTTATAGACACTGGCGATGAGAACTGGCCAATAAGATGGAGCCACGTTCTGCTAGCAACCAATCAGAAACCGAAATCGCTCCATGTAAAAAACAAAAAACAAAATCAAAAAAAGACAAAAAAAAATGAATCTGTTATAATTCCCGCACATAATTTTCGTGTCCATATGAGAAAGATCTTTGCTCTTCGTTTGCAAACTTTTAAAGTTCAAGACTTGTACAGATTAGTTACCAATCGAAAACTATATATATTATCTCCAGACATGTTCAGATTAGCTACCAATCGAAAACTATATATATTATCTCCAGACATGTGCAGATTAGCTACCAATCGAAAACTATATATATTATCTCCAGACATGTGCAGATTAGCTACCCACCGAAAACTCTATTTATTATCTCCAGACATGTGCAGATTAGCTACCAATCGAAAACTATATATATAATCTCCAGACATGTGCAGATTAGTTACCAATCGAAAACTATATATATTATCTCCAGACATGTTCAGATTAGCTACCAATCGAAAACTATATATATTATCTCCAGACATGTGCAGATTAGCTACCAATCGAAAACTATATATATTATCTCCAGACATGTACAGATTAGCTACCAATCGAAAACTCTATTTATTATCTCCAGACATGTGCAGATTAGCTACCCACCGAAAACTCTATTTATTATCTCCAGACATGTGCAGATTAGCTACAACCCGAAAACTATTTATTATCTCCAGACATGTACAGATTAGCTACCAATCGAAAACTCTATTTATTATCTCCAGACATGTACAGATTAGCTACCAATCGAAAACTCTATTTATTATCTCCAGACATGTGCAGATTAGCTACCAATCGAAAACTCTATTTATTATCTCCAGACATGTACAGATTAGCTACCCACCGAAAACTCTATTTATTATCTCCAGACATGTGCAGATTAGCTACCAATCGAAAACTCTATTTATTATCTCCAGACATGTGCAGATTAGCTACCCACCGAAAACTATTTATTATCTCCAGACATGTGCAGATTAGCTACCAATCGAAAACTCTATTTATTATCTCCGGACATGTGCAGATTAGCTACCCACCTAAAACTATTTATTATCTCCAGACATGTGCAGATTAGCTACCAATCGAAAACTCTATTTATTATCTCCAGACATGTGCAGATTAGCTACCCACCGAAAACTATTTATTATCTCCAGACATGTGCAGATTAGCTACCAATCGAAAACTCTATTTATTATCTCCGGACATGTGCAGATTAGCTACCCACCTAAAACTATTTATTATCTCCAGACATGTACAGATTAGCTACCCACCGAAAACTCTATTTATTATCTCCAGACATGTGCAGATTAGCTACCAATTGAAAACTCTATTTATTATCTCCAGACATGTACAGATTAGCTACTCACCGAAAACTCTATTTATTATCTCCAGACATGTGCAGATTAGCTACCCACCGAAAACTATTTATTATCTCCAGACATGTACAGATTAGCTACCCACCGAAAACTCTATTTATTATCTCCAGACATGTACAGATTAGCTACCCACCGAAAACTCTATTTATTATCTCCAGACATGTGCAGATTAGCTACCCACCGAAAACTCTATTTATTATCTCCAGACATGTACAGATAAGCTACCAATCGAAAACTCTATTTATTATCTCCAGACATGTGCAGATTAGCTACCCACCGAAAACTCTATTTATTATCTCCAGACATGTGCAGATTAGCTACCCACCGAAAACTATTTATTATCTCCAGACATGTACAGATTAGCTACCCACCGAAAACTCTATTTATTATCTCCAGACATGTGCAGATTAGCTACCAATCGAAAACTCTATTTATTATCTCCAGACATGTGCAGATTAGCTACAAATCGAAAACTCTATTTATTATCTCCAGACATGTGCAGATTAGCTACCCACCGAAAACTATTTATTATCTCCAGACATGTACAGATTAGCTACCCACCGAAAACTTTATTTATTATCTCCAGACATGTGCAGATTAGCTACCAATCGAAAACTCTATTTATTATCTCCAGACATGTGCAGATTAGCTACCCACCGAAAACTATTTATTATCTCCAGACATGTGCAGATTAGCTACCAATCGAAAACTCTATTTATTATATCCGGACATGTGCAGATTAGCTACCCACCTAAAACTATTTATTATCTCCAGACATGTACAGTTTAGCTACCCACCGAAAACTCTATTTATTATCTCCAGACATGTGCAGATTAGCTACCAATCGAAAACTCTATTTATTATCTCCAGACATGTGCAGATTAGCTACCCACCGAAAACCATTTATTATCTCCAGACATGTACAGATTAGCTACCCACCGAAAACTCTATTTATTATCTCCAGACATGTGCAGATTAGCTACCCACCGAAAACTATTTATTATCTCCAGACATGTGCAGATTATCTACCAATCGAAAACTCTATTTATTATCTCCAGACATGTGCAGATTAGCTACCCACCGAAAACTCTATTTATTATCTCCAGACATGTACAGATTAGCTACCCACCGAAAACTCTATTTATTATCTCCAGACATGTGCAGATTAGCTACCAATCGAAAACTCTATTTATTATCTCCAGACATGTACAGATTAGCTACCAATCGAAAACTCTATTTATTATCTCCAGACATGTGAAGATTAGCTACCCACCGAAAACTATTTATTATCTCCAGACATGTACAGATTAGCTACCAATCGAAAACTCTATTTATTATCTCCAGACATGTGAAGATTAGCTACCCACAGAAAACTATTTATTATCTCCAGACATGTACAGATTAGCTACCAATCGAAAACTCTATTTATTATCTCCAGACATGTACAGATTAGCTACCAATCGAAAACTCTATTTATTATCTCCAGACATGTGCAGATTAGCTACCAATCGAAAACTCTATTTATTATCTCCAGACATGTGAAGATTAGCTACCCACCGAAAACTATTTATTATCTCCAGACATGTACAGATTAGCTACCAATCGAAAACTCTATTTATTATCTCCAGACATGTGAAGATTAGCTACCCACAGAAAACTATTTATTATCTCCAGACATGTACAGATTAGCTACCAATCGAAAACTCTATTTATTATCTCCAGACATGTACAGATTAGCTACCAATCGAAAACTCTATTTATTATCTCCAGACATGTGCAGATTAGCTACCAATCGAAAACTCTATTTATTATCTCCAGACATGTGAAGATTAGCTACCCACCGAAAACTATTTATTATCTCCAGACATGTACAGATTAGCTACCAATCGAAAACTCTATTTATTATCTCCAGACATGTGAAGATTAGCTACCCACCGAAAACTATTTATTATCTCCAGACATGTACAGATTAGCTACCAATCGAAAACTCTATTTATTATCTCCAGACATGTGAAGATTAGCTACCCACCGAAAACTATTTATTATCTCCAGACATGTGCAGATTAGCTACCAATCGAAAACTCTATTTATTATCTCCGGACATGTGCAGATTAGCTACCCACCTAAAACTATTTATTATCTCCAGACATGTGCAGATTAGCTACCAATCGAAAACTCTATTTATTATCTCCAGACATGTGCAGATTAGCTACCCACCGAAAACTATTTATTATCTCCAGACATGTGCAGATTAGCTACCAATCGAAAACTCTATTTATTATCTCCGGACATGTGCAGATTAGCTACCCACCTAAAACTATTTATTATCTCCAGACATGTACAGATTAGCTACCCACCGAAAACTCTATTTATTATCTCCAGACATGTGCAGATTAGCTACCAATTGAAAACTCTATTTATTATCTCCAGACATGTACAGATTAGCTACTCACCGAAAACTCTATTTATTATCTCCAGACATGTGCAGATTAGCTACCCACCGAAAACTATTTATTATCTCCAGACATGTACAGATTAGCTACCCACCGAAAACTCTATTTATTATCTCCAGACATGTACAGATTAGCTACCCACCGAAAACTCTATTTATTATCTCCAGACATGTGCAGATTAGCTACCCACCGAAAACTCTATTTATTATCTCCAGACATGTACAGATAAGCTACCAATCGAAAACTCTATTTATTATCTCCAGACATGTGCAGATTAGCTACCCACCGAAAACTCTATTTATTATCTCCAGACATGTGCAGATTAGCTACCCACCGAAAACTATTTATTATCTCCAGACATGTACAGATTAGCTACCCACCGAAAACTCTATTTATTATCTCCAGACATGTGCAGATTAGCTACAAATCGAAAACTCTATTTATTATCTCCAGACATGTGCAGATTAGCTACAAATCGAAAACTCTATTTATTATCTCCAGACATGTGCAGATTAGCTACCCACCGAAAACTATTTATTATCTCCAGACATGTACAGATTAGCTACCCACCGAAAACTTTATTTATTATCTCCAGACATGTGCAGATTAGCTACCAATCGAAAACTCTATTTATTATCTCCAGACATGTGCAGATTAGCTACCCACCGAAAACTATTTATTATCTCCAGACATGTGCAGATTAGCTACCAATCGAAAACTCTATTTATTATATCCGGACATGTGCAGATTAGCTACCCACCTAAAACTATTTATTATCTCCAGACATGTACAGTTTAGCTACCCACCGAAAACTCTATTTATTATCTCCAGACATGTGCAGATTAGCTACCAATCGAAAACTCTATTTATTATCTCCAGACATGTGCAGATTAGCTACCCACCGAAAACCATTTATTATCTCCAGACATGTACAGATTAGCTACCCACCGAAAACTCTATTTATTATCTCCAGACATGTGCAGATTAGCTACCCACCGAAAACTATTTATTATCTCCAGACATGTGCAGATTATCTACCAATCGAAAACTCTATTTATTATCTCCAGACATGTGCAGATTAGCTACCCACCGAAAACTCTATTTATTATCTCCAGACATGTACAGATTAGCTACCCACCGAAAACTCTATTTATTATCTCCAGACATGTGCAGATTAGCTACCAATCGAAAACTCTATTTATTATCTCCAGACATGTACAGATTAGCTACCAATCGAAAACTCTATTTATTATCTCCAGACATGTGAAGATTAGCTACCCACCGAAAACTATTTATTATCTCCAGACATGTACAGATTAGCTACCAATCGAAAACTCTATTTATTATCTCCAGACATGTGAAGATTAGCTACCCACAGAAAACTATTTATTATCTCCAGACATGTACAGATTAGCTACCAATCGAAAACTCTATTTATTATCTCCAGACATGTACAGATTAGCTACCAATCGAAAACTCTATTTATTATCTCCAGACATGTGCAGATTAGCTACCAATCGAAAACTCTATTTATTATCTCCAGACATGTGAAGATTAGCTACCCACCGAAAACTATTTATTATCTCCAGACATGTACAGATTAGCTACCAATCGAAAACTCTATTTATTATCTCCAGACATGTGAAGATTAGCTACCCACAGAAAACTATTTATTATCTCCAGACATGTACAGATTAGCTACCAATCGAAAACTCTATTTATTATCTCCAGACATGTACAGATTAGCTACCAATCGAAAACTCTATTTATTATCTCCAGACATGTGCAGATTAGCTACCCACCGAAAACTATTTATTATCTCCAGACATGTGCAGATTAACTACCAATCGAAAACTCTATTTATTATCTCCAGACATGTGCAGATTAGCTACCCACCGAAAACTATTTATTATCTCCAGACATGTACAGATTAGCTACCCATCGGAAACTCTGTTCCGCTGGCCTGTTTCCTGATTGAATACAACATGGTGGCCTTCAAGTCCAATGTAAGCAAATTCTTGATAAGCCGTCCCCATAAATAATCAAATTCTACCCAATTTACACCATGAACGATTGCTACACTACCGCCTTACATCCATTTATCCTTATCCTCGAGTGGCCTTCGGGCTTTGATAAATTGTGACTCCTAAGTAAAAATAAAATCTTAATTTTTCATCTGCGGATTTATACAGATTAGCTACCCACCGGAAACGCTTCTAAAATCAAACATGGCTTTCAATTAAAGAAATTCCCTTAGGATTTCCATTTTCCGTGACTGTACTAGGCTGCAGAAGTTTAAATTTTTTTTTTATTACATTTTCACCCCAAACAAGGCAAATTGCCACTTTGGTGTAGGGGACTACTATCAGGGGCAAAACTACTGGGGTACTATGTAGGGATTTGGGCAGCAAGATGTCGGTTCACGTTACACTTGAACTTCTGCACGTCAGTACTGTTGGGGAAGCAGGAATTCCAGAGTCTAGCGGTTCTTGAGCACGTAGTACAATGGGGAAAGGAGTGGCTAGTTACTTTTAATGCATCTAAAACCAAGCTTCTCTCTTTACATCATCAACATTCTAATCCACATTTGGCATCAATTGAAATGAATGGCTCTCGTCTTCAGGAGGCCTCAAGTTTTGACAAGCTTCTGGGCTTGACCATTACTCCTGATCTTAAATGGAACACGTACATCAGATCTGTTGCCAAGGCCGCTGGAAAAATGGTGGGATCTTTCTATCGATCCGGTAAATATCTCACTGCTGATGCTATTCTCTATCTATATAAGAGCCAGGTACGTCGAAGGATGGAATACTGTTGCCACATCTGGGCAGGAGCTGCTAGAAAGGACTTGTCCTGCCTTGAAAGAGTTCAAAATAGACTTCGTAGCCTCGTAGAAGATGTCCCTTTCTCCTCCTTGCAACCTCTATCTCACAGAAGAGATGTTGCGAGTTTGTCTCTGATGTATCGTTATTTTCATGGAAAGTGTTCAACTGAGCTTCAATCTATGGTCCCCCCTCGCTAAACTTTCACAAGAAACACTCGTCTAGCTGCAAACACTATCAATAATTCCCCCCACTCTTTATCTGTGCCTAAACCTAATCGTAGATTCCATGAACAAAGCTTCTTTCTTAGAACTGCACGCCTGTGGAATTGTCTTCCGTTTTCCTGCTTTCCGGCTGACTACAATATGGTTGTGTTCAAGTCTAAAGTAAATAAGTTCTTGATGAGCCGTTCCATATAAGTTATCAAATTTACCAAATTTTCATTACTAATGATTACTATATTGTCTAATTGACTACTGTACACTCTTTAACCCTTATCCTTGAGTGGCCTCTGGGCCTTGATAATGTGGTGATGCCTATGTAAAAAAAAAAAAAGAAACTATTGGAGTAAAAAGATCTTTTACATCTAGGGTTCTCTACAGTGTGGGGGTGGGATTTAGCAGCCTGTCGGGTTTGCCGAGGGTGCTCACGTTGTGGGGCACAAGTGATTGCAGTTCGTCAGCGCATTCACCACTAAAATACTTGTAGAAAAGGCAGAGGGATGCAACATTTCGTCGATGGGACAGAGGCTGAAGCTTAGATGCCAGTTCAGGGCCTATCAGGTTTGCGACTCTCTTTTGAACCTTGTCAAGGAGCGAGAGACTAGTAGCAGATGCACCAGCCCAGATGTGGCAGCAATACTCCATACATGGGCGAATGGTGGCCTTATAGAGGTACAGGATACTTTCGGGTGTTAGTAGTTTTCTAGCACGGTAGAAAGAGCCCACCTTTCTTGCAGCGGCCCTGGCAATGCCGTCAATGTAATTGTTCCAATGGAATGTGAATGGATATCTAGCTGCTCAATTCCTCTCAGTCCTCTATTGGGCCCGATCTTAAATAGTAACCCCTTAGGTTTGTTGAAGTGAAAATGAGTAAAACAAAAACCAATGGTCTTATCATGAGAATTGAAAAGAATAAGGAGTTACTATGATTGTTTTTTATTAATATACGAGGTGCCTTGAATAAGTTTCCAGACCTTTTTGTACAAGCCTTTAAAATTGTCGTAGACTCTTGAAAATATAGTATGTTATTGCTATTCATCATATGAGATGATTGATCTTTTTATTTTTTAGCTTTTATGATTCAAATGAACAGCTACAGCAGGAATTGGAACACCCTCTACTCTCTTTTGTGTTTGTATTGAGCTTTTTTCTTATTTTGTTGGGATTATAATATCAATATATAAATACTGGTATTTATATTAGACTAGCGGAGGGTACCCGGCATTGCCCGGGTGTTTGGAGGTGTCTATGGTTTTGAGTAACCCCCCCCCCGGGTGTTTGTGTCGGGGGGTTAAAATAAAAAAGTTTTGGTATGTAAGTATGAAGGATCGAACCCGAACCCTTGAGTCGAAGTTGGAAATTGAAGTGTGGAAAAAAAGCGTGCGACGTTAAACACTGGGCCACCATGAAATCTTAACGGAAACCTGTTTGAATTTATTTAAGTATTAAGAATTGGCAGGTGCCCGTACTTAATGACTTAATGAGGCCAACTTTGACTGCGGGGCAGTATTTTATTTACTGCGGGACAGCATTTTTAATGAGTTTCGCTTTTATTATACAAAAAAAGCCTAATCCACATGCGACGATCGAAAAATGTTGAATATTTAGCTTTTCAAAGTCGAGCAAATAAAATGGGCAGGCGACCCACGTTGTTAACTGGTAGATATTATGATTTTGACGTGATATAAAAAGTTTTTAGAAGTTGTGAGCCGACTGATCGCTTCTCGGAAAAAAGCCTTTCTCGGACATACATGTAAACACACACACACGCAAACAAATATTTTGGCTTTTATATATATATATACTAGCGAGGGTACCCGGCGTTGTCCGAGTGTTTCGAGGTGTGTGTGTGCTCTTAAATAAAAAATAAACCGGGGGGGGGGGACTAGGATCGAACCCGAAGCCCTGAGGCGAAGTTTGAAAATAAAATGTGAAAAAAACATGAACCGTTCGGCCAGCCAGAATGAGTTACTGAAAGATGTTTGAATTTATTTAAGTAAGAACCAAATTGACACGTACCCGCACGGAAGTCGTCGAGCGTTACGACGACGACGATGTAAGCAATAGCTATTCAGCAAATGATGACCAGGTTTGTTTGTTATAAGCGAAGTAAAAAAGAAAACATAAAAACGAACGTTAAAACTTAAGCGGGGGGAGGGGTAATGAAAACATCGAAAAAAAATACAAAAAACTAACGTAAGGCAAACGAACGATGTTTGATGTAAAAATCGAAAAAAAAAGAAAACAGAAAAACGAACGTTAAAACCAAAAAAGAAAAACACGTGAAAAATCTATCGATATTAAAATAAAATAAAAATCGATGGGTATCCGGGTGTTTTTCGGTGTGTGGTCGGGGATGGATAAGCGAAGTAAAAAAAAAAAACAAACAAAAAAACAGAAAAACGAACGTTACGTGAAAATGGCTTAAATAACACTGGTTCAATATTTAAATTTAAGAAATCGAAAACAAAAAGAAAAAAGACATCTCACATCACGATTCGAACCCAAAACGTTTAGATAATGAACCAACGCGCTAACCAAATGAGATAACACGACGTACATGGAATTTAGTCAGTCCTTCAACTATTTAAAGTAAATCAGGTCATAACGTCATATGTCGCATGCGTAGAACCGGTCTTCGTCACGAGGGGACGGTTTTTGTTGACCCCCATGTCGAAAATTGTCGATTTCGGGGTGAAAAATGAACGTTTTTGGCCAATTTTTCGATATTTTCGGACGAAGGATGGGGCTTCAATATGATACTGAGTTTGTGAATTTTCGTCGTGTCTGTCGAAAGCTATTAGCGTACACAAAAACACACATACAAACATACATGATGATTCAACGTCTTGTCAGACGAGTGCCACTCCCACAGACATTTAAAATCCAGGAGCCCAAATGTCTGAGGGAGTATCTATACAAATATGATGTTACAGAGTCTTAGCTTTGTACGACAGCTAAGTCTCTCTCTCGGTTCAAGATGTTGAGATCCAGCAACAAGCAAGAGCAAGATAGCCAGCAACAAATTAAACTGCAGAATGCGGGTAGTGGTCTTCCGCTTTATGGTTTATTAAATCAGAGATTTGCTTCTCCTAGAAAGGTTGCCTTCACCACGGCTTACGGGAGCCCTCTCTACCCCAATACACATATACACACACACAAATATACACGGTGCTAGTCGGCCGTTGACCCAGAAAAAGAGTTCATTCGCCCTTTGGAAGGTCTTGTTTTTAATCCTTCAGGGAGACTAGCCGCCCTCCTCACCAAACAAGTCTGGTGGAGGAACCAGTTTAGTCACCGGTGATCCGACCATGAGGCAGGTAGTACTGGGTTACATGGTACCAGTAGCATATGACATGACCTGACATAAATGTGATACAAACATACATACATACATGCATACATGTGATATAAACATACATACATACATGCATACATACACACATTTTCGCTTTTATATATATAGACTAGCGTTGTACCCGGCGTTGCCCGGGAGTTTTTCGATGTGTGTGGTCGGGCTGGGGTGGGGGTGTTAATGAAAACCTAAGAAAAACGAACGTTAAAAACCCTGCTTAGCGGGGGGGGGGTACCCGGCGTTGCCCGAGTGTTTGGAGGGGGTGGGTAGGGGTGTTAATGAAAATCTAAGAATAAGCGAAGTAAAAAAAGAAACCAGAAAGCGGGGTGGGGGGTACCGGGGTGGGGTAATCAAAATATCGAAAAAAAAAACACAAAAAAAACTAACGTAAGGCAAACGAACGATGTTAAATGTAAAAATAAAAAAAAACAAAAAAGAAAACAGAAAAACGAACGTTAAAACCCCCAAAAAACACACGTGAAAATGGCTTAAATAAGCCTGTTTCGATATTAAAATTTAAAAAATCGGTGTGTACCCGGTTGTTTTGGGGTGTGTGTGGTCGGGGGTGGGGTGTTAATGAAAACCTAAGAATAAGCGAAGTACAAAAAGAACAAAAAAAAAAAAAAAAAAACGAACGTTACGTGAAAAATGGCTTAAATAACACTGGTGCAATATTTAAATTTAAAAAATCGAAAAAAAAGACATCTTACACCACGTTTCGAACCCAACACATTTAGATAATGACCCAACGTGCTAACCAACTGAGCTCAAACGCTGTACATGAAATTTGGTAACTTCTTCAACTATTTAAACTAAATTAGGTCATGACGTCATCTGACGCATGCGTAGACCTGGTCGTTGTCACGAGAGGGCGGTTTTTGTTGAGCCCCCTGTAGAAAATTTTCGATTTCGGGGTGAAAAAAATTAACGTTTTTGGCCAAATCTTCGATATTTTTCGGGCGAAGGATGGAGCTTCAATGTGATACAGAGTTTGTTAATTTTTGATCTGTCTGTCGAAAGTTTTTAGCGGACACACAAACACACACACATACATACATACATACAAACATACATACAAACATACATACATACACACATTTTCGCTTTTATATATAGAGATGGATTGACGTTTACCTTTGCTTGTATTGGGTAAACGCTTCATTCACTTTGCTTTCATTATGCCCTATATATATATATATATATATATATATATATACATATATATATATACATATATATGTATATATATATAGAGATAGATAGATAGATAGAGAGAGAGAGACAGAGAGAGAGAGAGAGAGAGAGAGAGAGAAATAAAAAGGAACAAACCGTATTATGTGTTCAACGTTTCGTCTTCATTTCGAGACTTCCTCTGGATGAATGAAATTAAGAAACAAAAAATACCTGTACAAAATATTTGTATATATAATATAATACATATACATATAAATATAAATATATACTAGCAAAAGTACCCGTCGTTGACAGGGTTCAAAAACAGCCTACAGAAAATGGACTCTGATTTATGAAAGTATGATAGGTTATGAAAAGGATGGGTTGTAAAGAGATAACTTCGATTTCGGGGGTATCAAAACCAAAGCAAAATATGATTAAAGTAAAAATAAAATAGATAAACCCCATAATTTATCATACCATACGTGTTCACACTGAAACACTTATCACAATATTCTGTGGATCTATATTACAAAACCTTGTTAAACTTTGTGACATATTTCCATTCTATGGAGGTCAGGCGCGAACGAACACCCCATAATTTTATTATACCATATTTCTTCAAACTGAAGCATAATTATCAACGTATACTTACGCAGATGGATATGAAATGTCTTTACTAAAGTTTGTGCCTATTTCCATTCTATGGAGTCCAGGCGCGAACGCAGACCCCACAATCTTATTATACTATCCCTATTAAAGTTAAAACATACTTATCAAAGTATTATTATGTACATCTATATCAAAAACACTTGTAAACGTTTTTTTGTTAATTTTTAATTTTTTTATTTCCATACTTTGTGGACAAGGTGTGAACGCAGACCCCATAATTGTAATGAACCACCGTTCTGCAGGATCAAAGATACCCATTCCTGTGTCTCGATACATCTTCTATCATTATATGCAATCAGTTTTTAAAAATAGTAAACCATATAGGAGCCTATTCGTGACCACACACACACACAGACATACACACACACATACATTCACCTTTATATTATATCATAATATTATATATATATATATATATATATATATATATATATATATATATATATATATATATATAGTACAAACCTTTCTTGAAATGCAAAGATTTACATTTTTTTCTTTGTTGTAACTTTTGTTTATTTCATCTTGCAATTAGAGCTGTTTCGTTAATGGGATGGCAATTTTATGATTTTTATGTGTTCATAAAAAGTCTCCTATTCTCATAAACTCGTCAGATGTTATTTTCAATAAAAAGTTAATTATGTATATGATAAACCTGGTGATGATGAACGCATAAAAATCATAAAATTGCCATCCCATTAACAAACGGCTGTAATGAAGAAATCCAAGATGAAATATAATATATTATGATATGAATTTAAACAACATTTTGTACTATATATGCTCTGCACCTATAAAGTAGACACATTGAGCTTTACTCGAAATTAACGGTGATTCAGTTTTTATCCTTATAGTCTCCACCCGTTAAATGAAAACGGTATACATTGAAATTGACAATATTTCGAAAATAAACATTTATAATATATATATATATATATATATATATATATAGTCATCCACATACAGTACTGTTTCGCTGTTTCACAGCTCATCAGTGCGGCTAGACAGGCAACTACCTCAAGCCAGGATTGAAACCCGACCGTTTGTACGGCAGTCAAGGCTCCTAACCATTACGCTATTGGCGGCTGCTTGAACGAGTAGTGAGTTTAACGATGTTTTGATATCGTTCGAAATACCTCCGCTCGATTTGTTTACACAAAGAGCGTCGCTTATATGCTAATGGTAATTCGTGTTTCACTTCTCAATATGCTCAACTCAAGGTGAGGAGCACTATAGTCATCCACATACAGTACTGTTTCGCTGTTTCACAGCTCATCAGTGCGGCTAGACAGACAACTACCTCAAGCCAGGATTGAAACCCGACCGTTTGTACGGCAGTCAAGGCTCCTAACCATTACGCTATTGGCGGCTGCTTGAACGAGTAGTGAGTTTAACGATGTTTTGATATCGTTCGAAATACCTCCGCTCGATTTGTTTACACAAAGAGCGTCGCTTATATGCTAATGGTAATTCGTGTTTCACTTCTCAATATGCTCAACTCAAGGTGAGGAGCACTATAGTCATCCACATACAGTACTGTTTCGCTGTTTCACAGCTCATCAGTGCGGCTAGACAGGCAACTACCTCAAGCCAGGATTGAAACCCGACCGTTTGTACGGCAGTCAAGGCTCCTAACCATTACGCTATTGGCGGCTGCTTGAACGAGTAGTGAGTTTAACGATGTTTTGATATCGTTCGAAATACCTCCGCTCGATTTGTTTACACAAAGAGCGTCGCTTATATGCTAATGGTAATTCGTGTTTCACTTCTCAATATGCTCAACTCAAGGTGAGGAGCACTATAGTCATCCACATACAGTACTGTTTCGCTGTTTCACAGCTCATCAGTGCGGCTAGACAGGCAACTACCTCAAGCCAGGATTGAAACCCGACCGTTTGTACGGCAGTCAAGGCTCCTAACCATTACGCTATTGGCGGCTGCTTGAACGAGTAGTGAGTTTAACGATGTTTTGATATCGTTCGAAATACCTCCGCTCGATTTGTTTACACAAAGAGCGTCGCTTATATGCTAATGGTAATTCGTGTTTCACTTCTCAATATGCTCAACTCAAGGTGAGGAGCACTATATATATATATATATATATATATATATATATATATATATAAATTCCCGTTCACATACACCTATGACGCGTTGCTTGTCACATCGTAGAATGTAGAACTGGATGAAAATATAAGAATTTAAAAAAATCGAGGCACAGTCAATAGATTGCGCCATAGCCCATATTGTTAGGTCGTCAGTATTGCACACTTCCTGAGTGCGACGACCTGGGTTCGCGCCTATGTCGGAGCACGTCACTGATGAGATGCAGTACATCGAAACCCACTTTGGGTCTGGCGTTGTCCGTTGTCGATGCAATTGCTCGATTCTATCTAGTTCTGGGTTCTAGCTTTATCCTGTAAGGTGTATGTGAACGGGAATTTATATATCTATCTATAATCTCCTCTTGATGTCTAATATATATTATAAATGTTTGTTTTCGAAATATTGTTAATTTCAATGCATACCGTTTTCATATATATATATATGTATATATATATATATATATATATATATATATATATATATATATTATAAATGTTTATTTTCGAAATATTGTTAATTTCAATGTATACCGTTTTCATATATATATATATGTATATATATATATATATATATATATATATATTATAAATGTTTATTTTCGAAATATTGTTAATTTCAATGTATACCGTTTTCATATATATATATATATATGCGTGTGTTTTGGTTCGTTGCTTTTGTTTTACGGCATATCAACCCTTTTCAGGTTATTTAATGCCGAATCCAGTGATTTTAAGGGTCAATTTTTTAATAGAGTATATTTTATTTTTCAAGTTGGTTTCTATTTAACCCATGGTTGGGACGCTAACAGTTACTAATACTCTGGGTCAGAGTGGACATGGGAGAAATGGCAATTAAAGGGTGGTTTCACACTCCCCAAAGCCCGCAAGCTGGGGCCTCACCATCGGATATAGTTTAAGGTCATATCTAGGACCGTGTGTGTGTGTGTGTGTGTGTGTGTGTGTGTGTGTGTGTGCACGTGTTTGTGATTAATACAGAATTAAACAACAATGAATCTGCAGGTGTGTGTACGGTTACAAAGCAACTTCACGTGTATGTGTGTTTAGCTGAGGTGTGTAAGTTGAATTGACTCCATTATTTAAATTTCAGTCAACGAGAATAGAACAAACGCACATCACTTACTCTCTTTCTTTCTGTATCAATAGCACTCTATTTCTCTTTCTTTCTATCTGTCTTTCTTTCTCTCTCTATCTCACTCTGTCTGTCTGTTTGTCTGTCTCTCGCTCACTCACTCGCTCGCTCATGTTATTTCCTCAATTAAATAATATATAAAGAAAAAAGATAGAAGTAAAAACAAACAAACAAACAAAAAAAAAAACGTCCCCGTCTCGGCGATTATTGAGCGAGTCACGTGACGCCCACGTCAGCTTTTCCAATGAAGGTCACACGCCGCTTTTTTTTTTTTATTCCCGCCTTTGCGCACCTTCTGTTCAAAGAGAAAGTCTCATTCCGTCTTCTCGTCGCACCAATCTAAAAGTCATAGTTACAATCGTCCACAGCATACAAATTAGAGAGAGAGAGAGGGAGAGAGAGAGAGAGAGAGAGAGCGCGCGAGAGAGAAGAAGAACACTTTCGCCGTCATAGAGCTTTTATCTTTTTCCTCGTTCTCTTTTCCTGAATATAGAAAGTGAAAGCAAGATTAAATAAAACAACAACGAAAATATTGGAGAGAAGCTGACATGAAAAAAAAAAAATGGGGAAAAGCCATGAAATATATATATATATATATATATATATATATATATATATATATATATATATATATATATATATATATATATTCAGAAAGTGTGAGAGTATATAATTATTTTCCACAGCCGAACTAACGTCGCAGCCTACAAGAGCCAAGAAAGCCAACAAATCGGAAGTCCAAGACTCGAGTTTCGCCCTCATTTAGGCTCATCAGTTAGACATATCCGATGAGCCCACATGAGGGCGAAACTCGAGTCTAGGACTTCCGGTTTGTTGACTTTCTTGGCTCTTGTGGACTGCGACGTTGGTTCGGCTGTGGAAAATAATTATATATATATATATATATATTTATATATATATATATATATATACATATATATATATATATATATATATATATATATATACAAAAGTGAACGTTTCTGTGTGTGTATCTGTATGTCTGTGTCTTTCCTTACGCAATAACTCTCTCAATTTTCATGGATCTAAATTAATAATAATAACTTGATTCTAGCCCAAAACAATAATTGCTAAGGGGTCATAATGGAGGTCAAAGTTAAAAAAAAACAATTGGGTTTAAACACTTGAAATTTTAGATATAGGTTCTTTGGACATGGAACTAACTTCATAACTTGATTTGAGCCCCAAACAATAAATGTTAAGAGGTCATAATAGGATCAAATTAAAAAAAAATATTTGACCTCTGTTGTCTCTACCTAATTACTCAGACAATTTCTGGTCTAAACATTTGAAATTTTACATAAAGGGTATTCAGAGATAGGGCAAGCTTTTTCATCGGTTTGGGTCGAAAATTTTTAGTTACCAATATATAGATGTATGTATGTATATATGTATATTTGCATGTCTGCCTAAAACTTTCGAGAGATACGTCGTTTTGAACTTCGACCTTTTAGACAACAAATATCGAAAAATTGGCTAAAAAACATTAATACTTTCACCTTAAACTGGGAACTTTTCTACATCGCTTCTTTCGCCTATATTTTTGAAAATCATCATCTCCTTTCGATTGTCTAGCCTTAATTTAAACATAAGTCACTTCCGGTTTGGCGGTAGTCGTAACAGCAAAGACGTCAAGTTTTTTCCCCGTTCTTCTCCTCTTTTGCGGTACGGGTTCGAGCCTGCCTTCTTACTTCCATTTTTTTTTTTGCTCAACAGACACATCCAAATACCCGGCAAACGCCGGGCGAAAATGCTAGTATATATATAAAAGTGAAAGTGTCTGTCTGTGTGTGTCTGTATACATTCCCCTACACAATAACTCTGTCAATCTTCAGTCTACAGATTCGAAATTTAATATATAGGGTACTGAGCTTTGGGAAAATCGGTTTTCGGTCATAAATTTCGCTGTTAAGGGGTCAAAGTTCAACGGTTTGACCTTTGCGAACTCTACCAAACTCCTCCGACAATTTTTGGTCTAAACACTTACACTTTTAGATGTAGGTTCCTTGGATATGGATCTAACTTAATAATTTGATTTTAGTCCAAAACAATAAAGGTTAAGGGGTCATAATAGGGGTCAAAGTTAAAAAAGGTGACCGCTTTTTTTTTGTTTTTTTGCTCACCATACACCTTCAAACCCGGGCAACACCGGGCTGAAATCTGAAATGCTAGTGTGTATATATATATATATATATATGTATATATATATATATATACTAGCAAAACAAAAATCACGAGGTTGATTGCTCAGCAACCGAGAAGGCTTACATGCTTGCCAGTCGGTTTGCCTTAAACTCCACACTGGACCCTTCCAACCACCCTCTACCTGACTTTCCTCTGCGGACAGACGCCACGCTAGACGATCTGAAAATCATCCTTGCTCATGTGCATGCTATCATAAAAAACCTTGACACTTAAAAACATGTGGACCTGATCTCATCCCAGCTGTGCTATTAAAAAGTGCTCTGCCGAAGTAGCTCCAGTTCTCTCCAAACTCTACAACAAATGCCTTAATGAATCTTGCTTTCCTGGCTGTTGGAAAACTGCTTCTGTGGTACCAGTATTCAAGAATTCTGGTGAAAGAACTGATCCATTAAATTATCGCCCCATTAGCCTCCTCCCACTTTTTGCCAAAATATTTGAGACCTTAATTAACCATGCTCTAGTCCGGCACCTTACAGATGCTAAACTTCTGACTGACCAACAATATGGATTTAGACAAGCCCGTTCCACAGCAGACATCCTAACTGTAATCCCTGAACGTATATACCATTCACTGGACAAAGCGGAGGAGGGCAGAGCAGTAACTCTAGATATATCTAAGGTTTTTGACAGGGTATGGCATGAGGGTCTCCTCAGGAAATTAGATCATACGGTATCACTGGTAGAATACTTAACATAATTAAATCCTTCTTAGAAAAGAGAAAAATCCAGGTTGTCCTCGACGGTCGTACATCGAAACAACATGATATAAATGCGGGAGTTCCCCAGCGGTCTATCCTTGGACCTCTACTCTTTCTGATATTCATAAATGACCTCCCCGACAAAATTCCCTCTGAGATGGGTATATATGCTGATGACACAACACTATAACAGGCACGACAGGAAAACAAATGAACACATATCTAAAGAAATGGCAGAAACACGAGGATGACCTCCAATCTGTAGTGGAATGGGGACAAAAATGATTGGTCACGTTCAATGCCGCCAAGCCTAAACTAGTTTCATTCAATACCAACAAGAAACCTTCTCTACCACCTATAGCAATGGCCAACGATTCTTTATCTGAGAGTACATCTTTCAAACTCCTTGGCCTAACGTTCACAGGAAACATGAGTTGGAACAATTACATTGAAGGCATCGCCAGGGACGCTGCAAGGAAGGTGGGCTCTCTCTACCGTGCTAGAAAACTACTAACACCCGAAAGTATCCTGTACCTCTATAAGCCCACTATTCGCCCATATATGGAGTATTGCTGTAATATTTGGGCTGGGGCATCTGCTACTAGTCTCTCGCGCCTTGACAAGGTTCAAAAGAGAGTCGCAAATCTGATAGGCCCTGAACTGGCATCTAAGCTTCAGCCTCTGTCCCATCGACGAAATATTGCACCCTCTGCCTGTTCTACAAGTATTTTAATGGTGAATGCTCTGACGAACTGCAAGGACTTGTGCCCCCACGACGTGAACACCCTCAACAAACCCGACAGGCTACTAAATCACACCCACATAATGTAGAGATCACTAGATGTAAAAAATCTTTCTACTCCAGTAGTTTCTTCCCCCAGAACCGCTAGACTTTGGAATTCCATTCCAGGTCCCTGCTTCCCCAACTGTACTGACGTGCAGAAGTTCAAGTGCAACGTGAACCGACATCTTGCTGCCCAAATCCCTACATAGTACCCCAGTAGTTTTGCCCCTGATAGTAGCCCCCTACACCAAAGTGGCAATGTGACTTCTTTGGGGTGAAAACGTAATTAATAAAAAAAGAAATAATTTTTTTTTTTTTATTATACCATACCTGTTCACACTGAAACACTTATCACAATATTCTGTGGATCTATATTACAAACCCTTGTTAAACTTTGTGACATATTTACATTCAATGGAAGTCAGGCGCGAACGAACACCCCATAATTTTATTATACCATATTTCTTCAAACTGAAACATAATTATCAAAGTATACTTACGCAGATGGATATGAAAAGTCTTTATTAAAGTTTGTGTCTATTTCCATTCTATGGAGGCCAGGCGCGAACGCAGACCCCACAATTTTATTATGCCATCCCTATTTAAGTTAAAACATACTTATCAAAGTATTCTTATGTACATCTATATCAAAAACAGTTGTAAACGTTTTTTTTTTCATTTTAAAATTTTTTATTTCCATACATTGTGGACCAAGCGCGAAAGCAGACCCCACAATTGTAATGAACCATCATTCTGCCTGATCAAACATACCTATTCCTGTGTCTCGATACAACTTCTAACATTATATGTAATCAGTTTTTTAAAATAGTCAACCATATAGGAGCCTATTCTTGACGACACACACACACATTCAGCTTTATATATATATATATATTCAAAATTGTTGTAGAAACCTGAAAATTCAGTATGTTATTGCTATGCATCTAATAAGATTACTGACCAATATTTATGATTTCAGGTTCAAAGGAACAGCTACTGCAGCAACTGGAATACACTCTACTAAAGCCTGATTCTTAAGCTGGTGAATTTCAACAATGCAATCTGGAGCTGAGGGCATTTTAGAAGAATGATATGCAGTAATTCATATTTATATTGTCATTAGAACATAATATTTTATCTTCTCCACTGGTCACTTTCCTATGTGCCGGGAGTTGCCCGTGACGCGAAGGCAGAAAAGAAAGTCGCGATGTGTGTAAGGGTGTTGGTTGAGCCAAAAAACAAAAAACAAAAACAAAACGAATAAAAAGAAAGAAGATTGCAAATTAAAAAAAAAAAACTGCTGGTTGAGTAAAATAAAAAAATAAAATAAATAAAATAAAAATAAAATTTAAAAAAAAAACGAACAAAAAGAAAGAAAATGGCGAGCCCAAATGAAAAAAAAAATGGTAGTAGGCAGGCAGGCTCGAACCCGTACCGCAGAGGAGGAAAAGAAAGTGAAAAAAAAAAAATTCATGCGTTAGCTGCGGCACCCATCGTCAACCCGGAACAGACGTAGATTTAAATTAAGCCCAGATAATCGAAAATATCGTCGAAAAAAGCGACTCCTCCCTGTATTAAATTACCCAGTTGAGAGTGAATTAATTAAGTTTTCGGCCAATATTTCGATATTTGTCGTCCGAAGGGTCGCGCTTTGAAATGGTACCAGTTTCGTGAAAATCCGTCGCCTCTATCGAAAATTTTAGGCAACTATACATACATACATATATACATACATACATTTAAACAGATATGTGAGATTTATATTATAAATGCTATTTACAATTTGAAATTTTAATATTTTCAACTGATATCATTCGAACACGATATATGGTTTAGTGGCAGTTTCAGTCATTTAGAACTGCTTTAAAGCTTCACTGCTCATTCATCTGTCGGCTAAATTTCAAACAATTATTACAGTTTGTAGATCACCTTCTCAGCTATATTGTAAGAAAAATATTTTTCAATTTCCGTTTAGTAACACAAAAGTTATGACGAATTTTCTGGTGTTCAAAATCGTAAAGATATGTAAGGAGGTGGGCGCCGCTTTTTATGACTGGTTTCCATAGCAACCACGTCCATTCAGCGACTACTGTTGCTACCAATTCGAAAAGAGAAGTAACAATTATAAAAGAGAGAATGAAAGCATGAAAGGGAGATAATTGGGGGATTTTATTGAAAGCAGACGAATGTCGTACATTGTTATTATATATGTGTTTATTGGCGGCAAAAATTAAGACTGAAATTAAACAAAGAACAAGTGAATTTATTGGAAAGCTGGAAAAATCATGGATTACAGTCGAAAAATGCGAGTATGAAAAGTAATATGGTTAAGCTTAAACATGGAAAAGTAAAGGACTAGTTCTTAAAACTGAAAAAGAAAAGGACAAGATATTCTAGTAAAAAATATAATAAATTTATAACTTAAAATATTATTATAGTATTGGATTACAATAAGAAAAAAAATCGTTCAGTAAAACAAAAGTTATGATGAATTTTCTGGTGTTCAAAATCGTAAAAATATGTAAGGAGGTGAGCGACGTTCTTATGACTGGTTTCCATAGCAACCAGGTCGCGTCATCGACCACTGTTTCTACTAATTCCCTTATGAAAGCATGAAAGGGGGATAATTGGGGGGTTATTAAAAGCAGATGAGTGTCGTACATTGTTATTCCATATGTGTATGTTATGTTTATGCGGGTAAAAAAAAGACTGAAATTAAACAAAGAACAAGTGAATTTACTAGAGATCTGGAAAAATCATGGATTACAATAGAAAAATGCGAGCATGAAAAGTAATATGGTTAAGCTTAAACATGGAAAAGTAAAGGACTAGTTTTTAAAACTGAAAAAGAAAAGGACAAGATATTCTAGCAAAAAATATAATAAATTTATAACTTAAAATATTATTATAGTATTGGATTACAATAGAAAAATGCGAGCATGAATAGTAACATGGTTAAGCTTAAACATGGAAAAGTAAAGGACTAGTTGTTGAAACTGAAAAAAGAAAAGGATAAGATATTCTAGTAAAAATATAATAAATTTATAACTTAAAATATTATTATAGTATTTGATTGCAATAGAAAAATTCGAGCATGAAAAGTAATATGGTTAAGCTTAAACATGGAAAAGTAAAGGACTAGTTGTTAAAACTGGAAAAGAAATGGATAAGATATTCTAGTAAAAAATATAATAAATTATAACTTAAAATATTATTATAGTATTGGATTGCAATAGAAAAATGCGAGCATGAATAGTAACATGGTTAAGCTTAAACATGGAAAAGTAAAGGACTAGTTGTTAAAACTGAAAAAGAAAAGGATAAGATATTCTAGTAAAAATATAATAAATTTATAACATGTATTTAAAACATTGTAGGATTGCTTTAAATTCAATTCTTATGCTGCAATATTTTAAATTATAAATTTATTATATTTTTTACTAGAATATCTTGTTCTTTTCTTTTCAATTTTTAACAACTATTACTTTACTTTTCCATGTTTAAGCTTAACCATATTACTTTTCATGCTCGCATTTTTCTATTGTAATCCAATACTATAATAATATTTTAAGTCGTAAATTTATTATATTGTCGCATTTTTCTATTGTAATTTAACATGTTTAAATATTTCAACGAGACCAATCCAATACGATAATAATATTTTAAGTTACAAATTTATTATATCTTTTACTAGAATATCTTATCCTTTTCTTTTCCAGTTTTAACAACTAGTCCTTTACTTTTCTATGTTTAAGCTTAACCATATTACCTTTCATGCTCACATTTTCTTATTGTAATCCAATACTATAATAATATTTTAAGTCATAAATTTATTATATTTTCGCATTTTTCTATTGTAATTTAACATATCTAAATATTTCAACGAGACCAATCGGTATAATGTTCAAATCTCAGCACCCTTGATTTTGAATGTAAATTTGATAGTTCAATTTATTTTTTACATATAATTTTAAATAAAATTATTAACTCATATTTACCAGATTTAAGTCAAGTTTTCTATAATGTAAAATATACAACCCTATTACATGATCTAATCTATTCCATAGATTTGTAGCAGCCGAAACTCGCTACAATCCAGGCAGGAACTAATTCTCGCTGCTCGAGATTTTAAAATTCATTTTCTCCCGGGCTTATCCAGTCACAAGCCAGCTCTCAATAACGTGACCGAGTACATAAAAGCGAAATCAGAAACCTTTCCTCCTCTTTCTCACAGGTTGAACATGAATATTTATTTGGATTTTGTGTTCCCATTCAAGTATTTAATATATTTAGGTGTATAAGGATAAGGCGATGTACAAAATTTGAGCAAATTTCCATAAATTTATCATATATATATATATATATATATATATATATATATATATATATATATATATATATATATATATGGCATTAATATCGGTTGTATAAGACGAACCCACATTACGATTTAGAGGGAGAGAAAGTATACTTTGCGCTGAAATACTAATGTATATATATAAATTCACTGTGTCCTTTTTTTAAAGGCTGGAATAGCCAGATCGTTGAATACAAGATTGAAGCAATGAAGAAGGCATATATATATATATATATATATATATATATATATATATATATATATATATATATATATATATACGAGTATGGGTGCCCGGCGTTGCCCGGGTGTTTGGAGGTGTATGCTGAGAGAAAAAAAAAGAAACGGTCAATTTTGTTTTAACTTTGACCCGCATTATGACCCTTTAACATTTATTGTTTTGGACTCAACTCAAGTTATAAAGTTAGATCCATGTCCAAGGAGCCTATATATAAAATTTCAAGTGTTTAGACCAAAGATTGTCGGAGGAGTTTGGTAGAGTTCTTAAAAGTCAAATCGTTGAACATTGAGCCTTATACAGCCAAATTCTGGCCGAAAACCGACCACAAAGATTTTTCCAAATTTCAGTACCCTGTATATAAAATTTCGAGTCTGTAGACTAAAGATTGACAGACTTATTGCATAGGATAATGTACACATACACACACACAGACACGTTCACTTTTATATATATATTTATATTATATATATATATATAATATATATATATATATATATATATATATATATATATTACTGGGTAGTATATCCATTAGAAGCGTTGAATGAAATTTGAAAATTAAATAAGATGCGTGTTGAATTGGACACTTTGAAGCCAAATAACTGCAATGCGATTTTTTAAAAATAAAACAAATGAGTGCTTATTTTTATCTGATTTAATTATATATATATATATATATATATATATATATATATATATATATATATATATATATATATATATACCTAAATGCGTTAGAGGAAAAAAGAGAGTTCAATTCCACAAGAGGAGACTTATCTGGATAATGCTAAGCTCAACAATTATCATTGCAGCTTATACAATAAAGCAACAACACTATATAGGTAATATAAACCTCAGAAACCGTTAAAATAGAATTACCACGCAGCCACAATATACCCCCAATTTAACACTAAAACATATACCCCTTAAATTTAAAAATAAACTCAACATTATGGCAAAGACCATATACACTTTTTTACATCATACTATATATAACAGGCTTCTCCTTTATTTAGAATTCAATAAAGCTTCACCCAACATTCTATAACTCCATTTAGTCTTTTTCACTTTTAATGAACCTTACGGTAGACGCCGCATCTCCACCATGCTACCTAGCATCTTTTCTACTCTTCTGATGAGAAGCATTAGGATTCGGAATGCCTTGGCATCAGGAGTCCCTTTTATCCCCCAAATTTGGTTTGTATTCCATTATTCAATAAATGAACCAATCTATATCTACCAATATATAGTTTTGTGACTTCATTTCATACTCCTGTTCTATTATATATATATATATATATATATATATATATATATGATTGCAACGTCTTGTCAGACGAGTGCCACTCCCTCAGACATTTAAAATCCATAACCCCAAATGTCTGAGGGAGTATCTATACAAATATGATGTTACAGAGTCTTAGCGTTGTACGACAGCTAAACCTCTCTCTCGGTTCAAAATGTTGTGATCCAGCAACAAGCAAGAGCAAGATATCCAGCAACAAATTAAACTGCAGACCAGCTTAATGCGGGTACTGTTCTTCTGCTTTATGTTTTTTTTTAAATCAGAGATTTGCTTCTCCTAGAAAGGTTGCCTTCACCACGGCTTACGGAAACCCTCTCCACCCCAACACATATATACATACACACAAATATACACGGTGCTAGTTGGCCGTTGACCCAGAAATAGAGTTTATTCGCCCTTTGGAAGGTCTTGTTTTTAATCCTTCAGGGAGACTAGCCGCCCTCCTCACCAAACAAGTCTGGTGGGGGAACCAGTTTAGTCGCCAGTGACCCGACCATGAGGTAGGTAGTACTGGGGTACCAGTAGCATATGACATGACCTGACACATACATACATACATACATACATACATACATGGTGATTGTCACTTCTTGACAGAAGACCATCTTTCCCTTGCTTTATTGTTGATTACTCAATCATTTTTATGTATTTTTGAAAATATTTTTTATTATAATTATGTACACATATATACACTTATACACACGCACATATATACATGTGGAGATGTGATCAAGAACGCATCAATTCCTATTTTCTGTGCGAACGAAGGTGGCTCTTCAGACCAGCCCTGCTCTTACACATTCTGTTTCAAAGGTCACACTTAAGCTGAGATTGAGGGATGCCAACTGGTGCTGCTCTATTGTGGACGCTCATATGACGCTTCAGGCCTCCACTCGATTTACAGACCACAGAGCAAACAGAACATCTGTGCCCATCAAAGAAAGATACATACATACATACATACATACATACATACATACATACATACATACAGTCATTTAAAGAGACAGGTGAGATATAGATTGTTAATTTTGGATATAGACAGATGCCAGCTTCCTATTATGAACTCTATCTATCTATCTATCTATCTATCTATCTATCTATCTGACAACCAACTTTGCAATTGCCAGCTTTCTTTCGATCTCCATTTCTGTCTATTTGTCTTTAATCGATTGCTCAGATCACTTGCCTCGACCATTTACTGTCCACCGAAGTATTTATGACAGTTAATTGGTCCACGATACTCTTCTGTTGTGTTATCTTTGATGTTAAAATGTTGATTTGCTTGTAATTATCCGGCTTGGCTCGACCGGAAATGTACAGAACAACTAAGCCATTATATTTTAGAGGTTTCTTTTGGTTCTTTTGCTTTGGGACGAGTGTATCCATCCCTATAATGTGTATTAGATGTTTCTAAGTCATCTGAGTTCATTGGAAAGTGCGGTGAATTTTATTAGTCTTTCAGCCCCATGCGAAAAACACCCATATAACTTTATATATACTTCGAAACTCCGCATATTAAAGAAATTTCACCTCTATTTGTATTTCCTTTCCGAAAAATATATTATAATTAAAACTCTTGCTAAAGTGTTTCTTAATATATTTGATAAAATCTATGTACTTATATATAAAACGTAGGGGATCAAGTAAAGAATAGATACCCTGTAGCAGACGACGCCGCCTGGCGGTGTCCGGCGCACATTTCAACTAACACCGATGATACGACCTTGACATTGGCACAAGCACATAGCGTCGGTTGTTTGTAAACACGTCAAATAGCAAACATGCTTGAATATTCGCCAGCAATTTCTTTTTTTTTTAATATATTTACAAAACTTTTGAAGATTTAAAAGTACCCCCCTCCCAAATAAAAACACGGTACATAAACATCAATCTTGGTCGAAAAAATCCGAAACAGAAAGACATCCATTTATTTAAATATCTTTTATTTAAATACGTTCGTTTTGTTACTTACTTACAAAAATGTTTTGTAAATACATTTTTTTCTTTTAAATCTTCAAAAGTTTTGTAAATATATTAAAAAAAAAAATTGTTGGCGAATATTCGAGCATGTTTGCTATTTGACGTGTTTACAAACACCCGACGTCATGTGTTTGTGCCAATGTCAAGGTCGAATCACCGGTGTTAGTTGAAATGTGCGCTTGTCACCGCCAGGCGGCGTCGTCTGCAAGAGGGTATCTATTCTTTACTTGATCCAACGTAGGTTTTTCATATAAAGTTAATTGAAAATCACCGCTCTTTCAAACCAGATAACTTTTTAAGTATGTAATCAATTTTGTTTATTTTAAAATCTTTATCATGCTTATGTTTCTGATCCAAAATTAGTATAAAGTGTCATTGCAAATAGGTATACAAAACACGCCTTATTTCAAATTACTAACCCTAGGATTGGGTGGTAATCTGAAAAATAAAGCAATTACGAGTAGTTTTATGACATAATTGGTTAAACTTAAGGTTAGTGGTAAAAAATGGCTCCACCCCCGTCGCCAATCATTCACGAAAAACAATCGTCCATCTGAAACCACTGTCAATAATTTCCCCCACTCTTTATCTCTTCCTAAACCAAAACGTAGATTCCATGAACAAAAGCTTCTTTCTTAGAACTGCACGCCTGTGGAACTTTGTTCCGTCTGCCTGCTTCCCACCTGACTACAACCTGCATGTCTTCCGTTTGCCTGTTTCCCAGCTGACTACAATTTTCTTCTCTTCAAGTCCAACGTAAACAAATTCTTGATGAACCGTCCCTTTAAGTAATCCAATTAACCAAATTTCCCCGACTAACTGTACACTCAATAATACTCATACTCGAGTGCTCCCAGTTTAATATTTTCATTGCAGACATTTCCCTCTGGACCAAAGTACCATAGGTTTGCAACAACAGATGCCACATACAAAGCTAGTATGTCTAGTCACTATCTTATGTAACTTTACAACGACATTTTTGACATATATAATCGTTATAATAAAATCCTACATTGCATCCTAGGAGCAACATCATCACAATTGCAAACATTTTTAGAGAAATTAGTTTCTATTTTACCCTCTAACAATCAAGTCTTTCAACTGCCAGTAGTCAACACTGAGAGGAAATATACACGTGATACATATGTTGTGCATGCACCCTCCGTAACTGGACGATAAACTCATAGACATCACATAATCTTTTCCTTTTCCGCTTCAAAAATAATAAAGTCTCCCCAGACTAATTTCGCTCATCCTGATTGGCTGAGCTCTGACCATTCCTATATTCCGGATTAACGGTAGTCGCATGCTAATTGTACCATTAAAGTATGATGTCGGAATGATACCTACTTTTGCAGTGTATACCGATGTATTGGAAAATTCAAAATGGCGCCCGACTCTCTCTCTAACACGGTAAGTTTGGGAAAAGGTGTTATAAATAATAAACTAGACAAAATACTGTAAGAAATTCGTTCAATATACGTTATCGTGACATAGGCTGACATTATTAAAAATAATAGTACTTTGTCTAGTTTATTATTTACAACACCTTTTCCCAAACTTTCCGTGTTAAAGAGAGAGTCGGGCGCCATTTTGAATTTTCCAATACATCGGTGACCACTGCATCTTTTTCGAGCTGAATAGACATGTTACATTGAATAAAATCACGAAAAATATATCCAGTTTGGTAGAAAAGTAACTTATCTTGCCTTTGATAACATTTATTTGTTATATATTTGTTTTTTGACAACTGTTTCGAATTTATGTGTACAGTAATACAAACCCAAAAAACATTTTGACAATTATTCTAATGTAAAGATTATTTGTTTATAATTCTAAAAAGAAACAATCAATTTTAATATATAACATATTTTTATATTAGTCACTGCTAATTTAATTAATAGCCACGAGGTGAATAATTTTCAAACCGACTTTAGAAAAAAATATAGAACTTTCAAATATTTAGACATACTCAATGAAAGGTTTTATTTATTATTAAAAAAAACATTTTGACAATTATTCTCATGTAAAATTATTTGTTTATAATTTATAAACCTAAAACAAAATTAAATTAAATTTTCAACCTTTCTGATAGACTTTTTAACCTTATAAGAAAATAAACAGTTAAAAATATCAACATAATATTTGCTGTATTAGCAATAAATAGTATTGTTTCTTTAATTTATATTAAGAATGTTAGCAAACGTTATGAAAGTACTTTAATTTATATTAACAATGTTATCAAACGTTATTAACGTACTTTAATTTATATCAACAATGTCATCAAACTTTATGAAAGTACTTGTATACAGTTCTAATTCAATACACGTTTAATTATTAACAAATAACTCACTTACTTTACTATATTTGGTTGGAATAAAATTTTCCCTTCGAATGGCACGTATCCAAATTTAGAAAGGTTAGAATGAGAAAATATATGTACTTTGGAGCCTTTTGGATTATTTCCCCGGCAATTTGTAACAACGCAAGAATACACCATGTTAGACAGCAAACTGAAAACTAGACAAAACTGCTGCTCATAGCCTAGATCATATCCCTACAAGTGAATCTGATAATGACGTCACGCAGTCATGTGCATCGGCCTTCTTTACTCTCGGTAGCCACGGTCGAAGTGACACGAAGTTTGTGAAACAAACCATTTCCCACAAAATAGACATAAAGTAATGTCAGAGTTAACAAAAAAGATATCAGCATCACAGACGACGCCGCAGACATTGAGGCTGACAAGGAAACTATAGTTTCAGTTAACCTATCTTGGCGCGAGACAAACCTTCAATCATGCTGTAATTACTGATGGAAAACTTTGATAAACGCTAAGAGCGAAATACTTTTCCATAATATTTCTGTATATCCTGGGTCATAGTTTCTTTGTCAATATTCGCTTGATAAGTTGTACTTGCGTTTCAATCACACACGCAATTAACAGTATAAGAAAGTAAAAAAAAAATCAAAATTAAAATAAATACGAGTTAATGTGACTGGAAATTTAAGATGGAGTAAAACAAACCATTTCCCACAAAATAGACAGAAAGTAATGACAGAGGCTAAAGCTAGAGTTAAACAAAAATGTCAGCATCACAGACACCAAGGCTGACAAAGAAACTATGGTTTCGGTCAACCTATCTTGGCGCGAGACATACCGTCCATCATGCTATAATTACTGATGGAAAACTTTAATAAACGCTAAGAGCGAAATACCTTCCCATAATATCTGTGTATATCCTGGGTCATAGTTTCTTTGCTAATAATCGCTTCGACCACCTTTATATCTGAGTGGAACTTGGCTAGTTTTTACAAACTAATTTCACTCCTTACTCTAGTGGTCTCCATTAATTTGCTGTTTTGATACCTCATGGTAATACAGATTACTATTCCATTAGCTTCTTTCCAAGCACCACAAATTTGTCGAACTCACTACCTGCACATCATTTTGGTCATATCTACAGTCTTAGTCTTTTCAAGCATGTTCTCTATATAATTTATTGGTTGCATTTTTATCAAATACGTGCTGTAATTCATTTAACAGTGGGTTTTGAAATTAAAAAGACATCTCGTTAAATCAACAAAGTATTTTTACATTTCACTGAAAACATATGATAAGAAGTTCTGTCGGTTTGGGGATTTAGTGTCGGACTGCTGGTCGGTGTGAGTTGAAATATCACTACTGTTGGGGCCCTCGCGGTCTCTTCTCTGATGCCTTTCTTTCCTTATATTTTATATCGGAATTTGATAATTCACATTTTAAAATTCTTATTTTTTTCTTATTGTTTAATCCCACTTGCACCCCAAACAAGGCACAGTGCCACTTTGATGTGGGGAGGGCTACTATCAGGGATATAAGTTGCAGGGATCCTATGGAGGAAGTTGAGCAGCAAGATCCCTGTTCACATTACACTTGAACTTCTGCATGTCAGTACAGTTGGTAAGGCAGAAACCCGGAAGGGATTTCCAAAGTCTAGCAGTCATGGGGAAAAAAAACTATTAGAGTAAAAGGCGTTCTAACGGCTAAGGATCTTTACTGTGTAGAGGTGGGATTTAGCTGCTTGTAGTTCGTCAGATCGTTCACCATTCTGCTTTCCTAACTGTACTGACATGCAGAAGTTCAAGTGTAATGTGAAAAGACATCTTGCTACGTATCTCCTTTCTTAATATCCCTGCCACTTATGTCCCCGATAGTAGACTCCTACGTTAAAATAGCACTGTGCCTTGTTTGCGGTGAAAACTGAATTAAAAAAAAAATGGTTAAAATATGTCTCAAAAGAAAGATAGATACACACAAAGGATAAAAGTGTTAAAATTAATTTACGGTTTTATATGAAACTAGTCTGGGTGCCCAGCGTTGCCCGGATGTTTGAAGTTGTGTGTTGAGCTAAAAAAATGAATTAAATAAATAAAAAATAAATAAATAAAATAAGTGATAGTAAGCAGACAGGCTCGAACCTGTACCGCGAAGGAGAAAAAAAGCATAAAAAAACGTGACGTCTTTGCTGTTGCATCCATCGCAAAATCGTAAAAACTAAGACTAATCAATCGAAAAGAAGAAATGCCTTTGGAAAGACCCCTGCTTATAGAAAGGTTTCCAGTGGAGGTTGAAGGATTTAATGGTTTTAGCCAATTTTTCGATATTTGTCGTCCGAAGGGTCGATCTTCAAAACGATAGCGATCTAGGCAGACATATATACATACATGCATGCATACATACATATGTTTAAACAGACAGGTGAGATTTATATCATAGACTAGCCTGAGTGCCCGGCATTGCCCGGGTGTTTGGAGGTGTGGGATGAGCAAAAAGCAAAAAAAAAATGGTAAAAGGCAGGCTGAAACCCATACTGCGGAGGAGGAAACAAAAGACGTGAAAAAAAGTGAAACAAAAAAAACGCGATGTTTTTTTCCGTTGAATCCATCGCAAAACTCGAAGTGGCAAACGTCAAAATTAAGGCTAGTCAATCGAAAAGAGAGGATACCTTTCGAAAAGATCGGCGAAAAAAAACGACCCCTCCTTGTAGAAAAGTGCCCAGTTGAGGTTGAAGGATTCAATGTTTTTAGCCAATTTTTCGATATTTGTCGTCCGAAGTGTCAAGTTTCAAAACGATACCGATCACGTTAAAATCCGTCGCCTCTGTCGAAAGTTTAAGGCAGACATGCAAACATACATACATACATACATTTAAACAGACAGAGCGGATATAGATTTACTTATCTTAATTTCTCGTCAAAGACATGTGGTAACCCTTTGCTGCTTACGTCTAAGTGGCGCACGTGATTCAAACCTACGTAGAAAGGGAATTGAAAAGGGGGATTCACTTAGGCATTAGGTGTTCTCCAGAGTCACACAGTAATAAGTGTTTTCTTCCGTTTTTCTATAATTTTCCGTCCGCGAGAGATAGCTACAGAAAGCTAATTAATCGGAATTTATGTTATGTTATTGCTTTGCGTTTATAGCAATTCTAATCCACGTTAAAATATATGTCGTCACATTATTCCATGCTCGCCTCTTCGATCAGTAATACGGATTTAACATCTGGCTTTGCCCGGATCCTGAATTTGTACATATGCAATATACCCGATGTTTTTCCAGCGTTTTCTGTTATCTACGCAACACTTCTGTGTTTGCAGTATTCATATTTCGTTCTTTTTAGTTTTAGATCCTTACATCAAATAGCTTAACGCCTTGTCTGGAGCGATTTCTATTATAACATATTATTTTTGATTATTCCTATGAGGCAACCATACTCTATGCGTAGGCGAATTGTGGCTCCGAAAAAGAAGAAAAAAAACATACACGATGCTGTCTTATCTGTTATTGTTGTTAAAAGAAAAAGGCGATGTTAGACACGTGTGAGAGGTTGGGGAAGATGGTAGTGGACGCATGTGTGTAGAGGGCGCGTAAAATGGTGGCGGTTGGTTTCCATTTCGTTTGTTGTCTCTTCTGTTGGCGGCCTCACTGGAACGTTTGAGTTTTGTGCCAGTTATTAATGGTCGGTACAATTTTGTCTGGCAGAAAACACACAGCATCCGACGCCACACCGCGATAACCCCTCGCTCTATGACGCACACCCTGGTCGGCAGAGTTGCTAACAGACAAATGCAGCACAATCACAGCTGATATACATGCATACATACATACATACATACATATATATATATATATATATATATATATAAATATATATATATATGTATATATATATAGCATATACATACATATATACTTATCCATTAGTATGTATATATATATGTATATGTATATATATATATATACATATATATATATCGATCTCTCTATCTATGATTGAATCCTACCTTTGCTTTCAAATGTCTAATTCTTTCTTATACTCCTTTCTTTCCTCTCTTCATAGATTTTTTTTTACATAGACGTCACCACTTATCAAGGCCGATCGGCCACTCAAGGATAAGGGTTAAAGAGTGTAGAGTAGTCACTATAGTAATCGATAGTAATGGAAGTTCGATAAATTTGTTAAGTGGAACGGCTCATCAGAAACTTGTTCACGTTGGACTTGAACACAACCATATTATAGACAGCTGGAAAGTAGGGAAACGGAAGACAATTCCACAGGCGTGCAGTTCTAAGAAAGAAGCTTCGATCATGGAATCTACGTTTAGGTTTAGGCACAGATAAAGAGTGGGGAAAATTATTGATAATGTTTTCACCTAGTCTAGTGTTTCTTGTGAAAGTTTGGCGAGGGGGGAACATAGATTGAAGCTCAGTCGAACACTTTCCATGAAAATAACGATAAAGCAGAGACAAACTCGCAACATCTCTTCTGTGAGATAGAGGTTGCAGCGAAGAGAAAAGGACATCCCCCACCAGGCCACGAAGTCTATTTTGAACCCTATCAAGGCAGGACAAGTTTTTTCTAGCAGCTCCTGCCCATATGTGGCAACAGTATTCCGCCCTTGGAATACTGTTGCCACATATAGATCTATACTATATATATATATATATATATATATATCTTTTCTCTTTTTCTCTCCCTCTCTCTCCATCTCTCTCTCCATATATATATATATATATATATATATATATATATATATATATATATATATATATATATATATATATATATATAAGCGAGATAGGACACAGATTAAAATCCGATGAAAAATCCTGATAGATTATACTAGAGGTAATACTACAGGGTGCTCCTAACCAAAAAGGAAAAGCTCAATATTTAAGAATAGAGCAATATATGAATTTAGTTGTTAAAATTAAATTCTGAAAATCAAAATATAGACACATATATTCGAGTTAAGAATTTATTGTTTGACAAAAGGAATCTATAGAAGGGTTTATATTAATTTCGTATCAATGGATAATTATATTTTAAACACAATATATATATATATATGTATGTATATATATATATATATATATATAATAGCAGAGAGGGGTATATATTCCTTGTCAAAAATTTTTAATTATTTAAAATCCATGGATTAACGAAATTAGTATAACCCCTCTATATATAACCCCTTCTATATATATATATGTATATATAGAATAAAAATTACAATAAGTTTACCAAGGTAATCAAAATGGTAAACTTAAAATATATTATAAATATTAAAGAGTTAATATTTACAAATAAAATAAACTCAGCCAGATGTAAACGCTCAATAAAACCGAAAAAGGATATATATATATATATATATATATATATATATATATATATATATATATATATATATATATATATATATATATATATATATATATATATATATCCTTTTCGGTTTTATTGAACGTTTACATCTGGCTGAGTTTATTTTACTTGTAAAAATTAAATATATATATATATATATATATATATATATATATATATATATATATATATATATATATATATATAATCCCTTCTATATATTCCCTTTGTCAAACAATAAATTCTTAACTCGACTATATGTGTCAATATTTTGATTTTTAGAATTTAATTCTAACAACTAAATTTATATGTATATATATATATATATATATATATATATATATATATAGGGTAACCCTAAAAAACAGTACATTAATTGTTTTCCTGAGCATTTTACAGTCAAAGGGGGGGGAAAGATCAAAGAACCTAGTATTTTGATGTGATGTTTTGAATATAACGAACCAGTTTTGACAAAAGTTTAATTTCATTCGGACAAAACACAAAGCCTTATTAGAGTTGAGCCCGTTTTTTGGGGGCCCGTTTTTGTGGGGTCCCCCTGTATATATATATATATATTGTTTTTAAAATTTAAAATATAATTATCTATTTACACTTGTTTCGTCGTCTGCGAATTATATTTTAAAAACAACATATATGCCGCTCCCCAGGTTAGGGGAGCAAATTGGTTAAAGGGAAAATTATTCTCAACTCGCATTTAGGTAAAAATGCACTTTCGTAAATAATTGAATTCATTCTAAACGTATCGCAAAAACAAAAACAAATAAACACACACACACACACACACACACACACACACACACACACATATATATATATATATATATATATATATATATATATACTAGCAAAAGTACCCGTCGTTGATTGGGTTCAAAAACAGCCTACAAAAAATGGACTCTGATTTATGAAAGTATGATAGGTTATGAAAAGGAAGGGTTGTAAAGAGATAGCTTCAAATTTGGGGGTATCAAAACGAAAGCAAAATATGATGAAAATAAAAATAAAATAGATAAACCCCATAATTTGTTATACCATACCTGTTCACACTGAAATACTTATCACAATATTCTGTGGATCTATATTAAAAAAAACCTTGTTAAACTTTGTGACATATTTCCATTCTATGGAGGTCAGGTGCGAACGAACACCCATCATTTTATCATACCATATTTCTTCAAACTGAAACATAATTATCAAAGTATATTTACGCAGATAGATATGAAAAATATTTATTAAAGTTTGTGCTATTTCCATTCTATCTAGGCCAGGCGCGAACGCAGACCCCACAATTTTATTATACCACCCCTATACCCCTATTTAAGATAAAACATACTTATCAAAGTATTCTTATGTACATCTATATCAAAAACACTTGTAAACTTTTTCTTTTAATTTTTAAATTTTTTTATTTCTATACCTTGTAGACCAGGCGCGAACGCAGACCCCACAATTTTAATGAACCACTGTTCTGCCAGATCAACCATGCCCATTTCTGTGTCTCGATACATCTTCTATCATTATATGTAATCAGTTTTTTAAAATAGTCAACAATATAGGAGCCTATTCGTGACCAGTCACACACACACACACACACACACACACACATTAAGCTTTATATTATAGATATATATATATATGTATTATTTTCATAATATGATATATATATATATATATATATATATATATATATATATATATATATATATATATATATATATATCATATCATATTAAAAAAATAATACATGTGCCGCTCCCCATTTGGGGGTACCAAACTGGTCAAAAGGGAAAATTATTCCCAACTCGCATTGAGGTAAAAATGCGCTTCCATATAAATAATTGAATTCCTTCAATAAGTATCGCTTACAAAAACAAACAAACATCGCTCTCTCTCTCTCTCTCTCTCTCTCTCTCTCTCTCTCTCTATATATATATATATATATATATATATATATATATATATATATATATATATATATTCTAGCCAAAGTACCTGGCGTGGACTGGGTTCAAAAACAGCTATGTCTTATATATTTTTTTTTAATTTCTTTTTTTTTCTACTTCACTACAAAAATAAAGAAAAAAAATTGTCATGTTTGGTTTTCTCCCTTCCTCCCCTCAATCACCAAACTTTAAAGAAATAGTAGGGGGTGACATGTCTCGTTGGACGCTAGGATGCCCAAAAGTGTGTGCGCATTTTATGATAAAGTCATATAGGAAAGTGATCCCTCACTCTAATAAGTTAAATTTTAAGTTATTATGAAAAGTCGTGCTTTCGTATAATTTATAAAGACATAGCCCCAAAAAGTAGATCTTAATATTTTTATGGGTTAAACAGCGATGGGTCACGGCGTAAAAATGTACCGTTGTTTTAATGCCCCTCTCTGTGTTTCCTTCAATAATTATAAGAAACCTTCTCTACAACTAATAGAAATGACCAAAAACACATCACCTGAAAATACTTCTTTTAAACTCATTGGCCTAATTTTCACAGGGAACATGAGTTGGAACAGATATATTGAAAGCATTGCCAAGGCTGCTGTGAAGATTGACTCTCTCTACCGTACTACAAACCTACTTATGCCTGAAAGTACGCTGTACATTTATAAGGCCACCATTCTCCCATGTATGGAGTACTGTTGTCACATCCTGGAAAACGTCATCAGTATGCCCTGTATTTAAGAATCCAGGTGATAAGTCATCTCCCTCTCAGTACAGACCAATAAGTCTCCTGTGTGTCATGAGTAAGTTTCTGGAATCCATATTAAATAGAGAAATAGTCAACCACCTCAGCAGAAATAACCTTCTTAGTGACATGCAGTATGGTTTCCGTTCTGCAAGATCTAACGTAGATGTGCTAATGGTTATATCTCATAGGATTAGCGAATCTCTTGAAAAGGCGTTATTTCTAGGGTAATTACTCCTGACATATCAAAGGCCTTCGATAAGGTATGGCATAAAGGCCTACTTCACAAGTTTTCCAGCTACGGTATAACTGGAAATGTTTTTTCTATAATTAAATCATTTCTCTCTGATAGACTCATAAGAGTAGTGGTTGATGGACAAAAATCAGAGGCCTGCATTATTAATGCTGGAGTCCCTCAAGGGTTCATCCTGGGCCCAACTCTCTTCCTGATCTACATCAATGATCTCCCTAAACACATACTTAAATCATTCGTTGACATCTATGCTGATGATACGACTATCTACAGCAACACATCAAAGGCTGTAAATGACAAAGTTCTCTCTGATTCTCTCTCCTCTGATCTCGAGCGCGTGGTTCAGTGGGGGAAGACGTGGCTCGTTACCTTTAATGCATCTAAAACCAAACTCCTATCCTTACATAATCAACGTTCTGATCCCCATCTGGCATCAATTGAAATGGATGGCTCTCGTCTAGGAGAAGCCCCATGTTTTGACAACTTCTGGGCTTGACCTTTACTCCTAATCTGAAATGGAACACATACGTCAATTCTGTTGCGAAGGTCGCTGGAAGGATGGTGGGATCCTTCTCTCACTCCAGACGATATCTAACTACTGGTGCAATTCTCTATCTATATAAAAGCCAAGTACGTCCAAGGATGGATTACTGTTGCCATATCTGGGCAGGAGCGTATCCTGCCTTGACAGAGTACAAAATAGACTTCGTGGCTTAGTAGGGGATGTCCTTTTTTCTTCCCTGCAACCTCTCTCCCCCATAAGAGACGTTGCGAGCCTATCTTTGTTTTATCGTTATTTCCATGGCAGGCGATCGTCTGAGCTCCAGTGTCTGGACCCCCTCGCCAATCTTTTATGAAAAACACCCGTCTAGCTGAAATCACTGTCAAAAATTCTCCCCACTCTTAATTTGTGTCTAAATCCAAACGTAGATTCCATGAACAAAGCCTCTTTCTTAGAACTGCACGCCTGTGGAACTCTGTTCTGTCCGCCTGCTTCCCACCTTACTACAACCTGGATGTCTTCAAGTCCAACGTAAAAAAATTCCTGATGAACCGCCCCCTTAAGTAGACACTTTTATTAAATCTCCACACTAACGTACTGTACATGCAATAACCCTTATCCCTGAGTGGCTTCCGGGCCTTGATAAGTGATGACCGCCTTGTAAAAAAAAAAAAGTTGTGATTTCTAACAAATATTACGTTTTAAAAGTTTATCCCTTAGTCTTGGACGCTACTGTATATATATATATATATATATATATATATATATATATATATATATATATATATATATATATATATATATGTATATATTATTAATTTAGCTTATCTAAATATTTCACTATAGTAACAGAGTTTATCCATCCATAAAAGTTTATACATAAAGATAAATCTTGTAAACTATAAAAGTGAACGTGTCTGTGTGTCTGTGTGTCTGTTGGTTCGGTGGTTCTGTTTTACGGCATATCAACCTTTTTCAGGTTATTTAATGCCGAATCTAGTTATTTTGAGGAACGATTTTTAATGGAGTATATATATTTTTTAAGTCAGATTCTATTTACCCCACAGTTGGGACCCTTACAGGTACTACCACTCCGGGTCAGAGTGGACCAGGGAGCAATGGCAATTAAAGCGTGGCTTTAAACTCTCCAAGGCCCGCAAGCTGGGGCCTCACCATCGGATATAGTTTTAGGTCATATCCAGGACCCTGTGTGTCTGTGTACATTTCCCTACGCAATAACCCTGGCAATTTTCAGTCTACAAACTAGTCCGCCACCTTTGGGTCTAAACACTTGAAATTTTAAATATAGATTTTTTGGACGTGGATCTAAATTAATAATATGATTTGAGCTCAAAACAATAAATGTTAATGGGTCATAATAGGGGTCAAAGTTAAAAAAAATTGATCGCTTTTTTTTCTCAACATACACATCCAAACACCCGGGCAACGCCGGGCTGAAATGCTAGTTGTGTAAAAAAAGGCTTCCAGCGAAAGAATAAGTAAATCGATCTAAGTAAAGTGTTTGCAGGGATCGACTTATTTATTTATAGCTAATGCCAAATGTTGTACAATTCTGGACAAATAGAATTCCTTGTTTTGAAGGCAGTCATAGTAATCTTCCCATCTAACCCAGTCCGTCAATTAGTCCACACCTGTAGATTATCGACCTATTTGTTTACCCGGTTCAACGCAGTAAAAGAAATCAATCGACCATTTTTACAGGCGAAACTGTTGTAGGAGTTTGTGAGAATGTTTAACTATTAATGTAGCTATGTATTTGATTGTATGTGTGAGGTTACATATATATATTTATATATATATATATATATTATTTATTTATTTACGTGCATAAAACTATAGTTAAATAAATAAATAAATTCGTCCCATAAAAAGTAAGGGCGATCTATTCACACACACACACACACACACACACACACACACACACACACGCATATACACACACACACACACACACATATATATACATATATATATATTATTTATTTATTTACGTGCATAAAACTATACTTAAATAAATAAATAAATTCGTCAAACAAAAAGTAAGGGCGATCTATTCATATATATATATATATATATATATATATATATATATATATATATATATATATATATATATATATATGAATAACAAAAAAGGCTTATATATACACTCGTGAGCAAAAAAAAAAAATGGTCCAAACAAATTTTATACATTTTATTGCACTAAAAGCTATATTGAACAAAGAACTTAAACGAGACTAATAACACAGAACAAGCCATTTACTTCAACAAATGCTTAGGACGGAATCGCATTCCCTTTTGATTTCTTTAAAAGATCAATCCTTTTAGACATGCTCTCAACCAAAGTGGAACACTGTGAAGAGGAGATGCTATTCCATTCGCTTTGCACAGCTTCCTACAGTTTGTTTTTGTTTGAAAAAGTTCTTCCGGCCAATGCACGAGATATTATGGACCAAATATTCTCGATTGGGTTTCTAACATAATATTCTTTTGTATTTATTGACTTCTCACATCTATTTTTTGTGTTTTTATTCAATGTAACATGTTTATTCAGCTCGAAAAACATACAGTGTTTACAGATGTATTCAAAAATTCAAGATGGCGTCTCACAATCTCTTTAACACCGTAAGTTTGGGAAAAGGTGTTATAAATAAAAAACTATACAAAATACTATTAAAAACCCGCTGAATATATGTCAACCTATGTCACGGTAACATATATTGAGCGAGTTTTTAACAGTATTTTATCTGGTTTTTTATTTATAACACCTTTTCCCAAACTTACCGTGTTAAAGAGAGAATCAGACGCCATCTTGAATGTTCCAATACATCGGTAAACACTGTATTGTTTTCGAGCTGAATAAACATGTTACATTGAATAAAAACACGAAAAATATATCCAGTTAGGTAGAAAAGTAACTTATCTTGCCTTTGATAACATTTGTTATATATTTGTTTTTTGACAACTTTTTCGAATCTGTGTGTATAGTAATATAAACCCAACACCCCCAGTCTATCTGTATTTATTGACTTCTCACATCTAATAAGTTCCCCAACCCCTGCCGCAGTAAAAGTTCCGCATACTATTTATCCCTCTATTCCTATGTTTAACTGTCGTTTTATGCAACCTGGCGAAAATCTTTCTCCAGATAACGAATCTTCAGCGGACATACGAGCACACACACATACACACACAGACACACACACAGACACACACACAAACACACACACACACACGGTTGAGATTTATTTAATAGATACAAAATCAAATAAAACAATTTTTTAATTAAAAAAAATTGTTTATTACATTTTCATCCAAAACAAGGCATATTACCACTTTGGTGTAGGGGGCTACTATCAGGGATATAAGCTACTGGGGTACTATGTAGGGAGTTGGGCAGCAAGATGTCGGTTCACATTACACTTGAACTTCTGCGTGTCAGTACAGTTGGGGAAACAGGGACCCTGAAGGGAATTTCAAAGTCTAGCGGTTCTGGGGAAGAAACTACTGGATAAGAAAGCTCTCTTACATTTAGGGATCTCTACTGTGTTGGGATTTAGCTGCTTGTCGGATTTGTCGGGGGTATTTACGTCGTGGGGGCACAAGTGCTTGCATTTCGCCGGTTGATTCACCATTAAAATACTTGTAGAACACGCAGAGGGATGCAACATTTCGTCAGTGGGACAGAGGCTGAAACTTAGATGACAGTCCAGGACCTATTAGGTCGGCGACTCTCTTTTGGCCATTGTCTAAGAGCGAGAGACTAGTAGCAGATGCACCGGCCCAAATATGACAACAATACTCCATACATGGGCGAAGGGTTGCCTTCTAGAGGTATAGTATACTTTCGTGCGTTATTAGCTTTCTAGCACGGTAGAGAGAACCTACTTTTTTCGCAGCGGTCCTGGCAATGCTCTCAATTTAATTGTTCCAACTCATGTTTCCTCTGAACGTTAGGCCGAGGAGTTTAAAAGGAGTACTTTCAGAGTTTAAAAGAAGTACTTTCTTGTTCGCATACAGATAAATTCTACCACAGAAAACAGCATTACCTTCCCCTTTGTCAGAAACATCATGAAGATTAAAGACTAAAATATTGAAAACCCAAGGTGCTTTCTGTTTAATCCAAGGCGTGGTATCCGTTCAGGCTGTTACATTATCTCTTTATTGCTAACTGACCAGGGCGCTTCCACTAAGAATTTTGATGATTTATAATGCGCTTATCCTAATTCGCTTATTTCAGGAAACCATATCTTAAAATTAACCGTATAATTTCCCCCCAAATTATTACTAATATGTACAACCGAGGTCCCCATTTATGAGTATAAACACAAATCGATGGAGTATAGAAAGCTTCCGTCTTGTGTCTAACCTCCTAGAGAGAAATAATATGTGGCCCTGTCATCATTGTACTAATACTTGAAAATTATTTTCTGGTATTTCATAAGGAAGCAAGGGTTGTCTAATCACTAACCGTGTCAATGTATTAATGCATTAATTTGAAAATCCTGCTGAGACATCTTCCAAAAAATGACACGATTTTTCTTAAAATTATAGTGTCGATAGTAATGGAGAAAAGAAACCCAATAATGTTGAAATTTTTGGTGAAGCAAGGGTTGCCTAATCACTAACCAAGAAAATGTATTTATATATTAATTTGGGAATCCTATTGAGTAAGTTGCTGGAATGCATATTAAATAGAGAAATAGTCAACCACCTCAGCAGGAATAACCTTCTTAGTGACACACAATATGGTTTCCACTCTGCAAGATCTACCGCAGATGTGCTGACGGTTATATCCCACAGGATTAGTGAATCTCTTGACTAAGGCTTCCTTTCTAGGGCAATGTCTCTTGACATATCAAAGGCCTTCGACAAGATATGGCATAAGGGTCTACTTCACAAGATTTCCAGCTACGGTATAACTGGAAATGTTTTCTCAATCATTAAATCATTTCTCTCCGATAGGCTCATAAGAGTAGTGGTAGATGGACAAAAATCGGAGGCCTGCAATATAAATGCTGGAGTCCCTCAGGGGTCAATCCTGGGCCCAACTCTCTTCCTGATCTACATCAATGACCTCCCTAAATACATACTTAAATCATTCGTTGACATCTATGCTGATGACACGACCATCTACAGCAACACATCAAGGGCTGTAAATGACAAAGTTCTCTCGGATTCTTTCTCCTCTGATCTCGAGCGCGTGGTTCAGTGGGCGAAGATGTGGCTGGTTACCTTTAATGCATCAAAAACCAAACTCCTATCCTTACATCATCAACGCTCTGATCCCCAGCTGGCATCAATTGTGATGAATGGCTCTCGTCTGAGTGAGGCCCTGTGTTTTGACAAGCTTCTGGGTTTGACCTTTACTGCTGATCTGAAATGGAACACATACATCAAGTCTGTTGCCAAGGTCGCTGGAAAGATGGTGGGATCCTTCTACCGCTCCAGAAGATATCTCACTACTGATGTAATTCTCTATCTATATAAAAGCCAAGTACGTCCAAGGATGGAATACTGTTGCCATATCTGGGCAGGAGCTGCTAAAATAGCCTATCCTGCCTTGACAGAGTACAAATTAGACTTCGTGGCTTAGTGGGGGTGCCCTTTTCTCTACCCTGCAACCTCTCTCCCACAGAAGAGACGCTGCGAGCCTATCTTTGTTTTATCGTTATGTCCATGGCAGGTGTTCGTCTGAACACCAATCTCTGGTCCCCCCTCGCCAGTCTTTCACGAAAAACACCCGTCTTGCTGAATCTACTGTGAAAAATTTCCCCCACTCTATATCTGTGCCTAAATCAAAACGCGGATTCCATGAACAAAGCTTCTTTCTTAGAACTGCACGCCTGTGGAACTCTGTTCCGTCTGCCTGCTTCCCTCCGGACTACAACTTGGATGTCTTCAAGTCCAATGTTAACAAATTCCTAATGAACCGCCCCCTTAAGTAAACGCTTCATCAAATCTCCACACTTACGTAATGTACTTGCAATAACCCTTATCCCCGAGTGGCTTCCGGGCCTTGATAAGTGGTGATCACTGAGTAAAAAAAAAAAAAAGATCAATCTTCTAAAAATTATGTTAATTTACTTAAAATTATGGTGGCGTTGGTGGGGAGAGAAATTATTTCATATGGTCTACCATACCTGTCGGGAGTATGGTAAATGGGTTCATATGTGTATTTACATTACCCGTCCCAGGGTAGGTAAAAGTATTTTGAATATATGTTCTACAATACCGATCCCAGCAAAGGTAGACCTCTTTCATACACATGCTGTAAATTACCTACTCTAGGGAAGGTACTATTATTTCATACATGTGTAATACTGGTCCTAGTGTAGGTAAAATATTCTTTTGCACGAAATAGCAAATGATACATAGACATCAAAAATTCCTCTATCCTAAGAATAATCTGTATGTTCGAAAGTAACTTAATTTTTCTGATTGTGTTATACGGTCCCGAGCAAAAAAAAAAAAAAAATGGTTGAGAATTTTGGAGTCATTGGTTTAGAAACAGGTTTATTTTGAAACTGTGGCATGCCGATAGTACCATATTTCTATGCATCAACTATTATTTCCACATATACGCCGATGCATTTCTCTCCCTCTCTCCCCCTCTCTCTCTCTCTCTTTCTCTCTCTCTCTACTTAACAGTAAAAAAAAAAACCCTCTAACATGCCTCCGCATCCGGGATTGAACTCATTACACGAGTTTGTAGTATAATACAAATCTTGTCCGTAGCTGAACTCTTGATGCTTCGCTTAGGCTATCAAGGGTATTTTTTATCGTGACGCCATCACTGGATGGGTTGCCTACAACGGCATAAGAAAGGCCCATCTACCCTCGAGAGAAAGATAGTCTGCGCCAGTTTCCCAATGGTACAAACAACGCCTCGCCTTCTCAAATGGTCACAAGACTCAACGTTGCTTAGCTTTGGTGATCTGGCAAGAACCGGTGTGTCAACGCAATGGTGCCGTATTTAACCGAGGCCAAGAAAGAGGTTTCAAACTAATATAAATCGCAGACAAAGAAGGCAAGCAGGGCTGGACAGTCCATAAAGTTGTACGATTTAAAGTCTGCAATCTAATACGTTCTGCATTGTCAACCAAGCTCCAACCCCTGTCCAATCGCCGTAATATTGCATCTCTCTGCTTGTATTTTAGAGGCAAAAAAACTTTAAATAAATATAAATCACCAGGAAGACTAGATTCAAGCAAGCACGGCCTGACAGTCCAGAGAGTTTTATATATATATATATATATATATATATATATATATATATATATATATATATATATATATATATATATATATACCAGTAGGGCGCCCAGGGGCCAAGTAAAAGTCTCCAATCTAATAGGTTCTGTATTGTCAACTAAGCTCCAACCGCTGCAATATTGAACCCTTGTTCTTGTTTCCGAAAGGCAACGAATCAAAATAACATACGTACAAGAAAGCTACGAACTCCCGAAAGTATCCTGTACCTCTATAAGGCCACAATTCGCCCATGTATGGAGTATTGTTGTCATATTTGGGCTGGTGCATCTGCTACTAGTCTCTCATTCCTTGACAAGGTTCAAGAGAGAGTCGTCAACCTAATAGGTCCTGAACTGTTATCTAAGCTTCAGCCTCTGTCCCATCGACGAAATGTAGTATCACTCTGCCTGTTCTACAAGTACTTTAACGGTGAATTCTTCGACGAACTGCAAGCACTTGTAACCCCTCGACATAAATACTCCCGACAAACTCGACAAGCAGCTAAACCCCACCCCTTCACAATTGAGATCCCTAGATGTAAGACAGCCTTCTACTCCAGTAGTTTCTTCCCCAGAACTGTTAGACTTTGGAACTCCCTTCCAGCTTCCTGCTTTCCCAACTGTACTGACATACAGAAGTTCAAGTGTAACGTGAACGAACATCTTGATGCCCAACTCAATGCAATAAAAAAATAACATTGAAACGAACTTTTATTATACAAGTTTATTACTTTTCTGCATTTATAGTTTGAATACTATTTCGGACACATGGCCCTCGTGACTCGCACGTACATGGCATAATCTAGAGTTCTAATTTTCACAACTCTACGCTTTCAATTAAGCTGCATTTCGTCAAAAACGCGTTGAGTGTTTTTTTTTTTACATAGGCATAACCACTTATCAAGGCCAGAGACCACTCAAGGATAAGGATTAATAGTGTACAGTAGTCAATTGGACAATATAGTAATCGTTAGTAATGGAAGTTCGGTAAATTTGTAAACTTAAGTGGAGCGGCTCGTCAAGAACTTGTTTACGTTGGACTTGAAGACAACCATATTGTAGTCAGCTGGAAAGCAGGAAAACGGAAGACAATTCCACAGGCGTGCAGTTCTAAGAAAGAAGCTTTGTTCATGGAATCTGCGTTTGGGTTTAGGCACAGATAAAGTGTGGGGGGAATTATTGATAATATTTTCAGCTAGTCTAGTGTTTCTTGTGAAAGTTTGGCGAGAAGAGACGATAGATTGAAGCTCAGTCGAGCACTTGCCATGAAAATAAGAGTGTTGTCTTGTATTTTGTCTATTATGTCTGGTTTATCAGCATAGACATGGGACTTTAGCTAACCCTCAAAGAAAATAATATAATGGAGTTTAATCTCACAAATGAGGTTGCCAGTTGAGAGGTCCATACTTTAATGTAATGTGCTCCGACGAACTTGTAGATCTGATCCCCCCCCCCTCAACGATGGTACAATGATCGGTGGTGAGTTTAATTTCATTGGCATGGGTTTGAAATGGCGCAAGAAACGTTTGCTGCAGGTGATGAGTTCGTGTAAGTTTGCCAGTTATAAAAGAAACATTGTTTATTTCAAATAAAACTTGAGAAGGAAATGCACGGGAAATTTTCAAATTGAAAACCAACTTCGAAAGTTGGCCGACATCGGTGATATCATGGTGTTTATTGGGCAGTCGGCCCAAACCCGGCAAACTTTCAACAAAATACACCCCTTTAACATTCTTGGCTCCGTTTGAATCTCTGCTTGTTTTACGCACATTCATTCCGAATCAAAGCAAGTTTCCCCTCAGATGCAAAAGACAACTGCGAATTAAGGATATTCTTAGTAAGGAGTTGAGCAGCGATATATCCGTTTACTTTACACTTAAATTTCTGCATGTTATTGCAGTAAGAGAAACAAAAAACCGGGAGGTGATTCCAAAGCTCTCGACAGTGAAGGCGTGAGATTTTGCTGCTTGTCAATGGTAGAAAGGACTCATATCTACAAGTTCGCTGGGCACATTCCATTAAAGTATAGAAATGAACCTGTCAATTGGAGACCTCGTTCGGGAGATTAAACCTCGTTAGCTTATTTTCCTTAGACAAACCAGACAAAATAGACCACTTACTAGACAACATTCGATGCGTTATGGCCGAAATAATTTGATGCGTGCAGTTGTGAAAATAAGACCTGTAGATTATGGTATATGAACACGAGCCTTATTTATATTTGTATTTTAATTATAAATGCCCCCCCCCAAAAAAACCAAAAACCAAACACAAATTTGGATAATAAAAAATAGTTTTCTTTGATTTATTTTAATTCAAAGTTCGTTGCCTTCAAACAAAACAAGCACAGGGATACAATATTGCGGCGATGGGCCAGGGGTTGGAGCTTTGTTGACAAAGCAGAACCTTTTAGATTTCCCACCCCACTCCCGGGCGGCTTGCTAGTATAATTATATGTGAACTGTCCAACCGTACTTGCTTGAAACTTGTCTTCGACGATTAGGCGATTTTATCTTTTTTGACCCATATTATGACCCCTTAACATTTATTGTTTTGCGCTCAACTAAAGTAATGAAGTTAGATCCATGTCCAAGAGACCTATATTTAAAATTTCAAGTGTTTAGACCCAAAATTGCCGGAGGAGTTTGGTAGAGTTCTCAAAGGTCAAATCGTTGAACTTTGACCCTTTTACAGCCAAATTTCTGGCCGAAAACCGATTACAAATATTTTCCCAAATCTCAGTACCCTGTATACCAAATTTCGAATGTGTAAACTAAAAATTGACAGAGTTATTGCGTTGGAAAATGTACACAGACACATATACAGACACACATACCAGACACGTTCACTTTTATATATATATATATACTAGCATTTTAGTCCGGCGTTGCCCAGGTGTTTGGATGTGTATGTTGAGCAAAAAAAAAAAAAAAAGGTGGTAGTAGGAAGGCAGGCTCGAACCCGTACCGCAAAGGAGGAAAAAAAACAGGCAAAATTCCTGACGTTTTTGCGGTTACGACCACCACCAAACCTGAAGTGACTTTTGTTAACATCTAGGATAGACAATCGAAAGGAGAGGATAACTTTAAAAAATATCGGCGAAAAAGCGACCACCTGTAGAAAAGTGCCTAGTTGAAAGTGAAGCTATTAATGTTTTTAGCCAATTTTTCGATATTTGTCGTATGAAAGATCGAACTTTAAAACGATAACTGATCTTGGTAAAATCCGTCGCCTCTGTCGAATGTTTTAGGCAGATATGCAAACATACATATATACATACATTTATATATTGGTAACTAAAAATTTTCGACCAAAACCGATGAAAAAGCTTGCCCTATCTCTGATTACACTTTATGTAAAATTTCAAATGTTTAGACCAGAAATTGTCTGAGCAATTTTGTAGAGACCGCAGAGGTCATTTTTTAAAACTTTGACCCCATATTATGACCCGGTAAAATTTATTGTTTTGGGCTCAAATCAAGTTATTAAGTTAGATCCATGTCCAAGGAACCTATATCAAAATTTTCAAGTATTTAGGCCCAAAATTGTTGGAGGAGTTTGGTAGAGCTCTCAAAGGTCAAATCGTTGAGCTTTGACGCCTTTACAGTGAAATATTTGGCCGAAAACGAATTACAAAGATTTTCCCAAATCTCAGTACCCTGTATATCAAATTTCGAGTCTGTACACTGAAAATTGACAGAGTTATTGCGTTGGAAAATGTACACAGACACACAGACAGACACGATCACTTTAATAGACATATAGATAGATAGATTTTATTTTTTTTATTATAAACTAGCAAAACTACCCGTCATTGACTGGGTTCAAAAACAGCCTACGGAAAATGGACTCTAATTTATAAAAGTATGATATGTTATGAAAAGGAAGGGTTGTACATTTGGGTTGAATTTGCGGGTATCAAAACCAAAGCAAAATATGATGAAAGTAAAAATAAAATAGATAGCCCCCATAATTTATTATGCCACTAGCATGGGTGTCTTGCGTTGCCCGGGTGTTTGGAGGTGTATGCTGAGCAAAAAAAAACTTTGATCGCTATCATGACTCCTTAAGCTTTATTGTTTTGGGCTCAAATGAAGTTATTAAGTTAGATCTATGTCCAAGGAACCTATATCAAAATTTGAAGTGTTTAGACCCAAAATTGTCGGAGGAGTTTGGTAGAGTTCTCAAAGGTCAAATCGTTGAACTTTGACCCCTTTACAGCCAAATTTCTGGCCGAAAACAGATTCCAAAGATTTCCCCAAATCTCAGTACCCTGTATATCAAGTCTCGAGTCTGTGGACTTAAAATTGACAAAGTTATTTCGTAGGGAAATGTACACAGACACACAGACACGGTCACTTTAATAGATATATAGATAGATATATAGAGAGATTAAACAAAAATATATACGTATACATAAGTATATATGAAAACAATTTTGTGTTTATTGTAAGCTTTTAAAGCAAATATTATGCAAGTTAAATCATGTAGACTATCTGCATGAATATAATTACACGTAATAGTTAACTAAAGATGATTCTCCCATAAGTAAACCGAAAAAAAAAAACTAAAGATGATCATCCCATAAGAAAACTGAAAAAAAAAACTAATAGGGAATTAATTAAAATGAATGTTTAAAAGAATATGCAAATTAGCTAGATCCTTTGCAGATGAATGCAATTGCACGACCCATATATAATAAAGTTCTATTTTCTTTTTAAATAAATAGAAAACTGGGGGTTTTAATATGGATATCGATGCACACAAAAGAAAAACGACTTTATAGGAATATAGATAGATAGATAGATAGATTATGTCTATGTTTTGAATTTTACACAAACTTTTTTTTTTTTATATAAAATCAGATCTATCTTCTTTGGGGGCCTGAATTTGATTTCATTTTTTTTTTTAATTTTAATATATATATATATATATATATATATATATATATATATATATATATATATATATATAAAATTTCAACATTGTCGGAGGAGTTTAGTAGAGTTCTCACAGGTCAAATCGTTGGACTTTGACCCCTTTACAGCCAAATTTCTGGCCGAAAACGGATAACAAAGATGTTCCCAAATCTCAGTACTCTGGATATCAAATTTCGAGTTTGTACACTGAAAATTGACAGAGTTATTGCGTAGGGAAATGTACACAGACACACAGACACACACACACACAGACACGTTCATTTTAATAGATATATGGATAGATAGATTTTATTTTTATTATTATAAATTATTTCTATGTTTTGAATTTTACACTAACTTTTTTTTTAATATAAAATCAGATCTATCTTCTTTGGGGGCCTGAATTTGATTTAATTTTTTTTTAAATTTTAATATATATATATATATATATATATATATATATATATATATATATATAAAATTTCAACATTGTCGGAGGAGTTTAGTAGAGTTCTCACAGGTCAAATCGTTGGACTTTGACCCCTTTACAGCCAAATTTCTGGCCGAAAACGGATAACAAAGATGTTCCCAAATCTCAGTACTCTGGATATCAAATTTCGAGTTTGTACACTGAAAATTGACAGAGTTATTGCGTAGGGAAATGTACACAGACACACAGACACACACACACAGACACGTTCATTTTAATAGATATATGGATAGATAGATTTTATTTTTATTATTATAAATTATTTCTATGTTTTGAATTTTACACTAACTTTTTTTTATATATAAAATCAGATCTATCTTCTTTCGGGGCCTGAATTTGATTTCATTTTTTTTTAAATTTTAATATATATATATATATATATAATTTCAACATTGTCGGAGGAGTTTAGTAGAGTTCTCACAGGTCAAATCGTTGGACTTTGACCCCTTTACAGCCAAATTTCTGGCCGAAAACGGATAACAAAGATGTTCCCAAATCTCAGTACTCTGGATATCAAATTTCGAGTTTGTACACTGAAAATTGACAGAGTTATTGCGTAGGGAAATGTACACAGACACACAGACACACACACACATACACACAGAGACACGTTCATTTTAATAGATATATGGATAGATAGATTTTATTTTTATTATTATAAATTATTTCTTATGTTTTGAATTTTACACTAACTTTTTTTTTTTATATAAAATCAGATCTATCTTCTTTGGGGGTCTGAATTTGATTTCATTTTTTTAAATTTTAATATATATATATATATATATATATATATATATATATATATATATAATTTCAACATTGTCGGAGGAGTTTAGTAGAGTTCTCACAGGTCAAATCGTTGGACTTTGACCCCTTTACAGCCAAATTTCTGGCCGAAAACGGATAACAAAGATGTTCCCAAATCTCAGTACTCTGGATATCAAATTTCGAGTTTGTACACTGAAAATTGACAGAGTTATTGCGTAGGGAAATGTACACAGACACACAGACACACACACACACACACACAGAGACACGTTCATTTTAATAGATATATGGATAGATAGATTTTATTTTTATTATTATAAATTATTTCTTATGTTTTGAATTTTACACTAACTTTTTTTTTTATATGAGATCAGATCTATCTTCTTTGGGGGCCTGAATTTGATTTCATTTTTTTTTTAAATTTTAATATATATATATATATATATATATATATATATATATATATATATATATATATATATATATATATATATAAAATTTCAACATTGTCGGAGGAGTTTAGTAGAGTTCTCACAGGTCAAATCGTAGAACTTTGACCCCTTTACAGCCAAATTTCTGGCCGAAAACGGACAACAAAGATGTTCCCAAATCTCAGTACTCTGGATATCAAATTTCGAGTTTGTACACTGAAAATTGACAGAGTTATTGCGTAGGGAAATGTACACAGACACACAGACACACACACACGTTCATTTTAATAGATATATGGATAGATAGATTTTATTTTTTATTATTATGAATTATTTCTTATGTTTTGAATTTTACACTAACTTTTTTTTTTATATAAAATCAGATATATCTTCTTTGGGGGCCTGAATTTGATTTCATTTTTTTTTTTAATTTTAATATATATATATATATATATATATATATATATATATATATATATATATAATTTCAACATTGTCGGAGGAGTTTAGTAGAGTTCTCACAGGTCAAATCGTTGGACTTTGACCCCTTTACAGCCAAATTTCTGGCCGAAAACGGACAACAAAGATGTTCCCAAATCTCAGTACTCTGGATATCAAATTTCGAGTTTGTACACTGAAAATTGACAGAGTTATTGCGTAGGGAAATGTACACAGACACACAGACACACAGACACACACAGAGACACGTTCATTTTAATAGATATATGGATAGATAGATTTTATTTTTTATTATTATGAATTATTTCTTATGTTTTGAATTTTACACTAACTTTTTGTTTTATATAAAATCAGATCTATCTTCTTTGGGGGTCTGAATTTGATTTCATTTTTTTAAATTTTAATATATATATATATATATATATATATATATATATATATATATATATATATATATATAAAATTTCAACATTGTCGGAGGAGTTTAGTAGAGTTCTCACAGGTCAAATCGTTGGACTTTGACCCCTTTACAGCCAAATTTCTGGCCGAAAACGGATAACAAAGATGTTCCCAAATCTCAGTACTCTGGATATCAAATTTCGAGTTTGTACACTGAAAATTGACAGAGTTATTGCGTAGGGAAATGTACACAGACACACAGACACACACACACGTTCATTTTAATAGATATATGGATAGATAGATTTTATTTTTTATTATTATGAATTATTTCTATGTTTTGAATTTTACACTAACTTTTTGTTTTATATGAGATCAGATCTATCTTCTTTGGGGGTCTGAATTTGATTTCATTTTTTTTAAATTTTAATATGCACTTTCTAGTTATATCAACTCAATCTTTTGTACAACTCATCCCCCCTACCGATACATGTTATGGGAAGAGATCATTGTCAGCGCCCTCCAAATCAAAAACCAGGACCGTTCAAAGAATAAAAAGGACGTACCCAGGCTGATGAAAACAAAGTTTCCGGCCATGGTACGATCTTTTAGAGGGCCATACCATGCCACATCACATCTTCGAAGTCGGATTGAAAGTCAACAACAAAGTGTACCTAGATCTGCTGGAGAGTGTGCTGATCCGCTGGTGCAATCAGGTTGCCGCTGGCAAACCCTAGGTGTGGCAGTAGGACTCGGTACCGGCCCACAAGTTCAAAGAGAGCAGGAGAGCTACCACTTCATGCCCTTTTCTTACTAGCGCCACTTCTCCTTCGACCTGAATCCGCTAGATTACTTCGTTTTGTCATATATAGATAACATCACCAACACGACCTCTCATAATACCACCGACAACCTGAACGCCAGTATGCGCTTATCGTTCACTTATATATATATATATATATATATATATATATATATATATATATATATATATATATATATATATATATATTCCGCTAGAATCGAACCTAAAACATGCAAATCTTCATTCTCATTCCTTAGCGTCTGAGCAACGCTCATACGCATATACGCACATATATATATATATATATATGTATATATATATGTATATATATATATGTATATATATATATATGTATATATATGTATATATATATGTATATATATACATATATATATATATATGCGTATATGCGTATGAGCGTTGCTCAGACGCTAAGGAATGAGAATGAAGATTTGCATGTTTTAGGTTCGATTCTAGCGGATTGCACTTAATATTTGATATAGAGGCGAATAGTGGTTTTGTAGAGTTAGAAAGTACTGTCACTGTGTCCACAATAATAAACACAATTTTTTTTTTGTAGCTGGTACTGCCCACAACTGGAAAGCCTAGTCCCTGGTTTTTATGAATATCGGATATGGATTCAAAGATTTAATGGTTTAAAAACCAAACAAGTGCAGAATCTTTTTCAATAAATAAATATACAAGGTAGAACGATAAAGTTGTCGTCCTAAAGAAAATAACACTACAGCTTTATTTTAAAACTTTTATTGAAAAAAATCAACTCAGGTAAGTTGATTATGTAGTAGAGCTGATATCTATTCAATGTAGCAGCCTCCAGCCTCAATCACCGCCTCGACACAGGTCCAGGACTCGGATCATGCCTTTTCTACAAGCGCCGGCGAGAGTTCGACGAATACTCGGCAAATGGGGCCATCAGGCTGACTTTGGTTTTATGGGAGGTCATGTTGGTATTTTTTTTATTACGTATGCCAAAAACAAATTAGTCTAGCAGGTTCAGAACTGGGGAGGAGGGGGCAGTGGAGAAGGGTTCAAAGTCGTAACATTCCTTCTGAAGCTAAGCCTGTGTCTCTTTGAACATGGGCAGGCGCCAAGTCTTGCTGCCACACCCATGTTCTTCTGCTAGCGACTACCTGATTACACTTTTTCAGTATATCCAGGTACACTTTGGTGTTTACTTTCAAGCCGACTTCGAAGATATGGCCCTCACTTGAAACCACACCAAAGATCATAATCGTGGCTGAAATTTTGTTTTCATCACCCTGAGCACGTCTCTCTTACCCGTGTCAATCCAGCGATTCATTTTGAGGGTCCTGGCAATGGTCCTGTTTTCATAACTTGGATCGTTAGAGAGCATGCGTTGTACAGGGGCGCATCTCCGATCTCGCTCGTTGAACATTGTGTCACTTTCAGACATGATAGAAAGCTGCTATTGCTCTTGGGATTTGTACACATCTGGCCAACTAGTAGATGGTCTGAAAAAAAAAGAAGAGGAAAGAAAAAGGAAAGCGATTTTCGACAAAAGGAAATGGAATCATATATACTTTTCTAGTGTGAGAACTTTATCGTTCCATCCTGTAGTTCTATTGTCAGATTGTTTTTAAAAGACGGAGAGGTTTTAATAATGGCACGGAGAGATTCCGCGTCTTCTAAAGCCGGCGGACTAATGTAATGTGACATGCATATTAACGACCAAGAATGAATAAACATTATGTCGTGAACGACTGTCACAAACTATTGACAAGCAGATATCTTTGCTTAATCAATGATGCGGAAACGGAAATTCCAACATCAAGTTTGGTTAATTAGAAGAAACAGAAGTTAAGGAAAACTAAAGAACACATATCCGAGGCAGAGGGCTACTTGGTAAAGGAACGTCTTGGAAACGCAACCAGCTCCCCGGGGAATAAACGATATCCAACGATATCTAACGATAGGCACATGTAGAAACATCAACAAAAACGGGTCGATATGTCGTCGGCTATAATGGCATTCATGGCTCGCTTCTTCATCGCGTCTTCACAGGTATGCCCCATCGTCGGCATTAATGGTATGCTGAAATCAAACACTTGTAGAAAAATAGCGAACAAATGCATTTTTTTATTAATATATATATCTAATTTATTTAAGATTTAACAATCAGGAGCAGATTTAGTCGACCCATCGCGAATAGCGTGCAAGTCTCAACTGTTTAAAACAATGAATTTATATGTCAAATCTCTGTTTCTTCATTGAAAGAGAGAGAAAGACAGTGAATGAGAGAAATAGAGAAAAAGAGAGAGAGACAGCGCGAGAAAGAACGATGCGTTTCAAGCAATGATTCGTTTTTCAAATTATAATGTCAACGTAGTTTAAACTTTTATTATGCACTGAATTCATAAACATATGCCAATCTTCCAGTGCCGACAGTTTTAACCTTTAAGAAAAATATGTTCACACTAAAATGTGTGTAGGCGTGTTTGCCTCCACATAAGTGCAGTCCAAGTTATACACAAGGTTCATTAACATAGAAGCCCCTAGCTCCCTCAAAAGGGGCTATGTCATTGTGCCACAAGTTAAGGAAAACCAATGCAGGTAAGTTGATTATGTAGTAGAGCTGATATCTATTCAATGTAGCCGCCTCCAGCCTCAATCACCGCCTCGATACAAACCCGGAACTCAGAGCATGCCTTTTCTACAAGCGCCGACAAGAGTTCGACGAATACTCGACAAATGGCTGCGATCAGGCTGGCTTTGGTTTTATGGGAGGTCATGTTGGTGATGTTCTTGACGTATTATCAAAACAAATTAGTCTAGCAGGATCAGACCCGGGGAGGAGGGGGGCAGTGGAAATGGAAAGCCTCTAATGCGGCGGAGGCGTCTCTTGGATAAAAAGAAAAAAGTTTAATGCCTCTAAACGGCAATTGCAGTAACGTATTCCATTTTTTACCGTATTTCGTTTTATCCTCTCTCCAACCAAGGAAGCCAAAACCAGACGCCGCTTTTGCAAGGCTCTTGTTTTCAATCGACATGTTAGGGGATAATATCTCAACACGATAATTCCCCACCGGTATTTTTTAGTGCTTAATTCACCTTATAATTATTTATTAGACTTAATTTTTTGTCTAATATAATATTTTATTTCAGTCAGGCGTTAAATGCAAATGTATCTAGAATATTCCCCCCTTAGAAGAAAAAGAAAGATGGAAAAAAATTGGTTTTAGGTTTATTGTTTTATTTTCTCTATAAATATAAACGAAGTCTTCCCTCTCACTGCGACCCTCAGTTTCCTACCCCGTTTGCATAAGTGTTACATGATAAGGGTTGTCCCCTTTTCATGTAAGTATAAAAATAGAGAGATTAGTTAAAATGAAAATAAGAGAAAACAGAAATCGAACCCTGGACATAAGTTTTAAAGAACAATAGGTTTAAATGGAATGTCCAGTAAATTGTTAATTCGGATGGAATAAATAATAAATAAACTATTCAATTGTTAGTAAAGAATGTGGATAATAAAATATTGGTTAAATGAATTAGATATGTAGGTTGAATTCTTTTGTGAAAATAAAGAAAAAATAGGTTATTGAAAAATCAGAATGTTCGGGAAACGTGCAAGTCCACGCATGTTGATGACACGTGAATTTTAGTCACGTTGGCCGAACATGCATGGATTTCTCAATATAGGAAGTGAGCGTTAGTTAGTTAGAGAGAGTCAGTGAGAAACTCAGAGAGGGTCTGGGAATTCGAACGTCTTGGAAGCGAGACGATCACTATGAAACTAAAATGTGAAGCTTTGAATTCTTGATGATGGAAACCACGGCCGGTCGTAAAGAAATAAACCCATTTGTGTTTTGTAAAGCTCGTTTTGTGTTTGTGATTTTTACAAAAAGGTAAAGTGAAAATTGTATTATATATCTGTGTTATAAAATGTCATTACATACACGTCTCGAAATCTCATGTCTACACAATGTCTGAACAGTGAACATTATCTCATCATTCTAAGAGCTTTCTTCTTCCACACGTCTAAGGAATGAACATTTAATATATAAGAATCGTCATAACACGAACACGGAACGAACAATCTCTCTCACAACATCCCTCTCTAGAACTCTTACAACAACATCTCTCTCTTCTAATACTGCGCTTGTAATAAGACTCTTTCTAAGCATCACATATAATAAGACTGTCTCTTCATCCCTCCTAAGACTCTTACACTTCTTAACACGTAAACAAAATAACGTTCATCATCATAAGGATAATTAGAGACTCGTTAAAATATAACATAAGCAGCGACAACCCGTAAGCAAGAGTCGATGAATGGAAAGCCTTGAATGCATTCGAGGTGTCTCTTGGATAAGAAGAAAAAATTTAATACCTCTAAACGGAAATTACAGTAACGTATTCCGTTTTCATTTCATTTGTAAATATGGGAGGATAATTTATCTTCAAATATCTTTAATTTCGAATTAGAGCTACGCACTTATACTAAGTAAATATTAGGGTTTGTATTACTGTACACATAGATTCGAAAAAGTTGTCAAAAAACAAATATATAACAAATAAATGTTATCAAAGGCAACATAAGTTACTTTTCTGCCAAACTGGATATATTTTTTTGTGTTTTTATTCAATTTAACATATTTATTCAGTTCAAAAAACATACAGTGTTTACCGATGTATTCGAAAATTCAAGATGGCGTCTCACACCCTCTTTAACACCGTAAGTATGGAAAAAGATGTTATAAATAAAAAAAAAAACTATACAAAATACTATTAAAAACTCGCCGAATATATGTCAACCTATGTCACGGTAACATATATTGAGCGAGTTTTTAACAGTATTTTATCCGGGTTTTTATTTATAACATCTTTTCCCACACTTACCGTGTTAAAGAGAGAATAAGACGCCATCTTGAATGTTCCAATACATCGCTAAACACTGTATGGTTTTCGAGCTGAATAAACATATTACATTGAATAAAAACACGAAAAATATATCCAGTTTGGTAGAAAAGTAACTTATCTTGCCTTTGATAACATTTATTTGTTATATAGTTGTTTTTTGACAACTTTTTCGAATCTATGTGTACAGTAATACAAACCCAAATATTAATAAGTCCTTTTAACCTTTATTTTTTAATGGAGATTAGACAACGCATTGTGGATGCGTTCTCGGCAGCTCTCGTTACTCTCGCTTATCCAGGGCAGAGACACGAGAAAACGACATTCAATCTGTAGTCGTACAGAACTTTAAATGGATAACACTACTTGATGATACTAAGACGAAGCTTCTTTCTTAAACAACTACGAAAACTCCTTCTTAACTAACGTTCGTCATGATAAGTAACACTCTGTCAAGGAGAGGTCATCCTTAACATTCATAGGCACATTGTATCGCAGCAAATATGTTGAATAGTGGTGGGTGTATATTAAAAGCTCCTATCGCTCTTGGGATTTGTACACACCTGGCCAACTAGTAGATGGTCTGCAATAAAAAAAAAATAAAATAAAAAGAAGAGAAAAGAAAAAGAAAAGCGATTTTCATCAAACGGAAATGGAATCATGTAGACTTTTCTAGTACGACAACTTTATCTTTCTATCCTGTAGTTCTATTGTAAATGATAATCCTGGGTATACCGTAAAACTACATTCGGCAATGAGGCCCTGGTGCGGGACCTCCAGGGTTTGGGAGAGAATGCCCTTATTCCTTAGTCGTTGAAGTGCTGGGTCATCCTTGGGCAAAGTGTAGTACCCACTAGCCCCTCTTATTTAGGGTCACAAAAATCCAAGCCTGGTCAACGATGCTCTTGGCGGATGAGGAAGAAATCCCAACGGCTTGAACTGCAGTGCCGACGCGGTCAACAAAGGTGATGTACAACTCGACTCGGGTCTGCCTCGGCCATCGGATGGCTGATTGTATGTGTGCAGACTGTCCTGGCCTGTTCTTGCCTCTGTACTTTTGCTTTCAGAGGAGAGGGTACTAGCAGTACTGGGCAAGCTGCTTCTTGCTACTTTGCCTTGGCTGGGAGAGAGGTGAAAGTCGACGGACTGCCCAAGAGAGAGATATTAAAGGAGATGAGGCGGAGTTCATATCGGGGCACATATATAACGGGATAACTGTTGTATAGGGATGGGGTCATATTTAAGACGACGGGTAATGTTCTGTGGATTCTTATAGCATATATAAGCGAGGAGAGATGGTGATCAGTTATTTTAACACAGGAGAGATACATTTCTTGTAATAGTTACTTAAGTTCATATTAAGGATGTTTCACACATTACGACACGACACAGTTTTACAAAAACATGATAACTTCTTTATTATCAGATCGACCGCTCGAATAATGATGACGTCTAGAAATTCAAAGTCGTTCTACATTATTAAACGCCCTCCCTTCGCTTCTAAAGGGACCCTTCTCTGATCATGTCAGCTCTGTCCGACCCCTCTGCTCTGTCCGATCCTGACTCGACTTCCCCTCATCTTCGACTGAAACTAGCTCCTATATTGAGAATCCACCCCCCGCCATCACATCAGATGCGTGGTCTCAAAACATGACCCACTAACGTGGGGAACTCACGTGGCTCTGCAACAAAGAATTCTCACGAACCTATTTTTCAACCTAACTTATTTTTCAATAAGTTTTTAAGTTGCATTGTGTCTTTTGCTGATCCTTTTACTTCACTTTTCATTACAGAATTCCGTTTACAAACTATCTAAACTATTTTATATGAAATTTAACAATAGCCAATTTCTAACATTCCTACTCTGAATCTATTTCTGAACCTTGCTTGCAACAAAGAATTCTCACTAACCTATTTTTCAACCTGTTATATATATATACGAGTAAATTGTATTGTACATTATTTGTTGCTGATCTTGTTAATCAACTTTTCATAACAGAATGCACAATCAAATTCCTTCTACAAACAACATATCTTAACTATTTTATATGAAAGTTTACAATGCGAAATTCTAACATCCCATTTTCTGAATCTATTTCTGAACCTTGCTTACAGGGTTCGAATCTCGGTCTTTCCTAATCTCATCTTCCACTTATCTAATGTTCTTCTTACTTACAGGAAAAGGGGACAGCCCTTTTTCCTATAACACAAGCACATATACCCGAAAAGCCCGCTTATCAACAAAATCACACCCCTTTATTGTTAAGGTTCCTAAATGTCAGAAAGCTTTCTATGCTAATAGTTTGTTTCTTCGAACAGCTAGATGTTGGAATTCCCTATCTGCCACCTGCTCCCCTGACAGTACTTATATGCAGAAGTTTAAATTTAACGTAAACCAACATCTTATAAATCTTTCATAGACAAGGTCCCTAATAGTAGCCCGCTACGTTTAAGTGACGATATGCGTTTTTAAAGACGGCTGAGGTTTCAGTAGAAAGTTCTAGCAGAAAACAATGGAACAACATGTAACATATGGAGCCTACATTCGATAATACTATAAAAAATTAATGCGTAAATTGGAAAACATAAAAATAAAAACGTTAACTCTCCGATATATATATATATATATATATATATATATATATATATATATATATATATTGTGATTCAATGAATTTCAAAAAACCCTTATTGAAATGAAGTGTTTGAGTTTCATATCAAATTATTTTGACTTTGACTTTCCATGTCTCACTGACTTTAGCAAATAGGGTACATGCCTTTATAAATATTTACTAATATTTTCTCTCCTCTGATGAGATGGTAGACATCGAAACCCTATAGGTTAAGGAGATTAATACACTAAAGTATTCTTTGTCTTGCTTAGAATAATAAAAATCTTTGATATGAAACTCAACCACTTCATTTCAATAAGCGTTTTTTGAAATTCATTGAATCAAAATTTAATTTATTTGCTCTATCTTGTATATCGAGCAATTCTTGTTTAGATGAGATAATACTTATAGAATATTACTGCTAGTGATATTTATAAAACTTATAATGACAGGTTTCCATACCAACTGATTGTTAAACTAAAATTATTCTGAAGTATATATATATATATATATATATATATATATATATATATATATATATATATATATATATATATATGGGGGGTATGTGTGGTCCGGCAACCGAAGCATGTGTCACTAAACAGAAAAAACGGTAATAAAAAATAAAACGCACATTTGCTCTGCAATAGTATTGAGCAATCTCCTCGTTTTTTTTATTAATTATCATTTTTGCTATATATATATATATATATATATATAAAAGAAAGAAAATTAAAACTGTAAGTTGAACGTTACAATCAAAATTTATTGTTCGACTAAATACTCCAAAAAAACAATTTACAAAGTCCTTATTCCGCATAGTTTCAAAGAATGCTATTCTTGTTATACTTCTCATCAGAGGACATAAAGAAATCAGCAAATTATATTTGTAGCAATGCTAGATTTTGCTAATTAAAGCATTAAGTGAAACTGCAATTTATTGTTGTTATAAATTGCCAAATACAAAAGAGAAAAAAAAAGTTGGATATGTAAAAAATATAAAAACAAACCGAGCATAATATTTCATGAAAATTCTCTCAAATCCGAAATGCAAAATAGTTCTTTGGAGAGAATAGATTCCAAAAATAAGTCCAGCGTGGCGATGCATATAATCCGATTGGAAAAATTTCAAAACAGCTGAAATAATGAAAAGCCTACAGAAAATGGACTCTGACTTATGAAAGTATGATAGGTTATCAAAAGGAAGGGTTGTAAATTTGGGTTGAATTTGGGGGTATCAAAACCAAAGCAAAATATGATGAAAGTAAAAATAAAATAGATAAACACCATAATTTATTATACCATACCTGTTCACACTAAAACACTTATCACAATATTCTGTGGATCTATATTAAAAAACTTGTTAAACTTTGTGACATATTTCCATTCTATGGAGGTCAGGCGCGAACGAACATCCCATAATTTATTATACCATATTTCTTCAAACTGAAACATAATTATCAAAGTATACTTACGCAGATAGATATGAAAAGTCTTTATTAAAGTTTGTGCCTATTTCCATTCTATCGAGGCTAGGCGCGAACGCAGACCCCACAATTTATTATACCATCCCTATTTAAGTTAAAACATACTTATCAAAATATGATTATGTACATCTATATAAAAAACACATGCTTACGTTTTTTTAATATTAATTTTTTTTATTTCCATAATTTGTGGACCAGGCGCGTACGCCGACCCCACAATTTTAATGAACCACTGTTCTGCCAGATCAAACATACCCATTCCTGTGTCTCGATACATCTATCATTATATGTAATCAGTTTTTTTAAAATAGTCAACCATATAGGAGCCTATTCGTGACCAGACACACACACAGACATTCAGCTTTATATATATATATATATATATATATATATATATATATATATAGGCATCTTATTGCCTTTGTGTTATGGTCACAAATGATTGTCTTGGCCCAATATATATATATATATATATATATATATATATATATATATATATATACATATATATATATAGCGAATGAAGGGCGAATGAACTCTTTTCCTGGGTCAACGGCAAACTAGCACCGTGTATATTTGTGTGTGTGTATATGTTTATTGGGGTGGAGAGGGCTCCCGTAAGCCGTGGTGAAGGCAACCTTTCTAGGAGAAGCAAATCTCTGATTAAAAAAACCATAACGCGGGAGACCAGTACCCGCATTAAGCTGGTCTGCAGTTTAATTTGTTGCTGGCTATCTTGCTCTTGCTTGTTGCTGGATCTCAAGATTTTGAACCGAGAGAGAGACTTAGCTGTCGTACAAAGCTAAGACTCTGTAACATCATCTTTGTATAGATACTCCCTCAGGCATTTGGGCTCATGGATTTTAAATGTATGAGGGAGTGGCACTCGTCTCACAAGACGTTGCAATCATCATCATATATGAATAAAATAAAAACATAAGCGATAGTCGACGTTATGCGATTGAAAAAGAAAATTTTATATATAATAAATTGCAATCAACGAGGTAGTGATTGAGGCTGAAGGCGGCTACATTTAAATAGATGTCAGCTATAGAAGATAATCAAGTTACCTGAATTGATTTTTTCAATAAAATTTAAAAAATAAATCTTTAGCGTTGAGTCCTTTAGGGCGACAAATTTATCATCCCATCCAGTAAATTAAACATCAATTTAATAACATAAATTATTAAATAAAAAATAAAACGGAGTTTAATTAAATGCGGTTCTTACATTATTAAATCTGAAATTATGCAGCTTAATGGGATGAAATGACTTGAATTTTAAATCAAGCCACATTTCTGTAGATTAAAACTTTTAATGTAAAACTTCTTCTCTGATATTTCGTTAGGCAAATACGCTAAACGAAAAATGTCACCCATGTAAGCTGAATCAGGTTTTGTCAGGTGGATTGCTCTCGAGGTGTGACTACTAAACTAGTATTGCGTATCGCTTCAATCTATAGTTCCTCCCTCGCCAAACTTTCACAAGAAACACTAGACTAGCTGAAAACATTATCAATAATTTTCCCCACTCTTTATCTGTGCCTAAACCTAAACATATATTCCATGATCAAAGCTTCTTTCTTAGAACTGCACGCCTGTGGAATTGTCTTCCGTTTTTCCTGCTTTTCAGCCGTCTATAATATGGTTGTCTTCAAGTCCAACGTGAACAAGTTTCTGATGAGCCGTTCCACTTAAGTTAACAAATTTACCGAACTTCCATTACTATCGATTACTATATTGTCCTTTTGACTGACTACTGTACACTCTTTAACCCTTATCCTTGAGTGGCTGATCGGCCTTGATAAGCGCCTATGTAAAAAAAAATGTCACTCATGTAAGCTGGATCAGTTTTGGTCAGGTGGATGGCTCTCGGGGTGTGACTACTAAACTAGTATTGCGTATCGCTTTATATCAATAGGAGAAAACAAATAGTACTTCCATAAAATAGAATATATTTCAGATAAGATATCATTCGCAATTAACGAATTAAGCGCCGAAAATATATGCATTAAATAACGAAAAATTTAATTAAAAAGCTAAATGATCATAGCAGTAATTAAAAGAAAGAATTTCAGAAAATGTTGAATGTAATAATTAAAGAAGAAAGCGGTCGCGTGTGTGTGTATCGTGCGGTCATACAACTTACCTTCGGGTGGGATCTGATAGAGAGAAATTAAACTTACCTTCGGGTGGGATTTCTCATAGAGAGAAATTAAAGACGGCAGCCATGGATTTATAAGATGTAGTCTCGTGGAATCCCACGAGATCTCATCTTCCACTGCACACGTATGCAAATAGGGTCGGTTTTCTAATAAAATGGCAGAGGCAGTGGGAAGAACACGTGGAAGTTGAGAGAGGAAGTTGATAGTGACGAATTATAGCTTAACTTTTGTATTTATTTTATTTTGTTTTGCTGTTTAGCAGAAAATTTATTTTAGGTGGGGGCTTATGGTAGATTACAGTCTGATTGATCTAAGGTCTATCTACACACACACACACACACACACACACACACACACACACACACACACACACACATATATATATATTGTGTACAGAAAGTTGTTAGATGAGACAAATCATTGGTACCGTCGGTTTCAAGCCCGATAATAAGGACCGTTTAAGGTATCCTTATCAAGCTCTCTTCAGCCAATATTCGTCTCAAAATACGAATATTGGCTGAAGAGAGCTTGATAAGGATACCTTAAACGGTCCTTATTATCAGGCTTGAAACCGACGGTACCAATGATTTGTCTCATCTAACAACTTTCTGTACACAAAATATAAATACGCTCTTACATTTCGGATTTTTCTTTTAATTGAGCACTCTGCTGGATTTCTTTTTCCAAAAGAAAACTACTCATATATATATATATATATATATATATATATATATATATATATATATATATAGTTTTTTCTCTCCAGAACAGAAAGAGAACTGAACTTCTCCTCTTCCGCATGTGATATATAACCGTTTTCCTGTACATCCTCGCCCAGAAATCCAGATGACGTCCCGTGAAATAGGGACGAAACGTTGATTTTATTTTTGTTTTTTACTCTTTTAGGTTTTTCCTTTTTATTCACACACACACACACACACACACACACACACACACACACACACACACACACACATATATATATACATATATATATACAGTAGCGTATATATATATATATATATATATATATATATATATATATATATATATATATATATATATATATACAGTAGCGTCCAAAACAAAAGGACTAAAATTTGAATCATTTGCAAAGGATAGAAAAAGAATTATAACAATTATTTTCAAAATAGGAACGTCCAAAAGTAAGGAACAAAATTGAGAAAAACAGGTTTCATAGTTGTTATTTCTAACAAATATTTGGTTTTAAAATGTTGTCACTTAGTTTTGGACGTTACTGTATATTATAGATATATCTACCGATCTAGTCTGTCTATCTATTTATCTATCTATCCAGTGATATTGTTAAAACAGTTTATATTGGAAGCTATTTATTGTTTAGAGATGTTTGATAAAATGGTCAAGACTATAAATTGGACAAGTTGCACCGGAAGAGTGTCTGATAGCTGACCCGGAAGGACGTGGTTGTCGCATGATCAGGCTAGCTGAGAAAAATAGATGAGCTGGATTGTGGACGTTAACAGAAGATGATCTAAAAGGGGCCTCCCCTCATAGAGGAGGGGAGCTTCTCAGACGTGGGAAGTGAACAGACCTAAAAATTCGACAACGTTTCGCCTGTTAATTTTTTTAAATTTTTTATTTCGGACTACTAGTCTCATTTTTATTAGTTGTTTTTTTTTTTTTTTTTTTTTTTTTAGTAGTCCGAAATAAAAATAAAATAATTAACATAAAAAATTCCAATTAAGGAATAATATATATATATATATATATATATATATATATATATATATATATATATATATATATAAACGTTTCGCCTGTTTAGTTCAGGCTTTGTCATGGCAGAAAAATTAGAGGATGACCTCCAATCTGTTGGGGAATGGGGACAAAAAATAGATCGTCACATTCAATGCTGCCAAGACTAAGCTTTGCTCATGTATGGAGTACTGTTGTCACATTTGGGCTGCTGCATCCGCTACTTGTCCTGGACAGGGTTCCAAAGAAAGTCGCCAAACATATAGGTCCTGAACTATCTGGCAAGTTCAATTGGAATATATATTGTTTTATTTTTTTATAATAGATTTTTCTTGTCCATAAATGTTTATATTTTTAAAGTTGATAGCATAACAGATCAGGCAATTATATTCATTTTCAGTTAGTGGGAGGGGAATCTTGCACCATACCTTCCCGTAAACACGCCAAATGGACTGTTTTTTAATGGAGAGTAGACAATGCATTGTGGATGCGTTATCGGCAGCTCCCATTACTATCGCTTCTCTTTATTTGTCATTCAGTCCTGGTATTTTAATGAGTGATTTTTTCTGACAAAGGGAGAAGAAAAAGCTGTGTTCTAGGTTGGCAGTATTTTGCATGAACAGCCGCCATAGATGTCGGAAATTTTCTGTTTCTATGTCTATCCTTGTAGCCACGTAACATGTAAAGGTGCTGGAGGTAAACGTTTATCTAGGCTGGCGTTATCCGCCTGATATTCAGGGACCCGAACCTTTGATTAACCACTAAGGAGGCTGTCCTATCAGCAGATACAAAGTACTTGGCCTGCTGTATTGACAGTTGGTGAATGGATTCTGGACCATGCAGTAGCTTCTAGTAGGGCCTCTCGATGCCATATTAGTGGGTAATTGTTACGGCTTTACCTTTCATGTGCTACAAAAATAATTCTTCATTTCTATTTCTCTCTTACTTTCCCTCTCTGCCCTGCTTCAAACAAGTCAGTCGACCTCGTCCACAATTCCTAAAACTCCATCATGAAAAGTTTCAATAAAAAATACACGATTAAACCCGGATCTCCAACTTCTAACGTAGACCCCCACTACCATGTCTCTTTCTCGAACATCAGGGATCTACGTTCTAACCTTCCAGAGGTTGAAACCAAATTACAAGAGACAAAACCAGACATATTCCTTCTAAGTGAAACTGGCATTGGACAGACTATTTCCCTAGATGAATTTGTAATTAAAGGATTCTCTAACTTAACTTCCAAATCTGATCCCCAAGATCGGCATCGCCATGGAATATGTGCATATATAAAAGATGGGTTTCCATGTGGTAGGAACATCTCCAGAGAAGATCCTAACTTGCCCTATATGTGCTTCCGGGTTGCACTTGTTCAAACTACTGTATTTATATTTGCTCTCTATCGCCCCCACAACAGCGGAGTTACTATCTTTAAAAGCATATCTGAGAAAATTGACCAAGTCCTATCTGCTTATCCTTCAGCTAATATTCATGTTTGTGGAGACTTCAATGTTCACAATGTGGAATGGTTAACTCACTCAAACAAGACCGATGATGAGGGGAGGTTCTGTCATGATTTCTCCATTGCTTATGACCTCACTCAGATTGTTCATGAACACACCCGTGTGCCCGATACTGACGGCCAATATGCAAGTCTCCTAGACATTTTTCTCATAACATGCCCTGAAATGTGTTCAGCTTCCGTTCTGTCTCCACTTCCGACCACTCAGTTGTATCAGTTAAGATAAAAATGAAATGTAATAAATCCTCAGATGTACCTCTCCATCGTAAAGTATATCGATACTCTATGGCTGACTGGGATAGCTTCCGTACATTTATATCAGATCTACCTCTGCATTCCATGTTTAAAAAAGATGTGTCCTCTATAGTATCAGACCTGACAGAATGGTTAATTGTAGGTATAGACCGTTTCATACCCCCCGAAAAAATTCCAGCAAAAACCCAACAGCAAGCCATGGTTCTCTCCAGAATGTGCTGCTGCCATTGCGCACCGAAACCACTTTTTCCATTGCTTCTAACGTAATAGATGTACTGAGACTAAAGCTGTTTTCAGGACTGCAAGCAACCCCTGTAAAAAAGTTATAAAGAGCGCAAGAGAGTTGTATGCTCAGTCCAAAGTAGCTGAGCAGCGGCTTGGTTTCCACCAGTTCTGGTAAATAGCAAACAGAATCCTGAACAGAAACGCGTGCTCTATCCTAACTATCATCAATGGACCTAAGGTAATCTCGTCAACATCAGACAAAACAAAACTCTTTGCCAAGAAATGTGCAGCTAATTCTACCCTTTGCGACCAAGGCCGCTAACCTCCAATATTTCCTTCTGTATCAGAAAACACGCTATGTGATATACAAATATCTGTACGTGATGTTACCAAGCTAATTAAAAACCTTGATCCTAGTAAAGAAACCAGATCTGATGTTATTCCAATTATAGTACTCAAAAGACTTCAACCAGAACTAGCGCCCATCCTTCCAAAAAGTGTTTAAACGTTGCCCTAAGGAAAATTGCTTCCGATCACCCTGGAAAATCTTACCAGTATGCCCTGTATTTAAGAATTCAAGTGATCGTTCATCCCCCTCTCAGTACAGGCCAATAAGTCTCCTGTGTGTTATGAGTAAGTTGCTGGAATCTGTGTTAAATAGAGAAGTAATCAACCATCTCAGCAAAAATAATCTTCTTAGTGACACACAATATGTTTTCCGTTCTGCTAGATCTACAGCAGATGTGCTTACAGTTATATTTCATAGGATTAGCGAATCTCTCGACAGACAACCTTTCTAGGGCAATTGCTCTTGACATATCATAGGCCTTTGATAGGGTATGGCATAAAGGTTTATTTCAGAAGATCTCCAGCTATGGTATAGCTGGAAATGTCTTCTCAATTATTAAATCATTTCTCTCTGATAGGTTCATAAGAGTAGTAGTTGAGGGGCAAAAATCAGAAGCTCACAGTATAAATGCTGGGGTCCATCCTGGGCCCAACTCTTTTCCTGATCTACATTATGATCTTCCAAATCACATCCTTACATCATTTTGCTGACGACACTACCATCTATGGTAGCACATCTAAGACAGTAAACGACCAAGTTCTCTCCGATTCTCTCTCCTCTGATCTTGATCACGTTGTACAATGGGGAAAGGAGTGGCTGGTTACTTTTAATGCATCTAAAACCAAGCTTCTATCTTTACATCATCAACGTTCTGCTCTCCATCTGGCATCAATTAAAATAAATGGCTCTCGTCTTGGGGAGGCCTTAAGTTTTGACAGGCTTCTGGGCTTGAACTTTACTCCTGATCTTAAATGAAATACGTACATAAAATCTGTTGCCAAGGCCGCTGAAAAAATAGTCGGATCCTTCTATCGATCAAGTAGATATCTCACTGCTGATGCAATTCTCTATCTATATAAGAGCCAGATACGTCTAAGGATGGAATACTGTTGCCACATATGGGCAGGAGCTGCTAAAAAAGACTTGTCCTGCCTTGATAGGGTTCAAAATAGACTTTGTGGCCTGGTGGGAGATGTCATTTTCTCTTCGCTTCAACCTCTATCTCACAGAAGAGATGTTGCGAGTTTGACTCTGCTTTATCGTTATTTTCATGGAAAGTGTTAACCTGAGCTTCAATCTATGGTCCCCTCTCGTCAAACTTTCACAAGAAACACTAGACTAGCTGAAAACATTATCAATAATTTTCCCCACTCTTTATCTGTGCCTAAACCTAAACATAGATTCCATGATTAAAGCTTATTTCTTAGAACTGCACGCCTGTGGAATTGTCTTCCGTTTTCCTGCTTTCCAGCCGTCTATAATATGGTTGCCTTCAAGTCCAACGTGAGCAAGTTTCTGATGAGCCGTTCCACTTAAGTTAGCAAATTTACCAAACTTCCATTAGTATCGATTACTATATTGTCCTTTTGACTACTCTACCCTCTTTAACCCTTATCCTTGAGTGGCCTGTCGGCCTTGATAAGTGGTGATGCCTATTTAAAAAAAAACAAAAACAAGAACACTTTTATTTAAAAAATACAAAAGAATGTTTTTGATTTACGTAACGAAAATGCCATATTCAAAATATATATGATATATATTGGCTTATTGTTACATTCTAAACTAATTAACTGATCATTAAGAATCTAAGACCGTAAACGACCAAGTTCTCTCTGATTCTTCCTCCTCTGATCTTGAGCATGTGGCACAATGGGGAAAGGAGTGGCTGGTTACTTTTAATGCATCTAAAATCAAGCTTTTATCTTTAAATAATTAACGGTCTGATCCCCATTTGGCATCAATTGAAATAAATAGTTTTCGTCTTGGGGAGACCTCATGTTTTGACAAGCTTCTGGGCTTGAATTTTACCCCGTTGCAAGGCCGCTGGAAAAATGGTGGGATCCTTCTATCGATCCAGTAGATATCTCACTGCTGACGCAATTCTCTATCTATATAAGAGCGACGTACGTCCAAGGATGGAGTACTGTTGCCACATCTGGGCAGGAGCTGCTAGAAATGACTTATTTTGCCTTGATAGAGTTCAAACTAGACTTCGTAGCCTTGTAGGGGATGCCCTTTTCTCTTCCCTGCAACCTCTTTCTCAAAGAAGAAATGTTGCGAGTTTTCTCTGCTTTATCGTCATTGTCATGGCAGGTGCTCGACTGAGCTCCAATCTATGGTCCCCCCTCGCCAAACTTTCACAAGAAACACTCGTCTAGCTGAAAACACTATCAATAATTCCCCCAACTCTTTATCTGTGCCTAAACCTAAACGTAGATTCCATGAATAAAGCTTCTGTCTTAGAACTGCACGTCTGTGGAACTGTCTTCCGTTTTCCTGCTTTCCGGTTGATTACACTATGATTGTCTTCAAGTCTAACGTAAACAAGTTTTTGATGAGCCGTTCCATATGAATAAAGAAATTCACCAAATTTCTATTACTAACGATTACTATATTGTCCAATTTCTACTGTACACTGTTTCACCCTTATCCTCGAGTGACCCCAAGGCCTCGATAAGAGGTGATTCCTATGTAAAAAAAGATAGATCCATACGTGCATACATACATACATACATACATACATACATAATACATACATAGACATGATCTGGTACATATAGATAGATGCACACATACAAAGACAGATCCAGAGATAGATAGATAGATAGATAGATAGATGATGGCAGCAAATTCGCTTTCGAACATTGCCATCATTCGATATAGCACAAAAAAAAGAAATAAAAAAAGGGATGTAGAAACACGAAAACATTCAGTGATGGGCCGCACGAATGTGGCTTTTAAACCCTGCTAAACTCTTGCATTCCTTAACACACATTGTACAGACATGTGCACCACTAGCAGCACGTTCTTGCTGTTCTTTTCTATGTAGGATCAAATGCTGTTTCAAACCACCTGCCGTTTTGTACATCCGCCCGCAGTTGACACAGGTTAACTCTGGCAACTGAAGACTGCGTTGTGGCCCGCTGCGCCGATGAGTAGACTGGTGACTAATCAGCCCAGCCCTGCTAAGACATATTGTTCCGCACACCTCACACTCCAGACCAATTTGCCCCCCCCCTCCCATCCACGGCTCCTTTCACTCTCCCTTTCCGGATATCGCGGTTCAGACGCTACTACTGGTTTTTTTTTTTTTTTTTTTTTTACACAGTGATCACCACTTATCAAGGCCCGGAAGCCACTCAGGGATAAGGGTTATTGTAAGTACATCACGTTAGTGAGGAGATTTTATGAAGTGTTTAATTAGGGGGGCGGTTCATTAGGAATTTGTTAACATTAGACTTGAAGACATCCAAGTTGTAGTCCGGAGGGAAGCAGGCAGACGGAACAGAGTTCCACAGGCGTGCAGTTCTAAGAAAGAAGCTTTGCTCATGAAATCCGCGTTTTGATTTAGGCACAGATATAGAGTGGGGGAAATTTTTCACAGTGGATTCAGCTAGACGGGTGTTTTTCGTGAAAGATTGGCGAGGGGGGACCAGGGATCGGAGTTCAGACGAGCACCTGCCATGAAAATAACGATAAAACAAGGATAGGCTCGCAACGTCTCTTCTGTGGGAGAGGGGTTGCAGGGTAGAGAAAAGGGCATCCCCCACTAAACCACGAAGTCTATTTTGTACTCTGTCAAGGCATGATAAGCTGTTTTGGCAGCTCCTGCCCAGATATGGCAACAGTATTCCATCCTTGGCCGTACTTGGCTTTTATATAGATAGAGAATTGCATCAGTAGTGAGATATCTTCTGGAGCGGTAGAAGGATCCCACCATCTTTCCTGCGACCTTGGCCACATACTTGATGTACGTGTTCCATTTCAGATCAGGAGTAAAGGTCAAACCCAGAAGCTTGTCAAAACACGGGGCCTCACCCAGACGAGAGCCATCCATCACAATTGATGCCAGCTGGGGATCAGAGCGTTCGATCCATCTCAAACTTTCACACACCTCCCCGCAAGGTCCTTCTCCACCCTCTGCGATCTAAAGCAAGAATCTCCCAGGTTCTTTCATAAATCTCACTTTTTTTTTAAGGTGGAACTTAAACAATCCTTAAATCTCAATTTAGGCTTTTGAGCCAGACGTCTTCCCTCAGCGAGCTCGCCATAAAGGAGTTGTTTGGGAAGTCGACTGTCTAACATCCTCACCACATGCCCACTCCATCTCAGTCTATGCTTAATAATATGAGCCTCAATATTCAAGGCATTGGGTTCGATTAAGCACCTCCACATCACTGATATGCATCTGCCAACCCACACATAAGATTCGCCGTAGGCACATCTGGTGAAACCGCTCGAGACGTCTCAAATGCTCCCTGTATGTTATCCAAGTTTCACAACCATAGAGAAGAGTAGAGAGAACGCATGCGGCATAAACCTTAATCTTAGTTGGCAGCAAGATCCCATGAAATCTCCACAAACGCCCATCCAACTTTCCGAAGGCATCACTTGCCCTGCTGATCCGTAACGATACCTCATCATCCAGGGCACCATACATATTCAGTGTGTTATCCAAGTATACAAACTTAGTGACAACCGCTATCCTTGACCCACAGATATAAACTGATGGCTCATAGTATGGCATGCCTGGAGCAGGCTGATACATTAAGACAGTGTTTTTCAGATTGACGGTCAGGCGCAATGCGCTGCAGGCAACCGCAAAATCGTCCACTAGATGATTCATATCAGTCACCGTATGAGCTACCAGATCACAGTCATCCGCATAGAGCAAGTCACGAATCGTGTTGGTGAGTACCTTTGCACTTGCATTGAAGCGCCTAATGTTGAACAACCCCCCAGTAGTTCGGTAACGAATATAGACACCATTAGAGCATCCCCCAAAGGCCATCCGAAAGACCATGGTGAAATACAACGCAAAGAGATAGATACATGCATACATACACACATATATTCATGCATAGACATCGCCAAACTTTCACAAGAAACACGCGTCTAGCAGAAATCACTATTAATACCCCCCACCCACTTTATCTCTGGCTTAACGTAGATTCCATGAGCAAAACTTCTTTCTTAGAACTGCACGCCTATGGAATTGTCTTCCGTTTTCCTGCTTTCCAGCTGATTACAATATGATTGTCTTCAAGTCTAACGTAAACAAGTTTTTGATGAGCCCTTCCATATAAGTTAAGAAATTCACCAAATTTCCATTACTAACGATTACTATATTGTTAAATTTCTACTGTACACTGTTTCACCCTTATCCTCGAGTGGCCTCAATGCCTTGATAAGTGGTGATGCCTATGTAAAAATAGATAGATCCATAAATACATACATACATACATACATACATAAATATAGACAGAATCAAGCTGGTAAATATAGATAGATACACACATACAAAGACAGATCAAGAGATAGATTTTTTTTTTACACAGTGATCACCACTTATCAAGGCCAGGAAGCCACTCAGGGATAAGGGTTATTGCAAGTACATTACGTTAGTGTGGAGATTTGATGAAGTGTTTACTTAAGGGGGCGGTTCATTAGGAATTTGTTTACGTTGGACTTGAACACATCCAAGTTGTAGTCAGGTGGGAAGCAGGCAGACGGAACAGAGTTCCACAGGCGTGCAGTTCTAAGAAAGAAGCTTTGTTCATGGAATCCACGTTTTGATTCCATGAACAAAGATAGATAGATAGATAGATAGATAGATAGATAGATACATACATACATACATACATACATACATAGACATGATCAGGCTGGTAAAGATAGATAGATAGATAGATAGATAGATAGATAGATTGTATCTATGTGGTATAGGCAGACATAAAACGTGTCATACGTTATATATTTTGGATGAGAAATATTATTCTTATAACACCCGTTATAAACGTATAAATAGTATTATGTTTGTTTAGCCAGAGGATATGATATCGACGTTCAAACTGAGTCATGTTGTATCAGAGATATATCACACGGATATATATTGCAATTCATATTTACATAAGGTATCATTTTTATAAGAATAATAATATATGCTTCATACCTTTCTTGCTTCAGGCCCTGTTCGTGGGACATTAGAATACGCCGACTGCCCCCCCCTGCAGATGGTAAAAGTCCCTCAATGGGGGTCCTGGATATGACCTTAAACTATATCCAGTGGTGAGGTCCCAGCTTGTGGTCTTTGGGGAGTGTGGAGCCACCCTTTAATTACCGTTGCTCCCAGGTCCACTCTGACCCGGAGTGGTAGTACCTATTAGGGTCTCAACTATGGGTTAAATATAAACCGACATGAAAACAACAAATATATTCTCTTAAAAAAATTTTTCTTCAAAATCTTTGGATTCGGCATTAAATAACCCGAAAAGGGTTGATATGCCGTAAAACAAAAACAACCAACCAATCAGCTTTCTTGCTTTAAGAGTTCTTCTATCTTCACTGCTGACCTCCGTGACGAAACATGAAATAACCAACACCATAACCAATTGAGACAATATATAATAATAATTCTAAGCTTCCCTTCGTATATTACTCCATTTAATTCACCTTCGCAAGTTCCCCTATATTGCTAAATTTAAACCTTAATACACGACGCCCCATGTAATCTATCCCACGACTTCATTAATCTCATAACATAAGGCTATAAGCCATAAAGTGTGTTCGTTACAACTCTACTTTCAACCGAGTCGTTGTTTGTTTCGTTCACCACACTCTTTTCTTCTACCTCTTCTTCTACACACGTACCGTTCGCTTTAGTGACTAAAAAACGTCTCTCCTCCAGCTTTCCGTTCCTCGTTATTTATTGAACCAGGGTACGAGATTCTCCGAGATTCCCCGAGATTCCACGAGACTTTTTTCCACATAAAATGAGATTAATAGACTTCGTGGCTTAGTTGGGGATGCCCTTTTCTCTACCCTGCAACCTCTCTCTCACAGAAGAGACGCTGCGAGCCTATCCTTGTTTCATCGTTATTTCCCTGGCAGGTGCTCGTCTGAACTCCAATCTCTAGTCCCCCCTCGCCAATCTTTCACGAGAAACACCCGTCTAGCTGAATCCACTGTGAAAAATTTCCCCCACTCTTTATCTGTGCCTAAATCAAAACGTGGATTCCATGAACAAAGCTTCTTTCTTAGAACTGCACGCCTGTGGAACTCTGTTCCGTTTGCCTGCTTCCCACCGGACTACAACTTGGATGTCTTCAAGTCCAACGTTAACAAATTCCTAATGAACCGCCCCCTTAAGTAAACACTTCATCAAATCTCCACTCTAACGTAATGTACTTGTAATAACCCTTATCCCTGAGTGGCTTCCGAGCCTTGATAAGTGGTGATCACTGTGTAAAAAAAAAAAAAAAAGAAAAAAGCCTGCGGGCGCCATCTTTATTCTCAATTTGTGCTCTTTTCTCCACAGTCCTTTTATAAGTAATTTTGGATACGCGATCTATTAGATGAAGCTAGAATAAATTTGTAATAATCAATATTAATTATTATTAATTTATTTATTAATTTATTAATTTTCATCCATTTTTCTGTTTTCTTCTATTATTATTATGACTTCGGTTTAAGAGTAGTTTCTAACTAGGATCCAATGGTAGCATCTGTTCTGTCTAAAGATGGTATAATGATATTGTGTGGTTCTCGTTTACCCAAGGTGTCCATACAATGGAAATATGTCACAGACTCCTATATGGATATCGGAGATAAACCGTAATAACCAAATATATTCTGATACTACATTACCCAAATTACTTAGATAAATACTTTTACAGTGTTAATAAAAGGGTTACAATAATATTCACGCTGAACGTCCACAGAATGCCCAGAAGCAATGTATTCCATGTGAAAGATGCCGCTGTGGAACTGTTAAAAAGTTATGTGAAAGCATTCTAGCACACAGAAAATAGATAAACTTGGACTAAGCTATATAAGGTATAAATGTTTCTGTAATCGATGCTCGTGTATCGTCTAGTGTATATAAGGTATACCTGTTTCTGTAATCGATGCTCGTGCATCGTCTAGTGTATATGAGGTATAAATGTCTCTGTAATCGATGCTCGTGTATCGTCTAGTGGTCAGAATTATAATTACAAGTACTTTTCTTTATATATGATGTGTCTGTACGTGTAGATCTCTTACGTGTATATTTAATAGTTTTTCTACGCGTACGTGGGTGTTTTACATAATCAAGACTATTACGAACTGGGCAATAAACCGACAGTGTTTTAAAATAACGAATGAACCCTTGTTTGCTTGACACATACCGTATTCATTCTCTCTCTCTCTCTCTCTCTCTCTCTCTCTCTCTCATCTGGTAGTAGGCACCTGAAAATAAAAGCATGGAACACACAACACGCCGAGTTATTATTTCTAGGTCTTTATTTTCTAAAGTGTTCCGCGTTTGGAACTCTACAACTCTTAACCTTCTCTCTCCATTTTCCTTAGTTGATGCTTCTATTATCCTTAGTTGATGCTTCTAGTCCAGTGGCTTAGCTAACATACAACTCGTCTTGTCGACGTCACTTTCCAGACTAATTCTCTAATTGTTACATGATAAGGGCTGTCCCCTGTTCATGTAAGTATAAAAATAGAGAGATTAGTTAAAATGGAAATAAGAGAAAGCAGAAATCGAACCCTGGACATAAGTTTTAAAGAACAATAGGTTTAAATGGAATGTCCAGTAAATTGTTAATTCGGATGAAATAAATAATAAATAAACTATTCAATTGTTAAAAGAATGTGGATAATAAAATATGAGTTAAATAAATTAGATATGTAGGTTAAATTCCTTTGTGGAAACAAACAAGGAAAATAGGTTATTGGGAAATCAATGTCGAAAACGTGCAAAGTCGCGCATGTTGAGACACGTGAATTTTGCTCACGTGGCCGGGATGCATGGAGTTCTCAATATAGCAGGTGGGAGTTAGTTGGTCGAGGGAGAGTCGGAGAGAGTCGGAGAGAGTGGAGAGAGTCAGAGACAGTCAGTGAGAAAACTCAGAGACAGGCGGACGTCTGAAGCGAGACGTCACTTCAGAAACTAAGATGTGAAACTTTGAGTTCTTAATGAGGAAGTCGACCGGTCGTCAGAAAATAAATTCACCATGTGTTTTGGATAAAGCTTATCTTTGTGTTGTGATTTCTACAAAAAGGTAAATTGTATTGTTATTATATGTCTGTGTATAAAATGTCATTACAACAACATCTCTCTCTCTAAGATACAACATCATATGTAATAAGACAAGAACTCTCACTAAGACACATATCATTACTAATAAGAACTCACGTAACATACGCGCACAAGTGGTATCGTCTAATAATAATAATAATAATAATAATAATAATAATAATAATAACTATATAACAATGTGAAAGCATTCTAGCACACAGAAAATAGATAAAGTTGGACTAAGCTATACGTGGTTCTGAAAGAGTTTTTTTACGAAACCTCTAAAAAATAAAAAAATCACAAAAAAAGATGTGAACTTTTAACTGGTAAAAAATTATACAAGAAAAAATGGGTAAAATTCGTTCTCGGTTTCTTTCTTTTGTGAAAACACAAAACAACATTTTATATTTATAAATTTATTTCAGTTGTCTCGAATGGTCTTCTTTACATTTCTTGTCTTGTTTATTCTTCCCAGCCTCGCTTCCCGGCTTCAAGTCCGTCTATTCACTCCCGTGCTCAACTCCAACTCTTCGACTCTAAATTTCCCGACCTCCTGACCTCAGTTCCGTAACGTCATCATTCAAAAAGCACACGTATTCCTTGCGTGTGACCTTTCCACGTCTGCCTGGCCAAGGTTATTTTGTTTATATTTAACCTAGCTACTTTTTGTAAACATCCTCAGCTAAAACCCATTGCGATGCTATATATTGCTATAAACAATTCTATTATTGTTGCTATAAACAATAAATTACTCTAAATATAAACTATTTTAAGAATATCATTGAATAGATAGATAAATAGATAGATAGGCAGATAGATCGATAATAACTGATTAACTTTTAACAATGTTAATTATTCAACGTATATAGATCGATATATCGATAAAACACATAGATATATAGATAGATCGACAGACAGGTAAATAACAAATAATTTCTTGTGTTCCTCAACTGCATAACATTTGTCCACAATACAATATAGTCTAATTTGTACTGTAGAGAATCTGCTATTGGTTTAAAAAAAATTATATGTAAATATAAATGTTAAAAAAAATCAAATTTTAGTCATTTAATGAGTATATATATGTATATATATATATATATATATATATATATATATATATATATATTAATTTAATAAATGACTAAAATTTCACACACATATATATATATATATATATATGAAATTTTAGTCATTTAATGAATTTAAAAAATTATGACATGAAATGTTTAAATTTCAAATCAAAAGATTTTTATTACGTGAAATGTTTACATTTCAAAACAAAAAATCCTGTAAGATAAGGTGTTAAAATATTTCAAATGTATTCTTGTAAATTAATATTTAGCCGACTTTACAAATTGATAAAAGTTAGTTATTGGATTTTAATTAATTATAAGGTGAAACTCCAATGATTCAAACTTGATAGATAGCGACAAACTTCCACCCATTAATATGGGAGGGGAGATTATCATCAAAAGTGTCCTGAATTGAAATAATGGTTTCACTCAAAGCTAAAAATGCTAAAGTCAAGTATCATTTCAAACGCACCCCTGTCTTATCAAAGAACCAACTGCTAATTTTTGAAATTAGTTATAAATAATCACTTGATTTAAAGCTCAACGGACAAAAGTCAAGTATCATGGTTTATTTTTGCTCTAAAAAGAAACATTTATATCGAACGCTCCCCTGTCTTATAAGTGAATCTGCAGTTGATTTTATAGGCTTTGCGGTGATAAAACTTTCCAGATGCATTTGTGATGTTAGGCTGTAAAAAAGTGTTAACTTTGCTCCAAATCGAGCTTCCTTATTTAATCGGATATTTCGATTATCGTTTATCGATACTTAATGCATTCTCGTACAAGACTAATGCAAGAACACTTCCAGACACATAAAGTACCATTGTGTGGAATTTAAAAAAAAAATCTGCCCAGCCGTTTTAGATAGGTAGGTAGTTTTTATTTTACGGCATATCAACCCTTTTCAGGTTATTTAATGCCGAATCTAGTTATTTTGAGGAACGATTTTTAATGGAGTATATTTGTTTTTGTTTTTAAAGTCGGATTCTATTTAACCCATAGTTGGGACCCTAACAGGTACTACCACTACCGGGTCAGGGTGGACCTGGGAGCAATGGCAATTAAAGGGTGGCTCCACACTCTCCAAGACCCGCAAGGTGGGGCCTCACCATCGGATATAGTTTTAGGTCATATCCAGGACCGACAGCCGTTTTAGAGTTGACAAGGAAGGAATTCGGACGCATATATACACATATACAAATTTCCTTTTAAATAATAGTAGACATATTACCGTAGTTTCTTGCATACAGGGTTATAAGAATCATACAGTTATGTATACGAGGTGTCTGAATTTTTGAGATGAGGTTATGAAATATAAAAAAATAAATGAAGCATGCATGGTCCCCCGTGAGTCCACAGTGAATGAGGCATAAAAAATGAACTAAGTTCAGAATTCGCCCACCCCCTTTTAGCCCCAAAAGTCCCTAGGGGACGTCAAATCATGGTGAAAATGAACAAACGTTGCAGTTTTAGGCCTTAACATATTTAAATTTGAGTTCAGCACCATGCAAAACTGCTAAATAGACATACACAAAATTTTGGACAAATATGGTAAAGTAGTCCCAAAAATGGATTGTCTTTATTAGCCCTAAAAGAGCCCCTGGGGTACACCCTCAGAGTTATCGCGAAGTATAGACAAACAAAATTATATAGAAATCAGTTAGTTACAACTTTGCAGAAAGTTTTATAAAAATATAAGGCATCACATTTTTATTTTAAGTGACAATTTCAGCAATTTTACCCTGTGGGAGCAACCCTAACCCTAACCCTAACCCTAAACCTAACCCTAACCTGAAAGGCATCCCTATGGGAGCAACAGGAGTTTTCCTGGAAAATCCGTTCTGTTACTTTATTTATCTTGTCGAACTCGGAGATTTGGACGGAATTTCGAGCGGAACCTTTTATTTACTTCATGAGGATAGCGTGCTCTTGTTCCGTCAGCCATGACTGGATAAAGGTCCAAAGTAATTCGCGACCGAAAAATACATTTGCGAATTACTTACGATCTTTATCCAGTCATGGCTGACGGAACAATAGCACGCTACCCCCCGTGAAGGAAAGAAAGGGTTCCGCTCGAAATTCCGTCCAAATTTCCGAGTTCGACAGATACATTCCCGAATTCGACAAAATACACCTGAAGAAGGTCGGAGGTTATAATCACACTCAAGATGAAAACAGTAGTCCGATGAATAATAATACATGTTTCGTATAAGTTTTGTAACATATGCTTTTTTTTTTATATTTTGCCCGTTTTTTCTTGTTAATAATACTGCACGACTCCGATTTTTTTTTTGTATACCGTGTATTAGTCTATTTTCGGGCTTATATTGCTCAGCGTTAGAATCGATTACATCTTGCCCTTTTAAGGGGTGGGTGGGGAATACGAGGGGTTCTTTCAACAATTTTTTTTTTAATCATTATTATTGCTAACACTGCTTCATATCCGTTCACCAAAAAGAAGCGTCTATTAAAGCCTCCCGTGTCCCACATCAAAGGCCCTTTATTTGTTTTTCTTATTATTTTAGAAATCGAACTGACAGGGAAATTGGAAAAGTGAGCAAAAAAAAAAAGAAAAAAAAAAAAGAAAAAAAAGAAAACGATGAGCTGGAAAAAAAAAACTTTGAAAGAAAAATTTTTTTTAAAAATCTGAAACAAATAAAGAAACATGTATTCCTTTGTGAAAACAGCCAAACTAAACTTCACTTGAAATAATATGTATCACTCCATCTGTACATACGCACACACACATGTATATCTATCTTCCACCTTCTCTCTCTCTCTCTCTCTCTCTCTCTCTCTCTCTCTCTCTATATATATATATATATATATATATATATATATATATATATATATATCAAAGGGGTGTTAAAAGTCACAAATAAGATCGATTCTTTAAGAGGATGCTTATGGGGATAATGCAAAGCTCAACAAATTATTTTGGAACTTATATAAACTATTAATAATGTTTTGGGACTTATATAAACTATTAATAATGTTTTAGGACTTATATAAACTATTAATAATGTTTTGGAACTCATATAAATTTTAATAATGTTTTGGGACTTATATAAACTATCAATAATGTTTTGAACCTTATATAAACTATTAATAATGTTTTGAAACTAATATAAACTATTAATAATGTTTTGGAACTTATATAAACTATTAATAATGTTTTGGAACTTATATAAACTATTAATAATGTTTTGGGACTTATATAAACTATTAATAATGTTTTGGGACGTATATAAACTATTAATAATGTTTTGGGACTTATATAAACTATTAATAATGTTTTGGAACTTATATAAACTATTAATAATGTTTTGGAACTTATATAAACTATTAATAATGTTTTGAAACTCATATAAACTATTAATAATGTTTTGGAACTTATATAAACTATTACTAATGTTTTGGAACTTATATAAACTATTAATAATGTTCTGGGACTTATATAAACTATTAATAATGTTTTGGAACTTATATAAACTATTAATAATGTTTTGGGACTTATATAAACTATTAATAATGTTTTGGGACTTATATAAACTATTAATAATGTTTTGGAACTAATATAAACTAATTATAATGTTTTGGAATTTATATAAACTATTAATAATGTTTTGGGACTTATATAAACTATTAATAATGTTTTGAAACTCATATAAACTATTAATAATGTTTTGGAACTTATATAAACTATTAATAATGTTTTGAGACTTATATAAACTATTAATAATGTTTTAGAACTTATATAAACTATTAATAATGTTTTGGAACTTATATAAACTATTAATAATGTTTTGGAACTTATATAGACTATTAATAATGTTTTGGAACTCATATAAACTATTAATAATGTTTTGGAACTTATATAAACTATTAATAATGTTTTGGAACTTATATAAACTATTAATAATGTTTTGGAACTTATATAAACTATTAATAATGTTTTGGGACTTATATAAACTATTAATAATGTTTTGGAACTAATATAAACTATTAATAAAATAAGAAAACGACAATCGCACACCCACATATACGTCTGTCTACCCCCTGCCTCTCTCTCTTTGTCGCTGTCTGTCTGTCTGTCTCTATATATAATTATATATATATATATACATATATATATATACATACATATATATACATATATATACATATATATATGCATATATATATGCATGTATTTATATATATATACATATATATATACATATACCTATATATTTATATAAATATGTATATATAAATATATATATTATATTTATATGTTTATATATATATGTATATATATATAGAGAGAGAGACAGAAAGACAGACAGACAGACAGACAGAAAGACACAGAGACAGACAGAAAGAGACACAGAGAAAGAGGGAGGCAGGGTAAACAGACTATGTGTGTGTGCGTGTGGGTTGTCGTTTTCTTATTTTATTAACAGTCTATATAAGTTCCAAAACCATTGGTCGATCCATGCATTATCCCGATAAGCTTCCTCTTAAAAACTCGATCTTATTCGTGTTCTTATATATATATATATATATATATATATATATATATATATATATATATATATATAGCAATGATCACATCCCTTGGTCTCGACGAAGTAGATTCATTCCATTATCGGATTTTCGCCGCGCTTTGCTTGATCTGTGATACTTAATAGACTCCCTTGTGTATGGCACGTTTGCCTAGTTGGCTGAGTGTTTGCTCGGGTTTCGAATCCTGAGTTCGAATGTGTCTTTCTGATGAACCCAAATGAGGGCGAAACTGGAGTCTTAGATTTCGGGTTTGTTGGCTGTCATGGCTTCTGTGAGCTGGTGAAGACAGGTACGTTAATGACGTATATTTGTTTGCAAGACACTTATTCCTTCCTCACACATCAGTTCTTCTAAGATGAAGATGCTGATAACAAATTTTTGGAATGTTTCGAGGTTTTATGTTCTCTTTTTGACATAATCATTTAGACCTGAAATTAAATTATTCAACTTCATTTAAAACATGACATTTATCCCTAAAATGCTCCACACACATACACACAAACACACACACAAACACACACACACCTATATATATACTATGTAATTATAAAACTCAAATGACCTTGTAACGAGTGATGTAACGCACTTTCCGATTTACGACATCCGGTTGCGCATGCGCGCATAATCATTAACCCATAACAACGTAAACAAATAAACACAAATCGCTTCTCTTGCAGATTTTGACCTGTGCACTGAAATATTAACGTTATTATTTCGAAATTATTATTTAAAATTGGAAAATGGGGGTGGTTTGCAACTATTCTGTATTACAACTATGCTATCGCTATTTTCTTACAAGTAAACAACTTTAACCCGTTGACAAACATAAGAAAAATTGCAGCAAAGCAAAGACTACTATTACTACTCTCTATCCGTCCCTTTTCCTTCCTTCCTTTTTATTATTTTTTTTTACATTTCTAGATACAAAATTGTTGTGTGAGAACGGTGAATTTATTGACACATTTATTAATCTGTTTCAATATTAGTTTTATTTTATTTTATTTTATTTAGGTTTCATTTTTTGCTTCAGGTTTTATTAATTGTGTTTTTTTTTTAGATTTTAAGTTTCTATAACTTGGTTGATGGATTCCAATATGGGTTTTTCATTCTTATATTTCTCATCCGTAGGTTCATGTTCGTTTTTCTGCAAAATGCCTTTCGCCGGCGTTCGATTCGTAGAAAAATCATGTTTAATTTTCGATTTTTAAGCAATTATTCGGAAAAATAGGCAACTTTACAGGAATAGGGAGGATTGTTTTTTCATGTTTGAGTGATCCGTCCGTAATTTTTCATTTTAATATACTTTCATAGAAATGTTTCTGTTATGTCAAAAAAAAAACTATTTTCTTTACGTCACAAGTGTCACGCTCATACATAAATTCCATAGCTAATATAACATACTGACCCAACGGATCACGGGTAGTCTAGTATACTAGTATATATATATATATATATATATATATATATATATATATATATATATAATATAAAGCTGAATGTCTGTGTGTGTGTGTGTGGTCACGAATAGGCTCCTATATGGTTGACTATTTTAAAAAACTGATTACATATAATGATAGAAGATGTATCGAGACACAGGAATGGGTATGTTTGATCTGGCAGAACAGTGGTTCATTACAATTGTGAGGTTTGCGTTCGCGCCTGGTCCACAACGTATGGAAATAAAAAATTAAAAAATTAAAAAACCAAAAAACGTTTACAGGTGTTTTTGATATAGATGTACATAAGAATACTTTGATAACTTAAATAGGGATGGTATAATAAAATTGTGGGGTCTGCGTTCGCGCCTAGCCTCCATAGAATTGAAATAGGCTACAACTTTAATAAAGACTTTTCATATCTATCTGCGTAAGTATACTTTGACAATTATGTTTCAGTTTGAAGAAATATGGTACAGTAAAATTATGGGGTGTTCGTTCGCACCTGACCTCCATAGAATGGAAATCTGTCACAAAGTTTAACAAGTTTTTTTTAATATAGATCCATAGAATATTGTGATAAGTGTTTCAGTGTGAACAGGTATGGTATAATAAATTATGGTGTTTATCTATTTTATTTTTACTTTCATCATATTTTGCTTTGATTTTGATACCCCAAAATTCGAAGCTATCTCTTTACAACCCTTCCTTTTCATAACCTATCATACTTTCATAAATCAGAGTCCATTTTCTGTAGGCTGTTTTTGAACCCAGTCAACGACGGGTACTTTTGCTACTATATATATATATATATATATATATATATATATGCACTTCAGAATAAAATTATCTAACAATCAATTGGTATAGAAATGTCTTGTTTTGTTTTTGTTTTACGGCATATTACCCCTTTTCGGGTTATTTAATGCCAAATCCAAGGATTCGGAATAAAAAAAAATTTAATACAATATATTTGTTGTTCAAGTCGGTTTCTATTCAACCCATAGTTGGGACCCTAACAGGTATTACCACTCCGGGTCAGAGTGGACCTGGGAGCAATGGTAATTAAAGGGTGGCGCCACACTCCCCAAAGCTCGAAAGCTGGGGCCTCACCACTGAATATCGTTTAAGGTCATATCCAGAACCAATTATAAGTCTTACAAAATGTTATTGACAGTAATATCCCACCTAAATAAGAATTGCTCGATATGCAAGATAGAGCAAATATATCAAATAATAGTCATTCAATAAATTTAAAAAATTATAACGTGAAATGTTTGAATTTCAAATAAAAAGATTTTTATTTTTCTATGTAAGAAAAAAAATACATTTAAAATATTCTAACTCCTTATAGGATTTCGATGTCTGCCATCTCTTCAGGAGAGAAAATATTAGAAATAATTATAATGGTTTACACCTTATTTGGTAAATTCAGTTAGACATGGAAAATCACAATTAACAGTGTTTTACGTATTTAAATATCATCGAGTAAGGGAAGTTAATTAAAAGGATATAAAAATTCACATCCAAATTTCATGGAAAAATCCGAAGTGAATGCCTTTGATAGCAGTGTGGTATAATGATCCAAACTGTATTTTGAGTAATCCACATCACAAGGTAATGGTCCGAAGTAGGCATTTTCCTGGAGCACTTTTCTTTATTTATATAATGGGTCTGGAATTTGTTATATAGGTCCGGTGAATCTGTTTATTAATAAACAAATAATATAATATATTTAATATTTTTTTTTAATTATAGAACATGAGCTTCAAATTCCACTCCAAATTAACCTCAAATTATTAATAAAATAAAGCCGCTTTCAGTAGACAGGCTGCGCAAGTACAGGCTTCGATACCAGTTGATTGTTAGATAATTCTATTCTGAAGTGTGTGTGTATATATATATATATATATATATATATATATATATATATATATATATATATATATATATGGTAAAGTCTGAAGTGAATATCTTTTATAGCAGTGAGGTAAAGTGATCCAAACTGTATTTGGAGTAATTATATATATATATATATATATATATATATATATATATATATATATATACGTATACATATTTATACGTATATATATATATATATATATATATATATATATATATATATATATATATATGAGTGGAAAATGAATTCACAAACGATATATATTGGAAAATATAGAATGAATCATTTATTTAATAATGGTGTACACACATTTAGTTGGGGGATAAAGGGGACTCTTTATTACAAGGCATTTCAAAACCTAATGCTTCTCATCAGAAAAGTAGAGAAGATGCTAGGTAACATAATGGGGATTAGAATCTAGTGAGGGATTCATCATTGATAAAATAAATAAATAAAATCATTGATGTTGTTAGTTGATTCTCGCAGGCGGACATTTAGCGAAGTGAAATTGGTTGAAATTATCAGTTTTTCACATCTACAATTAAATACCGTAAAAAATGAATAATAATAAGTACGTTTGAAAACACTGTCTTAAGTTATCGTACTTGACTCACTGTCTCTACGTTTCGATTTCGATCCCCCCTCGAGTGTTTTTTTTGTTACTTACGAGAAGTGAACTGTTTAGAAAAAATATATAATACTCGCATAATACTTGCTTGGATTTCTTTCCTTTTTATTTTGTACTATATAAGGTACAATATAATAATAATAATAATAATAATAATAATAATAATAATAATAATAATAATAATAAACGCAAAATCAGCATGAATTAAATATCATGTTTATGCGTATTTTACGACCGTGCTAGGTCGGAATAGGTCGGGATATGTCGAGGTGGCCTGCTTATATATATATATATATATATATATATATATATATATATATATATATATATATATATATATATATATATAGTCATCCACATACAGTATTATTTCGCTGTTTCACAGCTCATCAGTGCGGCTAGACAGGCAACTACCTCAAGCCAGGATTGAAACCCGACAGTCTGTACATATATATATATATATATATATATATATATATATATATATATATATATATATATATATATATATATAATGTAAAAAGTCCACGTATGCTTATAGAATAGTGATTTTAAGGAAGACGGTCCAATTACTCGATTTCCTTGGATTTTACTTGTGCGAATGGAAAATTAAATTAACTTTCTTGGACTTACATTTTTGGATTTTACCGTCATTGGATACTTTACCTTTCACCAGACTATCCATCCACGTGAAATCATTTTTTCTTCACCCTATTCCCTCTGCTTCACTTTTTGTTATCAAGTAAGATCTTTGACTTACTTGCAGTTTCATCAAATACTTTTGCAAGCAAAATCCGATCCCGTATTTTGCTAATTCCTACCCTCTGATGAGAAGGAAAGTATTTCTTCGAAACTCCGCGGATTAAGGACTATCCACTTATCAAGTGTTTCTTTTGCAGATTACTGGTAACTAGCTGACAGAAACATACGCATGACTGTGTAGCAACATATTACTGCTTACGTTTAAACAAACAATAAGTATATATATATATATATATATATATATATATATATATATATCAAATTTTAGTCATTCAATGAATTTAAAGATTTATGACATGAAATGTTTAAATTTCAAATCAAAAGATTTTTATTATTCTATGTAAGACAAAGAATACATTAGGATTTTTTTTATTTGAAATGTAAACATTTCACGTAATAAAAATCTTTTGATTTGAAATTTAAACATTTCATGAAATAAATTTTTAAATTTATTGAATGATAAAAATTTTATATATATATATATATATATATATATATATATATATATATATATATATATATATATATATATACTTATTGAATGGCTAAAAATTGATTTATTTGCTCTATCTTGTATATCGAGCAGTTTTTATTTAGGTGGGATAGTACTTATAGAATTTTACTACCAATAATATTGTGTAAGACTTATAATCACAGGTTTCCATACTAGTTGATTGTCAGATAATTTTATTCTTAGAGAGAGAGAGAGAGAGAGAGAGAGAGAGAGAGAGAGAGAGAGAGAGAGAGAGAGAGAGAGAGAGAAATATATGTTCCAGGTCGGGTAGAATTAATCAATCAGGACATACGGACAGTTATTTGTATTTAAGTGTCATTTCAAACAGTGGAGGTACTTCTATGATTCAACACACGTGGGTAACAAAGCACAAACAACTCCAATGCCACGAGGATATCTATCTATCTATCTATCTCTCTCTCTATATATATATATTCATTATTTACGAAAGTGCATTTTTACCTAAATGCTAGTTGGTAATAATTTTCCCTTTTAACTAATGTGGAGCGGTATATATATATATATATATATATATATATATATTATTTTTAAAATGTAATTATCCACTGACACGTGTTTCGTCTACGACTCATCAGAGTGGCTTATCTAGCGAGATTCGAAATCGGGACCTAGGCTGACATATATTCGGTGGTGGTCTAATAATATCTTGTATATATTTTTTATTTTTAACTCAGTTTCCTAAACTTACCGTGTTCAACAGAGAGTCCGGCGCCATTTTTAATTTTCCAATACATCGGTAAACACTGTATGTTTTTCGAGCTGAATAAACATTTTACATTAAATAAAGACACTAGAAAATTATCCAGTTAGGTAGAAAAGTAACTTATCTTGCCTTTGATGTCATTTATTTGTTATGTATTTTTTGACAACTTTTTCAAATCTGTGTGTATAGTAATACAAACACGGCGACACTACTCAGCTCATAATGGTCGGCTGTTTAATTAAGGAATAAATGCTGAGCAAACATATAAACATACCAAACGTCATAAATATATATATTATTTTTAAAATGTAATTATCCACTGACACGTGTTTCGTCGTCTACAACTCATCAGAGTGGCTGTATCTAGCGAGATTCGAAATCGGGACCCAACGGCAATGAGCCTAAACCCTTACCCCTGGACCATCTCGCCGACTGTCTGGATATATCGCGATTTACTTAGATGTTGTTTTGTTTTGGTTTTAGCGATATGTTTTGAATGGATTTAATTATTTACGAAAGTGCATTTTTTACCTAAATGCGTGGTAGGAATAATTTTCCCTTTTAACCAATTTGGTAACACAAACTCGCATATATCGATTTCGAATCTCGCTAGATACAGTCACTCTGATGAGTCGTAGACGACGAAACACGAGTCAGTGGATAATTACATTTTAAAAATAATATATATATAGTCACCCACATACAGTACTGTTTCGCTGTTTCACAGTTCATCAGTGCGGCTAGACAAGAAACTACCTCAAGCCAGGATTGAAACCCGACCGTCTGTACGACAGTCAAGGCTCCTAACCATTACGCTATTGGCGTCTGCTGAGCGAGTTGTGAGTTTAACGATGTTTTGACATAGTCCGAAATACCTCCGCTCGATTTGTTTATACAAAGAGCGTCGCTTATATGCTAATGGTAATTCGTGTATCACTTCTCAATATGCTCAACTCAAGACGAGGAGCATTATATATATATATATATATATATATATATATATATATATATATATATATATATATATATATATATATATACATCCTTTATATCCTTTGAATTCTTATTCTCACTTGGAATAAATAATATCGTTAGAATTCAAAAGATTGGACAGTTAAAGGCGCGTTTCTTCATTTTTAGTTACTGTTTAATTTTTAATTTTTCGTTTATATGTGTATATGTACTGTGTGCATGTGTGTATGTGCGTACTTATATGTGTATATATTTAAAATTGATGTGGCACCTTCTCATTGGCTATACCCCCTTCTCCACCTCCTTCCTTCCTTCCTTTTTCCATTCCCCTTTTCCCCGTGTATGCTCATACTTTCACTACACCGATGAAGACTGAAGGATCAGTCGAAAGTATGTACCTGTAAAAAAAGTTTTTAAATTTTTTTTCATAATATTATTTTGTATTCCTGCACGTCACCAATTGAAAACGAATAAAGAAAAGTTATAAGCTTTTATACTTTTCGTATTCTTTTTTATACATTTCAATTCATATATATGTATATATATATATATATATATATATATATATATATATATATATATATATATATATATACGAGCAAACAGTTAATAAAACATGTTAAAAAAACACTTTGAAAAAGAGTTAAAAACATATTTAATCTGAAAAGGAAATACTAGATAAGTGGATAGTCCTTAATCCGCGTAGTTTCGAAGAAATACTTTCCTTCTCATCAGAGGGTAGGAACTAGCAAAATGCGGGATCGGATTTTGCATGCAAAAGTATTTGATGACACAACAAGTAAGTCAAAGATCTTACTTGATAACAAAAAAGGGAAGCAGAGGGAATATGATGAAGAAAAAGGTGATTACACGTGAATGGATTTATATATATATATATATATATATATATATATATATATATATATATATATATATATATATATATAATACAATTAGGTTGACAAGAATGTTCTTGCGTTTTTTAACGTTTGAATTCAGATGAACACATCTCGGCTCAAACAAGAATTTGTTGATCGAAATATGCACCATCAATACCAACAATTTTTTTGCAACGCAAAACAAGTGCAGTAACGTAAAAATCGTGCGTTTTGGTTTTAACTCATTTACCACGCAGACAGTTGTTGAGATGCTTGGAAAAGTGTCAATCGTTAGATGAAAAATCTTGAGAATATATCGAACGAGGAAAAGTTTCGTAGCCCAATTCGTTCAACTTCTGCAGAAAAAAGTGCGGTCGCACATTGTCATCGAGGGAGAATTAGGCCTTTTCTGTTGACTAATGCTGGGCGCTGTTGTCGAAGTTTCAGGTGCATTGCATCCATTACTTTTCGCCGTAATTGTTTCGCCTGCATTCAAAAAACTGTTATGGATGAGACCTGTCACTGGTGTAACTCTAGTTTGGAGCAGTGTTTTGGAGTTTTGTTAGCGTGTAACTACTGAGCATTTTTCATCGCAAGTCACAACCCGGTCAAGAAACTTGTCGTTTTTCTTGGTTAAAAGAAAGAAAGATGACACTTTATAACAGCATTTCTTTTGGTCATCGTTCAATTCTTGAGGCTCCCATTAAACCACCATTATGATGTATGTTCAGTGATGGTTCTTGGCCTAAACGCTTTGTTCATATCGCGAGATGTTTCAGCAGCTTTTCGGTCTAACTTAAACTGAAATCAGAAAATTGTGCAAATTTGCTTTTTTTTTATCTTGTATTCAGCGTTCTGAAAAGAAGACACAATTGTTTTAAGAATGATTGTAATTTAAAAGATTACCTAGATAGAAAAAAACGCCCTTCACAATCATATGTAATACAAAGGTGTTATAATGAAAACTTGTTTTAAAATACATCATTTGGAATCAAAATTGAAAATTCTGCAAGAACATTTTTCTCATCCTAATCGTGTGATGATTTTTTTTTCTAGATTTTTTAAATATGGTTAGTGGGGGATGCCCTTTTCTCTACCCTGCAACCCCTCTCCCACAGAAGAGACGTTGCGAGCCTATCCTTGTTTTATCGTTATTTTCATGGCAGGTGCTCGTCTGAACTCCAATCCCTGGTCCCCCCTCGCCAATCTTTCACGAAAAACACCCGTCTAGCTGAATCCACTGTGAAAAATTTCCCCCACTCTATATCTGTGCCTAAATCAAAACGCGGATTCCATGAACAAAGCTTCTTTCTTAGAACTGCACGCCTGTGGAACTCTGTTCCGTCTGCCTGCTTCCCTCCGGACTACAACTTGGATGTATTCAAGTCTAATGTTAACAAATTCCTAATGAACCGCCCCCTTAAGTAAACACTTCATCAAATCTCCACACTAACGTAATGTACTTGCAATAACCCTTATCCCTGAGTGGCTTCCTGGCCTTGATAAGTGGTGATCACTGTGTAAAAAAAAATAAAATAAAAATGTTTACGGTTTCAAAAACGTCACTACATAGGAACGATTTTGTCTCGCATTTAAATTATTTTTGTATGCTGTAAAAAATTTGTAAAAATTATTACCAGTTTCTTTAAAGCTTCTTCTTTTAAATGGTAAAAAAAGTTAGGATGATAATATTAAATACTTATATAGTCTTACACATATATGGGGGGGGGGTTAATGATACTCTGACCTTTCTTTTCTTTTTCCTTTTAAGATTTTTCCTTTACTTTTTTCTTCTTACTATTTTTAATGTCTGTTCGCTCGCGTTTCTTTTTTGCTCAATCGGTATAACCCGGCAGTTTACATTGTTCGCCGGGCCTTGCCCACCGAGAATCACGGAAAAAAACATAAACTTTAAACTGCAGAAGTACCGAAGTTTAACAATGAGTACCTGTTTTTTTTGTTTTTTTTTTGTAAATTTAAAGCGTTGCACAACACAAGGTACAATTTTGGGTACTTATGTATTGCTGAAATATTGTTTTTATTTTAAGCCCTCGGGAGAGGAGGGTGTTTTGTCACTATTAAAATAATTACCGTGAACTTGAATTTAACCTGAAAACACTATTTACAAATAGCGCGGTACCAAAACTGCATAACCAATGTAGAGGATGCATATGATGGCAGAGCGCGATACCATCTGCCATCATATGCATATGAAAAGACTAAAGCACAGATTAGTTATTAAACAAGTTTATTCAATAAGGAATAAATATTGAAAACTAGCAGGGGTGCCCGGCGTTGCTCGGGTGTTTGGAGGTGTATGCTGTGCAAAAAAAAGCAAAAAAACAAAAAAAAAATGGTTAATTTTTTAAATCTTTGACCCCTATTATGACCCCTTAATATTTATAGCTTCGGGCTCAAATCACTTTATTAAGTTAGATCCAGGTTCAAGGAACCTATATCTAAAATTTCAAGTGTCTAGACCCAAAATTGTCGGAGGAGTTTGGTAGAGTTCTTAAAGGTCAAATCGTTGAAATTTGACCCCCTAACAGCCAAATTTCTGGCTGACACCCGTCACATCGATTTTCCCAAATCTCAGTACCCGGTATTTCAAATTTCGAGTCTATAGACTAAAAATTGACAGAGTTATTGCGTAGGGAAATGTACACAGACAGACAGACAGACAGACACGTTCACTTTTATAGATATATAGATTACAGGGTAATACGACTATTATTTGATTTTTTTCTAGATTTTTTAAATATGGGTATGTTTGCGGTTTCAAAAACGTCACTACATAGGAACGATTTTTGTCTCGCATTTACATTATTTTTGTATGCTGTAAAAAAATTGTTATCTCTTTAAAATCAGAAACAAATAAAAATGATCTTAATTATATTTGCAGATGGCACCACCCTCTCTGACAGGCACAAGGGGAAAACAAATGAACACATATCTAAAGCAATGGCTGAAACCCTGTAGCGGAATGGGGACAAAAATGGATGGCAACATTCAATGCTGCCAAGGAAACATGGGCTGGAACAATTACATTGAGAACATTGCCAGAACCGCTGCGAAGAAGGTGAGTTCTCTCTACCGTACTAGAAAGTTACGCATTAAAGTATTCCTGCACCTCTACAAGGCCGCCATTCGCCCATGTATGGAGTATTGTTGTCACATTTGAGCTAGTGTATCTACTCCTAGTCTCTCACTATTCGTAGCTTAAAGGGAAACAACTCAGGGGTAAAATGAAAACTTACTTCCGTCTTTATACGCAGCTGATTTTGTTTATTATTATTATTATTATTATTATTATTATTATTATTATTATAATAATAATAATAATAATAATAATAATAATAATAATAATAATAATAATAATAAAATATAAATTAAATTGTAAATTAAGGTAAAAAAAAATAAATGAAATAAACCAACTTTATATAATATTGCTAAATAGAATACGTTAAACAATTCTATTATTAATTTTCGAGTAAGAATTTAGAGCTAATTATTAAAAAAGAATTTAAAATCCAATATGCAAATGACATAACCTTACAAATGTCGATTTCCGTTGAATAAATAGTTTATAGAAATCACACAAGAATGGAATTATATAAAAATTCTTTTTCAGTATTAACATCGATTCGTGAAAAGTGCGCGTGTCGGATATACTAAACAAATTGTGAACAAAACAAACAGACAGGAAGAGGACTTTATATATATATATATATATATATATATATATATATATATTACATAGTGATCACCACTTATCAAGGCCAGGAAGCAACTCAGGGATAAGGGTTATTGCAAGTACATTACGTTAGTGTGGAGATTTGATGAAGTGTTTACTTAAGGGGGCGGTTCATTAGGAATTTGTTAACATTGGACTTGAAGACATCCAAGTTGTTGTCCGGTGGGAAGCAGGCAGACGGAACAGAGTTCCACAGGCGTGCAGTTCTAAGAAAGAAGCTTTGTTCATGGAACCCGCGTTTTGATTTAGGCACAGATATAGAGTGGGGGAAATTTTTCACAGTGGATTCAGCTAGACGGGTGTTTTTCGTGAAAGATTGGCGAGGGGGGACCAGAGATTGGAGTTCAGACGAGCACCTGCCATGGAAATAACGATAAAACAAGGATAGGCTCGCAACGTCTCTTCTGTGGGAGAGAGGTTGCAGGGTAGATATATACACTAGCTTGGATGTCCGGCGTTGCCCGGCGTTGCCCGGCGTTGCCCGGCGTTGCCCGGGTGTTTGGAGGTATGTGTTGAGCAAAAAAATGTGGAAGTAGGCAGGCTCGACCCTGTATCGCTTAGGAGGAAATAAACGTCCTCCCCCCAAAAAACGTGACGTCTTTGCCGTTGCGTCCATCGCCAAACTAGAAGTGGCGAAGGTTTAAATCAAGGCTAGTCGATCGAAAAGATGGGATTACTTTGGAAAATATCGGCGAAAAAAGGAGACCCCTCCTTGTAAAAATGTACCCAGTTGAGGATGAAGGGTTTTAGGCAATCTTTCGACATTTGTCGTCCGAAGGGGCGAGCTTAAAAACGATACCGATCTTGTGAAAATCCGTCGCCTAGGTCAGAAGTTTAAGGCAGACATACAAACATAATACATACATACATACATTTAAACAGACAGATAAGAGTTATATAATAGATATATCAACTTGTGTACCGTACATGAATTAATTCAGCCATTTAATATGTGTATATGATACATATTTATAAAGTTATTAAGCACTTTAAAAAATATGGGTCGTAATTTAATTTTCGGCATACATTTGTACTTGTTGAATTTCCTCATCTCTCTCTATATATACGCATCCGCAGACAGATTGTTTCGCTGTATCACAGCTCTTCAGTGCGGCTAGACTAGTAACTGCCTGAAGCCAGGTTAGAAGTTCGACCGCCTAGGCGAGAGTCAGCACTCTTACGCTATTTGACTGCTGCTAAGTTATGTAAGTAAACAAACACTGTTCAACCATTGTCCAAACGCCTAAACTCCATTTTATTTTTTTACACAAAGCGCCTTGCTTCATACGTTAGTCGTAGTTTGTTTATCACTTTCCAATATGCTCAAACCGATAATTTCTTTATGGTTATATTCTTCGACATTTTGTCTTTACTCATATAAATAATGTATTTTACACTTTATCCGTCATTCATGTGTGTGACGCGGTTTATCTCAGCCTACAGGCAATCCACTCAGGCAAGTTAAGTACCGAAATGAAGCTTATGACCCAATGGATGTTTTAGTGATATTTATATCCATGTTAGGTGTATGGAAATGCAAAAAAAAAAAAAATAAAATAAAAAAATAACGATTTACTAAACAACGTTTTATTTATTGGATATTTTTCCAGTATTCACGTTTTATTTACTGGATATTTTTCCAGTATTCACCGGAAGTTATTATCTCTCTTAGTAAGTTCGATTTACTGTGTGTGTGTGTGTGTGTGTGTGTGAGACGCGGTTTATCTCCGCCTACGGACAACCTACCCAAGCAAGTATAGTTTCGAAATGAAGCTTATGACCCAGCGGATGTGTAAGTGATATTTATATCCATGTTTGGTGGATGGAAATGCAAAAAAAAAAAAAAAAAAAGAAAGAAAGAAAGAAAGAACGGTTTACTAAACAACTTTTTATTTACTGGATATTTTTCTGGTGCAAGAACCCAAGTTAGCCCAGCACGGCAAACTTGAGTTTTTGTACAATTAATATTACTGAAGGCTTTTCCATCGATCATGGTTGACGCATCGAAAGCAAGTTCCCCTCGCAGATTAAATAAACAATTATAGATTCCCGAGTTCAACAGAAAGACTCCCGAATCCGACAAAATACACCTGAAGAAGGTCGAAAGTTACATCGGCCGAAAGAATAATTTGAAAATAACATTCAAGATGAGTCCACTACAGCCAGGTGTGTTCACCTGTTTTTTTTTTTTTTTTTTTTTTTTTTTTTGAGGAATGACTTTGAACCAGTAGATAATCCGTAAGATTCGGATCGAATTTGACAAAGATAAATGACCGCATTTAACGCCATTTCCCTTGACATCCGGTGGAAAGACACGTGTCTCTTCAATCAAACTAGCCTCTATAACGAAACACGTAGACCGATTTACATATGGCTTCTTTTTTAGGCTTTGTTTCGCTGAGAAATGAATGGTGACCAGCTATTATAAAATATATCCCTGGTGACCTTGTCACACGCATACATAAAAGTTTACTTTCAGAAATGGACATTGCCAATCTATTGCGTGATTCCTTTGTAATTCTTTTCAATTTTCAAAACCAAATTATATATATATATATATATATATATATATATATATATATATATATATATATATTAATACGATACCGTGTGTTTATTTTCTGTGTCACGCTTATAGTAATCCGATTAATCGTTATGGACTTACATCTCTTGTAATAAACAATTTTACTAAAAACATTTTATATGTTTTGGTTTCGATTATGGCTGATGTAACTCAAGTTATATATATATATATATATATATATGTGTGTATGTGTGTGTAACTCAAGTTATATATATATATATATATATATATATATATATATATATATATATAGTCATCCATATACAGTACTGTTTCGCAGCTCATCAGTGCGGCTAGACAAGAAACTACCTCAAGCCAGGATTGAAACCCGACCGTCTGTACGGCAGTCAAGGCTCCTAACCATTACGCTATTGGCGTCTGCTGAGCGAGTTTTGAGTTTAACGATGTTTTGACATCGTCCGAAATACCTCCGCTCGATTTGTTTACACAAAGAGCGTCGCTTATATGCTAATGGTAATTCGTGTATCACTTCTCAATATGCTCAACTCAAGGTGAGGAGCATTATAGTCATCCACATACAGTACTGTTTCGCTGTTTCACAGCTCATCAATGCAGCTAGACAGGCATCTACCTCAAGCCAGGATTGAAACCCGATATATATATATATATATATATATATATATATATATATATATATATATATATATATATTCCAAAGATGTGTTTCGCTTTCAATTAAAGCTGATAACCCCCCCCAAGTCATATGGATATAGATTTTCTTTGGAAATCGCAACTTTATCTATATATCTTTAAAAGTGAAAATGTCTGTGTGTGTACATTTCCCTACCAAACTACTCTTTCAAGTTTCAGTCTACAGACTCGAGATTTGACATAAGACGCATTGAGATTTGGGAAAATCTTTTTAATCTGGTTTCGGACAGAGATTTGACTGTCAATGGGGTCAAAGTTCAACGGTTTGATCTTTGAAAACTCTACCAAACTCCTCCGCCAATTTTGGATCTAAAGACTTGAAATTTTAGATGTAGGTAAATGAAACATGGATCAAACTTTTTAATTAGATTTGAGTCCAAAACAATAAATGTTAAGGGGTCAAAATTTGGGTTAAAGTTTAAAAAAAAAGAAAGTTTGACCTCTGCGGCCTTTACACATTTACTTAGTCAATTTTGGGTCCAAACATTTGAAATTTTACTTAAGTGTATTCAGACATTATATGCAGCAGTCTTTTTAATCGGGTTCTGGCCGAAAATTTATCTGCCAAGGGGTCAAAGTTCAACAGATTTCATCTTTGCGGTCTCTAGCAAACTATTCAGCTAATTTTAGGCCTAAACGTTAGAAATTTTACATAAAAGGTATTCAGACATGCAGCAAGCCTTTTCCTCAGTTTTGGGGCGAAAATCTGGCTGCCAAGATGTCAAAGTTAAAAGAGTTGATGGTTAAAGACTCCACCAAACTCCACCGCCAATTTTGGGTCGAAACACTTTAAATTTTAAATGTATGTTACCTGGACATGAGTCAAATTTTTAACATATATATACCTATGCCTATAAAGTCATGAAAAATATATAGGGCCTGAGCAAAGCCGGGCTTTACTGCTAGTATATATATAAACATAGATTCTATTCTGGAAAACAAGTGTGTGTGTGTATATATATATATATATATATATATATATATATATATATATATATATATATATATATATATACTAGCATGAGTGCCCGGAATTTCTCGGGTGTTTTGAGGTGTGTTGAGCCAAAAAAAAAAAAAAAAAAGTGGTAGTAGGAAGGCAGGCTCGAACCCGTGCCGCGAAGGAGGAAAAGAACGTGAAAAACCGTGACGTCTTTGCTGTTACGACCACCGCCAAACCGGAAGTGACGTAGGTTTAAATTAAGGCTAGACAATCGAAAAGAGGGCGATGACTTCTGTAAATATCGGTGAAAAAAAGCGACCCCTCCCTGTAGAAAAGTACCCAGTTGAGGGTGAAGATATTAATGTTTTTAGCCAATTTTCGGTATTTGTTGCCTGAAGGGTGGAGCTTCAAAACGATTCTGATCTTGTGAAAATCCGTCGCCTCTGTCGAAAGTTTTAGGCAGACATGCAAACATACATACATACATAGATTTATATATTGTTAGCTCAAATTTTCGACCCAAACCGATTAAAAAGCTTGCCATATCTCTGAATATCCTTTATGTAAAATTTCAAATGTTTAGACCAGAAATTGCCTGAGTAATTTGATAGAGACCGCAGAGGTCAAATTTTTTAAACTTTGACCCCTATTATGACCCCTTTACATTTATTGTTTTGGGCTCAAATCAAGTTATTAAGTTAGATCCATGTCCAAGGTACCTATATCTAAAATTTCAAGTGTTTATACTAAAAATTGGCGGAGGAGTTTAATAGAGTTGTCAAAGGTCAAATCGTTGAACTTTGACCACTTAGCCAAATTTTTGACCGAAAACGGATTACAAAAATTTTGCAAATCTCAGTACCCTTTATATCAAATCTTGAGTCTGTAGACTAAAAATTGACAGAGTTATTGTGTAAGGAAATGTACACAGACAGCCACACACAAACAAACACTTTCACTTTTATATATATATAGATATATAGTGATGGTTGTGTGGTTCCAACGAAAGAAAAAATGTGTATATTTAAAAGCGTGTAGCCACCAACAATTCTAGGTTTTTCAGACTGCTGCCTTTTTTAAATATGTTTATGTATATTTTTATGCATATATATATACACACATACACACATGTATAGTCACGACACCCAATTCCTTAGTTCCATACAACAAAAAGTTGATCATAGAACAATACAAGCTACATTCGATGTTAGCAGCCTATACAGTAATATACCCCATAACCCAGGGGTAAAAAGCTCATACTGGATCGATAAATATACACAAACAATACTCCATAGATTCACCAAGAAATCCGTGATTGACTACATAATCCCCAAGAACTCCTTCAAATTTAATAATGAAAATTATATCCAAATACTAGGCGTATTAATAGGAACAAAAAAGGCACCGACATACGCTGCTCTTACACAAGCCTACCTGGAAGAGACTATGAAAGGATAGAGCAGAAACACGGATACAATACCCAGAATCTCTTCACCTGGAAGAGATGCCTGAACGATTACTTTATCAACTAGTAAACCATATGGTGGTCATCAGAGACTTCCACACTACTCCAAAATCTTCACCCCCAAATTATTTTCACCCTAGAAGAAAGTCCGACTGAATTATCTTTTCTAGACATTCTTGTAAAAACTAAACGCAACAACATAACCACAAACCTGTATATTATTTTAATTGGAATTCATTATTAAGATGAGTATTATTTATTAATTTATTTTTATTACGGACTATTATTCTACCCTTTATTAGTTGTTGTCTCACAACGTTTCGACCAACTATTCCTCTGGCCTTTGTCAGGTGGTAACCGCGACGGGATAGGAACTCCGAATCTCTTAACTGTATTTTTTTACGATTTTGAAAACCAGTAAATTCATTATAACTTTTGTTTAACTGAACGAAAATTGAAAAAAAATTTTTTTTCATAATATAGCTGAGAAGGTGATCTATAAACTGTAATAATTGTTTGAAATGAGTGAGCGATGAAGCTTTAAAGCAGTTGTAAATGACTTAAACTTAAAAATATTCAAATACCACCGTGGTTGAATAATATATATATATATATATATATATATATATATATATATATATGTATATATATATATATATATATATATATATATATGTGATGGGTCGTAGATGACGAAACACGTGTCAATGGATATTTATATTGTTTCTGTTATGTCACAAAACACAATTTTCTTTTCGTCACAAGTGTCACGCTCATACATTAATTCCATAGCTAATATAACATACTGACCCAACAGGTCACGAGTAATCTAGTATATATATATATATATATATATATATATATACCTACAGACACTAGTGTTTTATCCTTTCGGGAATCTTCAGTACAGGGTGTCACGATTAACACCAGTCGAACGATTCGAACCCCGCAACACGACACATCTCTGACTCGATTAGCGAAGACCTAATCAATTCAGCTACCATAAACCGCGTGAAATAACGTTGAATTTAAACATTTCAATTTTAAATGTTCATTTACGCCAGCCAGACAGTGATCTAATCGTTATACGATGATCTATGCATAAGAGCTAAATTGACTGACTTTAATTCAACTGAAAGTGCTCAACGATAAGAAACGAATTTCTTAAAGGGGCTGTCATAATTATTTTTTTTTACCATATATATATATATATATATATATATATATATATATATATATATATATATATATATATATATATATATTAATGAAAATTACAATTGAATTTACCAAAATGATCCAAGATGGTAAAATTAAAGTAAATTATAAACATTAAAGAATTAATATTTATAAAATTATCTCAGCCAGATATAAAAGCTCGATAAAACCAAATAGGAAATAGAGCTTATAATATGAGCAAACAGTTAATAAAATATGTTAAAAAAACGCTTTGAAATGAGTTAAAAACATATTTAATCTGAAAAGGAAACACTAGATTAATGGATGGTCTTTAATCCGCGGGGTTTCGAAGAAATACTTTCCTTCTCATCAGAGGGTAGGAATTAGCAAAATGCGGGATCGGATTTTGCTTGCAGAAGTATTTGATGAAACAACAAGTAAGTCAAAGATCTTACTTAAAAACAAAAAAAGTGAAGCAGAGGGAATATGGTGAAGAAAAAGGTGATTACACATGAATGGTTGGTCTGGTGGAAGATAAAAAATCCAGTGACGGTAAAATCCAAATGTAAAACTTCAAGAAAGTTAAAAGAATTTCCATTTGTACAAGTAAAATCCAAGGAAATCCCGTAATTGGAAGAAGATGGTCCATAATAATCCAAAGGCAGAAATCCATGGAATAATTCACAAAAATCTGTACAAGGAAAAAAAGAAAAGATTCCAATAATATTAATAAAAGAAAAATAAGATGTGCTTTTCACTCTATATCCGAGACATATATATATATATATATATATATATATATATATATATATATATATATATATATATATATATACGTATGTGCGTATGTGCGTGTATGTGTATTTCAGATAACGTACGTAAGTTCCTCATTTCACTCATTTACTACGTTTAAAACTTTGAAAGTTTCTTATCTTCCGACCGGAAGCAGAATTATTCAACCGCTGAAACATTCAGTCATGCGTAGTAACTCGGATTCGACAGCAACCGAATTATCGGTAAGAAGTGCAAACGAAACGAAAGACCAAACAAACAAAAAACATAAACAAACAATAAAAATAAACAAAAAATAAATAAATGAATTCCAATTTACCGAAACGATTAATAAAAAACAAACAAACTATATAACCTTTAATTAGAATTTAAATTGCGTTTGTTTTTAAGGCAAACCGATAAATTCGACACGCAAGTAGATAAATGATTACTGGTGCGCGCAACTTCCTTAGGGAGGAATCTCAACCCACTTCCGGAAGAACGTTTGCATACGCTTCATGTATTGTCGATGTATGTAATTCTGGCATCAATAATAATCGTGCTGTACTTTTTTTTTTTTACATAAGCTTAAACAGAAGGTCACGTGTGGCTGTTAGTAGTGATGGGACGATTTCAATGTTGTATAATGCAACTCTACAACAAACAAGTAACGATTAAATGAGTGTGAAGTTTAACAAGGGTCATTTAGTACATGTCAGGATGACCCAGATCTGTTTGACAGACAATTCTCAGGTTCGAGCGAACGATGACCTACTCGTATTATTTGTATTCGTCGAACTACTGTTCTCATCTTGAGAGTGATTTTCACGTTTCGGTCGATGTAACCTCCGACCTTCCGCAGGTATATCTTATCGAAGTCAGGAATGTTTTTTGTCAAACTCGGGAATTTCGAGTGGAACTCTTTATTTAGTTCATCAGCGTGTTCTTGTTCCGTCAGCCATGACTAAATAGAAGTCCTAAGTTATTCGCATTTGTATTTTTTTTTTTCGCAAGGACTCGTGGCGCATTGGTTAGAGTACTTGGAAAAATCAATTGTAAAAAGTGATGTTCTCTTGAAGGTTGAAGGTTCAATCCTCAGTGTGAGCGACCGAAATATACATTTGCGAATGACTTAGGACCTCTATCCAGTCATGGCTGACGGAACAAGAGCACGCTACCCCTATGAAGTAAACAAAGGGTTCCGCTCGAAATTCCATCCAAATTCCCAAATTGGAAAGAAACATTCCCGAGTTTGACAAGCTAAACCTGAAGAGCGGTAGTCCAATAAATCCAAATAACCAAGGCCGCCAACCTCCAATATTTCCTCCTGTATCAGAAAACATGCTATGTGATATACAAATATCTGTACGTGATGTTGCCAAGCTAATCAAAAACCTTGATTCCAGTAAAGCAACCGGCCCTGACAGTATTCAAATTATAGTACTCAAAAGACTTCAACCAGAACTTGCGCCCATCCTTACAAAACTGTTTAAACGTTGTCTTAAGGAGAATTGCTTCCCATCACCCTGGAAAATCTCATCAGTATGCACCATATTTAAGAATCTAGGTGATCGCTCATCTCCCTCACATTACAGGCCAATAAGTCTCCTGTTCGTCATGAGTAAGTTGCTGGAATCAACCATCTTAGCAAAAATAACCTTCTTTGTGACACGCAATATGGTTTCCGTTCTGCTAGATCTATAGCAGATGTGCTTACAGTTATATCTCATAGGATTAGCGAACTCTTCGACGGAGGCTACCTTTCTAGGGCAATTGCTCTTGACATATCAAAGGCCTTTGATAGAGTATGGCATAAAGGTTTACTTCACAAGATCTCTAGCTATGGTATAGCTGGAAATGTCTTCTCAATTATTAAATCATTTCTCTCTGATAGGTTCATAAGAGTAGTTGTTGATGGGCAGAAAACAGAAGCTCATAGCATTAATGCTGGAGTCCCTCAGCTGTCCATCCTGGGATCTACTCTCTTCCTGATCTATATTAATGATCTTCCAAATCACATCCTTACATCATTTGTAGACATCTATACTGATGACACTACTATCTATGGTAGCACATCTAAGACCGTAAACGACCAAGTTCTCTCTCCTCTAATCTTGAGCAAGTGGTACAATGGGGAAAGAGGTGGCTTGTTACTTTTAATGCATCTAAAACCAAGCTTCTATCTTTACATCATCAACGTTCTGATCCCCCATCTGGCATCAATTGAAACGAATGGCTCTCGTCTTGAGGAGGCCTCAAGTTTTGACAAGCTTCTGGGCTTGACCTTTACTCCTGATCTTAAATGGAGCACATACATTAAATCCGTTGCCAAGGCCGCTGGAAAAATGGTGGGATGCTTCTATCGATCCAGTAGATATCTCACTGCTGATGCAATTCTCTATCTATATAAGAGCCAGGTATGTCCAAGGATGGAGTACTGTTGCCACATTTGGGCAGGAGCAACTAGAAAGGACTTGTCCTGCCTTGATAGAGTTCAAAATAGACTTCGTAGTCTGGTGGGGGATGCCCATTTCTCTACCCTGCAACCTCTATCTCACAGAAGAGATGTTGCGAGTTTGTCTCTGCTTTATCGTTATTTTTATGGCAGGTGTTCGGCTGAGCTTCAATCTATGGTCCCCCCTCGCCAAACTCTCACAAGAAACACCCGTCTAGCAGAAAACACTATCAATAATGTCCTCCTACTCTTTATCTGTGCCTAAATCTAAGCGCAGATTCCATGAGCAAAGCTTATTTCTTAGAACTGCACGCCTGTGGAATTGTCTTCTGTTTTCCTTCTTTCCAGCTGACTACAATCTGATTGTCTTCAAGTCCAACGTAAACAAGTTCTTGATGAGCCGTGCCACTTAAGTTAACAAATTTACCAAATTTCGATTAGTAACAATTTCTATATTGTTCAATTGACTACTGTACACTCTTAACCCTTATCCTCGAGTGGTCTCAGGACCTTGACAAGTTGTGATGCCTATGTAAATAAAAGTTGTAGAAAGGCTTTCGTCACTTGATTCTGGAGGTAAATCTTTGGTGTCCTCCTCAACGTTTAGAATCAATTTTCGTGTTACCTCTTCCCGCCTTATGTGTGGTGGTGTGATTCAGCTTGCTACTGGTAGCCATTGTGTTAGGGTTGACCTCAAATATCCTGAGGTGATATACATGGTTTCTCGGATTTTTTGTCAATTCATTGTCAGACCATACTGGGGCGTAGTATTCTGCAGCACTATAGTAATTGCTGTTGTTCTGAGAACTCTAAAGAAAGCTTTTAGTGCCCTCCCCTTCTTACCCCGCCTATATATACATTATATATTGTTATTTATTTTTTCTAAAATCCGATTGCTGCATCGGAAAGGCCAGTTAAAAATACATAATATACTTTGTTATTTTCTTTAATTTAATCCCTTTTTTAGAATTTATTAGACAAAATTTAACTTTTATTTTACCGTGCCAATAAATATGATCATCACTATATATATATATATATAATGACCTTTTTTTTTGTTTTTTTGCTCAGCATACACTTCCAAACACCCGGACACACAAATATACACTCCTCTCTCTCTCCCTTTCTCTTATTATATAGACAGTAATACTGTCTGTATGTGGGATTTGGGAAAATCTTTTAAATCGGTTTTCGGCCTAAAATTTGGTTGTCAAGGGGTCATAGTCCAACGATTTGACCTTTGTAAAACTCTACCAAACTCCTCTGCCAATTTTGGGTCTAAACACTTAAAGTTTTAGATGTAGATTACTTGGACATGGATCAAACTTTTTAATCTGATTTGAGGCCAGAACAATACATGTTAAAAGTTCAAAATTAAGGGCAATTTTTTTTAAAAATTTAACCTCCGCGATCTCTACCAATTTTGGGTCTAAACATTTGAAATTTTACATAAAGTGTATTCAGTCATAGGTGAAGCTTTTTAATCGGGGTTTTGGCCGAAAATTTGGCTGACAAGGGGCCAAAGTTTAAAAGATTTGACCTTTGTAGTCTCTATCAAACTATAAAGACAATTTTGGGTCTAAACATTTGAAATTTTACATAAAGGGTATTCAGACATGCAGCAAGCCTTTTAATCAGTTTTTGGCCGAGAATTTAACTGCGAAGAGGTCAACGTTGAAAGAGTTGACCTTTGCAGACTCTACCAAACTCCTCTGCCAATTGTCGGTCTAAACACTAGAAATTTTTGATGTAGGTTATCTGGATATGAGTCAAACTTTTTAATATATATGTACATATGTACATAAAGTTATGAACAGTACATAGGCCCCGAGCAAAGCCGGACTTTAAAATTAAAGCATATGTCTCGAACACATATAAAAAAATGAAGTTTGGGGATTATTTATAAAATTTCACATGGCACGTTAGTGCGGGCTAGTTTCTCGACCGAGTAATCGTCTTGTTGAATTTGGCCGGCTTTGTTTTTCTTCCATCATTTTTCCAGCAAGCAGACATAATATATTGATCCATGCCTGATCCAGGGTCGAAACAGGGTATCCAGCATCGAAATCCGGAAATGAACCTCGAACGACCCGCAAACGTTTCCCTTGGCAGATTCATCTACCGGAAGTACGTATCTCGCTGCCGACCGACAGGAAATGCTACGTCATTTGCTTGCATTCAGGACAAGCCTGGAAGCGTTCCAAGCTGATGGGAACCATAAACGTACGTGGATGCTGAGCGCGGTGGATCGGAAGCATTGTCGCTAAGGAAAGGGCATCCATAAGCGAGCGCATACAGTCCATAATCGCCATTTTCTCAGAATGACTCTTTTCGATTTAGAGAAGAAGAACACGGAAATGTAAATTTTAGAATCGCTACGAACGCGGTTTTGATAACTTTATCATGGTAATATATTATGTAGATATAATACCTGTTGTGTGTGTGTGTGGGTATATATATATATATATATACATATACTAGCAATACTGGAAAACAATAACCTCAGATTATATATATATATATATATATATACTAGCAAAGGTACCCGTCGTTGACTGGGTTCAAAAACAGCCTACAGAAAATGGACTCGTCTAGCTGAATCTACTGTGAAACATTTCCCCCACTCTTTATCTGTGCCTAAATCAAAACGTGGATTCCATGAACAAAGCTTCTTTCTTAGAACTGCACGCCTGTGGAACTCTGTTCCGTCTGCCTGCTTCCCACCTGACTACAACTTGGATGACTTCAAGTCCAACGTTAACAAATTCCTAATGAACCGCCCTCTTAAGTAAACACTATAGCTTCGAATTTGGGGGTATCAAAACCAAAGTAAAATAGGATGAAAGTAAAAATAAAATAGATAAACCCCATAATTTATTATACAATACCTGTTCACATTGAAACACTTATCACAATATTCTATTGATCTATATTAAAAAACGTTGTTAAACTTTGTGACATATTTCCATTCTATGGAGGTCAGGTGCGAACGAACACCCCATAATTTTATTATATCATATTTCTTCAAACTGAAACATAATTCTCAAAGTATACTTACGCAGATAGATATGAAAAGTCTTTATTAAAGTGTGTGCCTATTTTCATTTAATGGAGGTCAGGTGCGAACGCAGACCCCACAATTTTATTATACCATCCCTATTTAAGTTAAAACATACTTATCAAAGTATAATTATGTACATCTATATCAGAAACACATGTAAAAGTTGTTTTTTTAAATTTTTTATTTCCATACTTTGTGGACCAGGCGCGTACGCAGACCCTAAAATTTTAATGAATCATCATTATACCAGATCAAACATACCCATTCCTGTGTTTTTATACATCTATCATTACATGTGATCAGTTTTCTATAATAGTCAACCATATAGGAGCCTATTCATGACCAGACACACACAGACGTTCAGCTTTATATTATAGATATATAGACATCGAGGAACAGCCCTTCGTCAGACTTAATGAAAAGAAAACACTTTAACAATGAAACGTAATGAAATTCATTTCCCCTATAAGGAAAGGGGAAAAAAACTTTGCTAAGATGAGATATAGGTATTTTGCTACGATAAGATAGGTATATTTTCGCTTGCTTTTCATTGTTAAAGTGTTTTCTATTCATTAAGTTTGACGAAGGGCTGCTCCTGTGAAGATTTTCAAACTACATAATGTTTGAATTTGTCTTAGCAGTCTTGACACAATTGTAACTAACGATGAAATACACTTTTTGTTGCTATAAATCCATGCCTTGATGTCTTTGGTTTTTTGTTAAAACAAATATATATATATATATATATATATATATATATATATATATATATATATAGGGCGACCCTAAAAAACGGACCCCAACCTTAATTAGGCCCCCTTTCTTAGTGTTTTGTCCGAATGAAATGAAACTTTGGCCATAACTAGTTTATTATATTCAAAACATCACATCGAAACACTAGGGGTTTTAGCCTTTTTTTCTCCGTTCTACAGCATATGTTCTAGATGGCCTCCATTTAGCTTTTGTTTTTTGGGGGGGTCACCCTATATATATATATAATTCAAACCCGATGGTTAAGTGGCTGATTGACATTGTTCAAATACCTAAGCTCAATTCACGGTAGAGTTTAAATATATGGTTAAGTGGCAATTTTAGTAATTTAGAACTGCTTTAAAGCTTCGCCGTTCACTCATTTTTCGACCAAATTTCAAACGATTATTACGGTTTATAGATCACCTTCTCGGTTATATTGTGAATTTTTTTTTCAAGTTTCGTTCAGTAAAACAAAGTTATGATAAATTTAGTGGCGTTCAAAATCGTAAAAAAAAAAAAAAAAAAACGTAAGGAGGTGAGCAATGTATTTTATGACTGATTTCCATAGCAACCACGCCGCTTCAGCGACTACTGTTGCTAATAATTCATCGTTATCGCGAAAAGTAAAGTAAAAAGTGAAACAGACAGAATGAAAGAATAAAAGAGAAATAATTGGGTGTATTTTATTGAAAGCAGACGAGTGCCGTACATTGCTATTACATATGTGTGTGTTATGTTTATAGGGACAAAAAAAAAAGACTGAAATTAAACAAAGAACAAGATAATTTTCTGGAAGCCTGGAAATATCGATTACAATAGAAAATACGAGCATGAAAAGTAATATATAATTAATATATAATTAAAAAATATAATGTATATTTAAATATTTCAGTATGAAGAATTTAAAAAAATTCAATTTATAACATTGTATGATCAATTCTTAATGCTGCAATATTTTAAGTTATAAATCCATTATACTTTATGAGAATATCTTTTCCTTTTCTTTTCTAGTTTTAACAACTAGTCCTTTACGTTTCCATGTTTAAGCTTAACAATATTATCTTTCATGCTCGCATTTTTCTATTGTAATATATATATATATATATATATATGTATGTATATATATATCTATCTATATTTTTATAAAGTAATAGGGTTCGTGTGTTTCTTTCTGTGTGTACAGCTCTCCATCATCAACGAAATATAAAGGAGGTAAGAGGGTAGATCTCTCCTGGTAGAGAAACATTAGAACCCATTTTAGGATGTTTCTGTTATAGGAGACATAAGAATCTATGCCTAATTTCTTTATATACTAGTCTACAAACCACCCCCATATCGAATGACTTATGCTCATTTGCATATCACATTATATTAAATCTCTTTAATTAATTACCTCGACCTTATTACATATTGGAAATATTCTAATCATTTCAACTGTACTATTTACAAAATCTATTTAACATTTAATTATTTAATATATTTTCATTTAATTTTATATTCGATTTATTTCACTTTACGTATATTATCAAAACAATTCATTGGCGAGGAAAGCTATTTCAATTTCGTTCCGTTTTAATCTTTTATATTTTACTTGCCAATATAATTGAAAGAATACAATTCAACTATCGTAATTTTATATAAATAAACAAAAACAAATATTTTAAAATAAAACTTTATTAAAAAAGAAATAATTTTATTTTTAAATGAAAAAATCAATTTAGTAAAATAATTGTATTAAACACCCCCAGCCTTGTCAGCAAACCTGTAAACCTATAAAAGTTAACATTTCGAATGTAAACAGTGATTTTTCGATTTTGTTAGCGCTTGCCGCAATTAAAGACAATTAAAACGGAACTAACTTTATTTCCATTCTATTTTTTAAACAACCCCCAAAACATAACGCTCTCTTCCAGTTATAGCCAATTTTTTTTTAATTAAATAAAACAGGTCAAAATAAACAGATAAGCGCATTTTCTTTTACATTTTTCTTACAACCATTGTCATTTAACCAACTGCAGGATATCGTTACTTTTGTGGGGTTGTTTTGAAAATGGCACGGAGATTATAATTTCGTTCCAATTTAATCTTTCTGGTCGAGCCTATTTCGAAAGCCCGTCTTATCATAGATTTGAACTACAAATAATTTATTACATTTTGATTATTACTATCTTAAGACTTAAAGCTTATATTTATTTCATTTTTCTATTTATATATTGAATTAGTTATTTCCAGTCTTATTTAAACTTAGCGCTTTCTTTAAACCGGATGAACCTTTTATAAAAATATGAGTTTAACGTAAAGAACACGAACAAGGTTTTATTCAACTGAATTTCTTCCAGTTTACTAACAAAATATATAAATTCAAAAGAGATATAAATAATAAAATAAAAAGGTTATGTAATTTAAAAGAAATACACGTACTCACAAAAGCAGAACTTTTTTTACACATTTTTTTCTTTAAAACCATAACAATGAGACTAACAATTACCTAGATCTTAGTAATTATTTGTTTTAATAGAACTGTTTTAATTGTAATGTTTACTTAGTTAACCTAAGTTGGTATTACATTTATTTTACATTTACTTTTTTTTTTTTAATTATTACTTTTAGATTGTGACGTTTACACCCGGAAGTAATGAGTCACACGTAGGTCGCTTTTATTCATTCCTTTTGGTCAAGATCAAAGTGTAGTATCTGTTCTTCAGATGCTGCACTTCATTTTCTTGTTCTCTTTCGGTGGAGGAGAAATCCTTCACGACTGAGACAATTTTTATTTTTGTACCTTTTCTCCACGTTAAAAAACGACCCTGGTGTCTAACTCTGTCCCGTGGGGAGGCATAGTAAATAGGTACAATATAATTGTTTATAATTGTACTATTCAGGAATATTATTTATAGTTCGTCCATTTCAGTTAGTATACATTTCCTTTACGCTTAATTAATTTACAATCATTAATATCGTTAAACAATTCCGTTTAAAACCGAAATTATGCCACCCAAATGAAGTAGAAACGAAAGTGAGGAAGAAAGAATGGAAAGATTGGAAGCTAATAGACTAAGAGTTGCTGCAATTCGCTCCAATGAAAACAATTCAGATAGAGAAAGACGTCTAGAACTTAACAGGATACGTCAAAGAGAAAGGAGAGCAAGACTGTCAGATTTGGAAAGAGAAACCCAACGTGAAGCTGACAGAACTAGACATGCTGTAAGGCGGTTAAATTCATCACAAGATGAAATTCAAGAAAGGCAAAGATATGCACTGGAAAGAGAAGCAATATTACGATCGAATGAATTATATGAGGTAAGTAGACGTACACAAGGTCAGTTGAGAGTGGCTCAACGACATCAGAATGAATCGGAAACCCAACGAAGCTTTCGCCTATACCAAGGGCAACAACGAGAGGCTGCATGGAGAGAGAGTATGACTTTGCCCCAGCAATTGACAGAAAACGAGGCAGCTAGACAACGAATGACTGCTTTGAGACACCATGAAATAGAACACTGCAATAGAAAAGGATTGCTCTACAACAAAAATGACTCTCTCACTACAGCTGATATAGGAAAAATGGACAAAGTATGTCAACATTGCTCAGCTGTAAAATTTAAAGGAGAAACCCCTGGTTGTTGTTGTTCTTCTGGCAAAGTTGTGCTTGATAGCTTTCCACCACTGCCTCAGTTGCTTCAAGATTTGCTCTCCGGCAATGGTCCCATCTCTAAAGATTTTCTGCAAAATCTACGCTGTTATAACAATTGTTTTGCAATGACATCATTTGGTCACAAAATTGCGGCAGTACATGGGTGGAATCCTTCTTTTAGAATTCGAGGCCAGGTTTGCCACCAGATTGGGAGTCTTTTACCACCTGAAGATGAAACAGCAAAGTTTATTCAAGTCTACTTCTTGGATAGTATGGAAGAGGAACTACATAATCGGGGACGTGACAGTAGACTCAATAGAGACATTCTCCAAAGTCTGACTGAATTCTTGCAACAGCTTTATTTGTCAGCTGAAAACAACAAAGGAGAGGATTGAAGAAGAACACTTGGTAGAACATAAAGTTGTCATAAGGGAAGACCGAAGGCCGCAAGAAGAGCATCCACGGCGATTCAATGCTCCAACAACAACGTATGAGATTGGAATATTAATGGAGAATGAACCAACAGCTAACCGGGATATTGTCTTGCGTTTTAGAAATGATACATTAAAATGGATCTCCGAACTACATCCCCTCTACGATAGTTTAATGTACCCGTTAATGTACCCCTATGGTTCTCCATCTTACAACATCTACATGAAGGCATCCAATGGGCGAAAAGTTACCCAACAGCAATTTTATTCGTACCATTTAATGACTCAGCCTGGAAACTATTTTCTCTGGTACCGAAGGCTATTTCAACAATGGCTGGTGGATGTGTACTGCAAGATTGAAACAGAACGTTTACAGTTCCTGAGGCGTGAGCAACAGACCCTGAGAGCTGACAATTATAGCAACTTGAGAGATTCAATTCTTAGGGAGGATGGGAATCCAGAACAGTTTGGTCAACGAGTTGTACTTCCGGCAACTTATACAGGAGGCCCTCGATACATGTTTGAGCGTCAAAGTGATGCCATGGCATATGTTCGGCGAATGGGCCGAGCCGACCTCTTCATCACGTTCACAACAAATCCAAAGTGGACAGAAATTACAGAAAATTGTCTTCAAGGGCAAGACCCTCAGGATCGTCCAGATATTGTTGCCAGGGTTTTCAGGCAGAAGCTAAAAAAGTTACTTGAATTTATTAAAAAGGGAGGATTTGGCAGGCTGAGGGCTTTCCTGTACAGTATTGAATATCAAAAAAGAGGACTGCCGCATGCACACATCCTCACCTGGCAGGCCCCAGAGGACAAACTTCTACCAGAAAAAATGGATCTCTGCATATCTGCAGAGATCCCTGACAAAGAGGAAGATCCTGATCTTCATGCTAAGGTGATGGCACATATGGTGCATGGACCTTGCCCTTGTGGACCATTTAATCCAAATTGTCCATGTATGATTGACAACAAATGTTCCAAAAAATACCCAAAAGAATTTCTTCAGTGTACCGAGCAAGGCCAAGACTCTTACCCCAAGTACAGGCGAAGAAAACCAGAAGATGGAGACCAGACTGGTACAATAAGGATGAAGAGAAATGGTCGGTATGTTAATCAAGAAATAACAAACCAGTGGATTGTTCCGTACAACAAGGTCCTCCTTCAGCAGTTCAACGCTCACATTAACGTAGAAATTTGCAGCTCGATCCAAAGCATCAAATATGTCCTCAAATACGTGAATAAAGGATGTGATCAAGCAGTGTTTGAACTACAAAGAACTGATGGAGCAGCTAACCAACAAGGCCAAGTACAAAGTCACATTGTGGATGAGATCCAGCAGTTCCAGAATGCAAGGTATGTCGGCAGTTCAGAGGCGGCCTGGAGGATATTGGAGCATCCCATCTATGAACATTTCCCCCCAATTGTACAACTTTCTGTTCATCTTGAAAATGGGCAGCGTGTCATGTTCTCAGCTGATACTGCTCTGGAACGAGCCCAAGGTCCACCGCCTGCCACAACTTTGACAGCATTTTTTCAACTCTGCCATGAGGATGACTTTGCAAGGGGTCTCAAATACGCAGAAGTCCCTGAGTTTTACACTTGGAACAAATCGACAAAGAAATGGATGAGAAGAATGCGTGGGGTACAAGTTGAAGGTACTGAAAATGATGATGTATGGAAGGCACCATGCATTGGGAGAATCTACACGATTAGTCCAAAAGCAGGGGAGTGTTATTTCTTACGCCTGTTGCTCAATGAGGTTGCTGGTCCAACTTCATTTCAAAATTTGCGAGCATACAATGGTCAGGTGTTTGAAACATACAGAGCAGCGTGCCTTGCTCGAGGCCTTCTAGAAAATGACTATCACTTGCATCAAGCAGTAGGAGAGGCAAGTGCCACTCAATCACCTTCAAATTTGCGAAGCCTATTTGTGATAATTTTAACAGCCTGTGAGCCAAGAAATCCTCTTGAGATCTGGATGGCTTTTCGTGATGTAATATCTGAAGACATTCTTCACAGATACAGGCAAGAAGTTAACAATCCAGAAGCAGATTTTAATGAGGACATCTACAATAAAACTCTTTGTCTAATTGAAGAAAAGTTCTCCTTATGTGCGGTCAACCATTGGCAAGCTATGGATTACCTGCACCAACGCAAGGGAGAGATGAAAGACTCGCGAGAGAGTATCAACGTGAAGTTACTTATAATCTTGAAGAACTTTCCCTACAAGCAGAAAATATGCAAGAAAAACTGACCGATTCTCAAAGAGAAGTTTACAATTCATTCATGGCAATGTTGGAAGCACAAGGTGAAATGAACAAAAACATGATGTTTCTTGATGCTCCAGGTGGTACGGGCAAGACTTATGTAATCAATTTGATCCTTGCAAAGATTAGATCCATGAGAAAGATTGTGCTTGCAACAGCATCCAGTGGCATTGCTGCTACTCTACTACAAGGTGGCCGCACTCTTCACAGCACTTTTAAAGTACCCTTGGATACTCATCGAATGGATCAGCCAGTTTGCAAAATTACTGGTAACTCAGCCTTGGCAAATGTAATTAGAGACACCTCTGCAATCATTGTAGACGAAGCCCCAATGACGCACAAGAGTGCTTATGAAGCAATTGACCGAACACTGCAAGACATCACAGGAAACAAGAATCCCATGGGTGGCATTCCAACCTTATTTTGCGGTGATTTCCGTCAAATCCTCCCAGTGGTTAAAAATGGCACAGGGGCTAACATTGTCAATGCAAGTTTGAAACAATCCTATCTCTGGAGGCACGTTATAGTGAAGAGACTGACTACTAATATGAGAGCCTATATCTCTGATAACACAGCTGCAGCAGACTTCTCAAAATTGCTTCTCCAAATCGGTAATGGTCAGTTTCCTATCACTTCTTCACCTGACACAATTAAGATTCCAACTGCGCTTGGTAAATGTGTCGGTAATCAGAAGCAACTGAAAGACAAAGTGTACCCAGACCTGCAAAACAATGGAAAATCACCGGATTGGCTTGCTGAGAGGGCTATTATTTCGCCATTAAACAGCAATGTGAATCATTTGAACAATTCAATAATGGATGAATTTCCAGGAGACACAAAGCAATACAAGTCAGTTGATTCGGCTACTAATGAATATGAAGCTGTTCACTACCCTGTGGAGTTTTTAAACTCTTTGGAGATATCTGGAATGCCTCCACACATTTTAAATCTCAAAATTGGATCGCCAATCATGATTCTTCGATCCTTGGAACCGCCAAAAACAACAAACGGAACCAGATGTGTTATCACCAGATTGCACACCAATGTACTTGAGGCCACCATTTCCTGTGGTCCCTACAAAGACGAAACCGTTCTACTGCCAAGGATCCCCTTAGTTCCATCGGACTCAGAACTTCCATTTAAATTCCGGAGACTCCAATTTCCTGTGAAGGTGTGTTTTGCAATGAGCATAAACAAAAGTCAAGGTCAGACATTTAACACCATTGGCGTAGAGTTGACATCAGACTGCTTCAGTCACGGTATGTTCTACGTCTCCATCAGCCGGACAGGAAGTTCAGAAAAACTCTACATTCTGGCTCCAAATCAAAGCAGCAGAAATGTAGTTTACCCTGAGGCTCTTCAGTGAAAAGTTCGAGAAATGGATATGAGGAAAAACTGACATGATCTGATTGTGGTAAGTTTTTAGTATTGAATGTGCAAGATAAAATTTAAGCAAGAGTTGAAAATTACTTCAATGAAAAATTTACTATGTAACATCAAGTAACCTTCCTTTTTGATGAAAATGTTTTGTGAAGTTCCTGATTGAATTTCAGTCACTACAAGAGGTAGTTAAAATGTTAATCACCTTATGCAATCGTTGCTCTTACAACATCAACTTACTGGAAAGGTGCCCACAGATTTTGGTACCCGAGTGCGCAACAAAGCTCCGTGCGAAGCACGGGTATCTTTGCTAGTATATATATATTACAATAAAATTTGGAATAGTAGAAATAAGTATATATATATATATATATATGTATGTATATATATATATATATGTATGTATATATATATATGTATGTATATATATATATTTGGTAAAGCTGGTAATTAGTAAAAACCTAAAGAGAGTGCTCAATACTATTGCAGAGCAGATATGTGTTTTATTTTTTTATTACCGTTTTATCTGTTTGGCTACATATGTTTCAGATGTTGGACCATGTTTACGATCCAACAGCCTCGTCAGATCTTACAGAAACCTACAACTACGTGCAACTAAGGTTTCTGTAAGGTCTGACGAGGTTGTTGCGGGCTTTGCGGAATGTGGAGCCACCCTTTAATTGCCATTGCTCCCAGGTCCACTCTGACCCGGATTGGTAGTACCTGTTAGAGTCCCAACTATGGGTCAAATAGAAACCGACTTGTAAAAAAAAAATATATTCTATAAAAAAAAAAAAATCTTCAAAATTACCGGATTTCGGCATTAAATAAGCTGGAAAGGGTTGATATGCCGTAAAACAAAAACAACCAACCAACCAATCCTCGCAATGATGATTTCAGAAAGAGTGAAACACTAGTGTCTGTAAGTAAATTACGGGGGTTTGAATAAGAAACTAAGTGTATTTAAAAAAAAAAAAAAAAAAAAACTAAATATGGTTGGAAAAATATATTAAGAAAAAATTTATAAAATTCATAAAAATATATAAAAATGCATATACTTCTTTTCATCAATTGCTTTTTCATTTTTTAATCGCATATATTTTTAAATAACTATGTTTAAGTTAATATGCTATATATATATATATATATATATATATATATATATATATATATATATATACTAGCATTTCAGCCCGCCATTGCCCGGATGTTTTGAGGTGTATGCTGAGCAAAAAAAAAAAAAGGTCAAATTTTTTAACTTTGACCCCTATTATGACGCCTTTACACTTATTGTTTTGGGCTCAAATTGAGTTATTAAGTTAGATCCATGTCCAAGGAACCTATATCTAAAATTTAAAGTGTTTAGACCCAAAATTGTCGGAGGAGTTTGGTAGAGTTCTCAAAGGTCAAATCGTTGAATTTTGACCCCTTAACAGCAAAATTTCTGGTCCAAAACCGATCACGTCGATTCTCCCAAATCTCAGTACCCTGTATTTCTTATTTCGAGTCCGTAGACTAAAAATTGACAGAGTTATTGCGTAGGGAAATGTACACAGACAGACAGACAGACACGTTCACTTTTATAGATATATAGATATGTATCTCTTTTTTTAAAATTACATTTTTACCCCAAACAAGGCACATTGCCACTTTGGTGTAGGGGGCTACTATCAGGGGCAGCAACTGCTGGAGCACTATGTTCGGATTTGGGCAGCAAGATGTCGGTTCACGTTACACTTGAACTTCTGCATGTCAGTACAGTTAGGGAAGCAGGAACCTGGAATGGAATTCCAGAGTCTGGCGGTTCTGGGGAAGAAACTACTGGAGTAGAAAGATTTTACATCTAGGGATCTCTACTGTGTTGGGGTGGGATTTAGCTGCCTGTCGGGTTTGTCGAGGGTGTCTACGTCGTGGGGGCACAAGTGTTTGCAGTTCGCCAGAGCATTCACCATTAAACTACTTGTAGAACAGGCAGAGGGATGCAACATTTCGTCGATGGGACAGAGGCTGAAGCTTAGATGCCAGTTCAGGGCCTATCAGATTGGCGACTCTCTTTTGAACCTTGTCTAGGAGTGAGAGACTAACAGCAGATGCACCAGCCCAAATGTGACAACAATACTCCATACATGGGCGAATATCTATATGTATATATTTAAAAATTAATATATATATATACAAAATAATTACATAATTGAATAGTTGGCCGAAACGTCCGCAATAAATAAATGGAAAATTTTAAAATTGTTTATTTTCTGACAATGAACTGTGCCAGATTTTATCACTTGGATCGATTTTTAAATGTCTTTATGTACGGATTTGAAACGAGAATGCCGATTAATGTATTGCGTAATCTCTAAACGTGGAAAGTTTTTATATCGCTACTCCATGAAAGTAAAATGTTACACAAGGTCGTTTTTAATGTTGGCGGAGGCGAACCAGCTCCCCAAAACGGGGCACTCTATAAGTCTGCAAAAGTAAAAATTGCCTTAGAATAGAAGGGTTTCCCCTCCTTTGACTAAGGACAAATTAAATTAATATCGCATTAGAACAGATACTACACTATGATCTTATTTATATGGTTAATTTCCGGTAAGAAAAAAGTTACAATTAATTGGTGACAATCAACAGTAAATTTTAGCATGCAAGAGAATAAATTTAGGCACAATGCCCTTTAAGAAATTGTGGAGTGGGAGGGTACAGGGTCTTTGTAACTAAAGTTATTATAAAAAAAACTTTGGAACTCTTGACTGGCGACATTTACCACAATACCACATTCACTCTGGGGTCTAATCTAACTAATAAGTCTTCAGCTTTTGAAAAAAAAAACATTTACATCTGTGTGTGTGTGTGTGTGTGTGTGTGTGTGCATTTTTCCCCCTTCTACTACGCTGTGATCTTAGCCCGAAGACCAGATAATTTCTCGATTGGTATTTATTTGCTTCCCCTCGAGAGCCAAATGCAACACAATGGCGACCATAATGTGGGAGTAAACAAGCTCCCCCAAAAAGGGGCACCCCGGAAGTAGGCAAAAATAAAAATTGACCCAGAATAGAGCGCCTCCCTCCACGGATCAAGAACAAACCAAGCCTAGTGCAGAATCGGAACAGACATCACACAGCGGTCAAAGCCCGAAGACCAGTTGCTGTTTCTATTTAAAAATGATTAAAACGGACTTCTTAATATACTCTGTCATAAAAATGCGAGTGACTACATTGTAAATTGATTTGAATATTCATAAAAATTAATTATTAATTAATTAATTAATTATTAATTAATTAATAAATCATTTATTTTTATGGTTTCTTATGAGATGATTAGTTTCATTTTACTATTAAGCCGAATTCCCTTTATGCATAGTTTCTACATTCTACATAATTGCCTAGAATTTAAGATGAACACATTTAAGTACACGAAAAGCTTTACACACATATGCATATATGTTAATATCTGTTTTTAATATTTTCCTTTCTTTTTAATTTTTTCTTTTTTATTTAACAAAAAGTAACTCTTATCTATCTATCAATCTATCTATCTATCTATCTATCTATCTATCTATCTCTCTCTCTCTCTCTATATATATATATATATATATATATTATACTGTTGGTAGAATCTTTTCAGTAACTCATAACAACAACACAATATGTCATTCCAAAGAGTGCTCAATGCATGAAACAGAGCAATATATTGATTGTTGGAGAGCTATTGGCTACACATTAGCAAACGTGTTTCAATGACCCCCTAGCAGGGAAAATCCCCTCATCAGGCCAAAAACCATCCACGAAACTTTCAATAAAGACCATTCCTTTATATTAAAGTCAACTTTATAGGGTTGAACCATTCTAAACAGAAAGAGGGTTACTAAGAACCTATAGCAAAACAAATATAACCTATTCACAAAATAATGTTAGGTTTTTCAAGGTATAATTCTGAAGCAGATTTATTATAAGTTTGCATTAAATTTTCTAGCTCCAACCATTATAATTATAATTGTTTTTCGTTTATTTTGTTAAGACGGATTTTTAGAACTATTACTCCAATATCAGAGCAATCAATAAATTTAACTAAGGTTTTTTCTCCACTTAAAATTGAGATATAAATATATACATATATTACTAAACTATAAATTTAGCGCTATTTCTCTATATAATACAAAAGTACCGACATATATACAAACAAACGTGAAAATTTATATATATACACATTACTCTTATAATATGATGAAGAATATTAGTAACTAAGTCTAATTATATTATTCACAGTAAAAATTCACTAAAAATTATTTTTATAAAAATTAATAGGTTCTTCGTTAAAAATTAATTTCACTTTATGCATAAATTTAGCGTTTAAAATAGATTTGGCGTTTAAAATAAATAAGTAAATAAGATTTAGCGTTTAAAATCCTGAAATAAATAATAAAGCATATTACAATATATAAATCGATGGTATGATTAATTCGTTAATGTTCTTATAATTTTTTCAATGAATGTATTTGGAAATGTTTACAGGAAATTGCTGTTTCCTGTTTAATGTTCAATAGTTTCTTCCGGTCTTTAAAATTCGTTATTTCTAATTTTTCATGAAGGCATAAAAAGCACGGTGCGTGTAATGAATTACATATTTTCGATCTTCTTATGATCCGCCATTCTAACTTTGGAGTTTTATTCTCCTTTATTAATTTCCAATATTGAAGTGATAATGATGTGTCTTTTTCGTATTTTTGATTAGTAAAAGAACTTTTTATGCCCATAGAATCTTTCTTTAAAAGTTGCCTTTTTTACATACATATATATATATATATTTTTTTTTTACATACATATATATATATATATATATATATATATATATATATATATACATATGCATGTACATATATATATATACATTCAAAGTTGCCTGCGTACTACCTATATAAAATTTTATATCACTAGGATTTTCTTCAGGGAATATTTTAGCTTGGTAAACTACTGATTTCGTTAAACATTTATTATTCATGGGACAAGTACTAGGAATATATATATATATATATATATATATATATATATATATATATATATATATATAAATTACAATAAGTTTACCAAGGTAATCAAAATGGTAAACTTAAAATATATTATAAATATTAAAGAGTTAATATTTACAAGTAAAGTAATCTCAACCAGATGTAAAAGCTCAATAAAACCGAAAAGGAAATAGAACTTACAATGTGAACAAATGATTAATAAAACATGTTAAAAGACATCTTGAAAAAGAGTTAAAAACATATTTAATTTTAAAAAAGGAAGCACAAGATAAGTGGATAGTCCTTAATCCGCGTAGTTTCGAAGAAAAACTCTCCTTCTCATCAGAGGGCAGGAATTAGCAAAATGCAGGATCGGATTTTGCATATAAAAAGTATTTAATGAAACTACTAGTAAGTCACAGATCTTACTTGGTTAAAAAAGGGTGAGGTAAGGGGAACAGGAGGTAAAAGAAAAATGATAAAAAGATTTCACATGAATGGAGAGTCCGGTGAAGATTTTCAAGATGTCTTTTAACATGTTTTATTTATCATTTGTTCATATATATATATATATATATATATATATATATATATATATATATATATATATATATATTTATATATATATATATATATTATGGCAGTATAGCTTAGTTTCCTCGAAGTACATCCACTAAAACAACATGTGCCTACCAAACAGTACTCAATGAGTTAACAGAGCAGGTATATTTTATTTATACAAACATTGATGGCTACATATGTGCATACATGTTTCTGCAATCACCCGTATTGGGGAGACTACGTCGTCAGGCCAAGAATTTACCTCGAAAACTCCGAGTTTTGTGTGTGTGTGTTCGTGTCTTTGTCGGTGTGTGTGCGAAAAGTCTCTACCAAACTTGTCTACAGAGTTAAAACCTGATATATAGAAGTATTTGGACCAGCAAGACACTTTCGATTTAGTGTTTTAGCACAAACCTACATTCACCAGTTTAACAATATTATTTCAAAAACAATTTTTATACACGTGGCCAAGTGGCTGGCTTGAGAGTTGCATATTTTGGTTTCGATTCTAGCTAATGGCGTCCAAGTAAGTTTTGGAAAACTTTCGATCTCACTACTAAGCAGCAAAATCCTACCCCTTCACAGTAGAAATCCCTAGATGCAAGAGAACCTTCTACTCCAGTAGTTTCTTCCCCAGAACCGCTAGACTTTGAAATTCCCTTCCGGGTTCCTGCTTCCCCAACAGTATTGACATGCAGAAGTTCAAGTGTAACGAGAATCGACATCTTGCTGCCCAACTCCCCACATAGTACCCCTGAGGCTTATGTCCCTGATAGTAACCCCCTACATCAAAGTGGCAACGTGCCTTGTTTGGGGTGAAAATGTAATATAAAAAAGTAAAGTGTACCTTGCTACTATATATAAAATAAATTACATAATTAGTAAAGTCTACCTTATGGCCGGGCATCGCCGGGTTGCCTGCTAGTTTAGTATATAAACTTGGAGAGCTTTAGAAGAGCGGGGAAGTAGAGAAAAATAAAGATGTAGAAAGATAGATGTTTTTTATAATGTGGCACTATATCTTTTTTATATATATCGGTGTTGGTGGTTGTTAGCATCCTCCCCCTGCATGACTGTGATTTGTCCGTACACAGAAATGCATCCCATAATTCCCTTCCTTTTTTTCGCTCTCTTTTTCATCCGGACAGCACGGGGTAGACGCACATTTTTTGTCTCTCTGTAAAAGAGGAATTGGGCATCCCATATCCCTCAACTCTAGTTAAGGTTAGTTAGTTTTAGAGAAGTAATAGTGAAAATCAATAGTATGTTAATTGTATGTTAATATTGTAATATATATATATATATATATATATATATATATATATATATATATATATATTGTATACATTTTATAAAATAAATAGTTAATTATAGTTCTCATATATTACGTGCGTTTTTTGTCATGCGTCGTTGTTTTTGTGTCTGCCATAAATGTTTGCATTAAAGAACGAAGCGATCTGAAAACGAAGAAGGTTCCTGCCTTGACAGAGTACAAAATAGTCTTCGTGGCCTGGTAGGGGAGGCCCTTTTCTCTTCCCTGCAACCTCTCTCCAACAGAGGAGACGTTGAGAACCTGTCCTTGTTTTATCGCTATTTCAATCGCAAGTGCTCGTCCGAGCTCCAATCTCTGCCCCCCCCTCGCCAATCTTTCGCGAAAGACACCCATCTAGCTGAAACCACTGTCAATAGTTTTCCCCACTCTTTATCTGTGCCTAAATCAAAACGCAAATTCCATGGTCAAAGCTTCTTTCTTAGAAGTGCACGCCTGTGGAACTCTGTTCCGTTTGTTTGTTTCTCACCTGACTACAATTTGGATGTCTTCAAGTCCAACGTAAAAAAATTCCTGATAAACCGCCCCTTTAAGTAAGACACTTTATCAAGTCTTCATTACTAACGATTACTACGATATTATCCCATTGACTACTGTACACGCAATAACCCTTATCCCCGAGTGGCTTCCGGGCCTTGATGAGTGATGACTCCCATGTAAATAAAAAGAAAAGCCAGAATGCCACCAGAGTGATCTGGACAGAATGAAGGAGCCACACAACCACATCCAACATCTCAGGTATACGTTTCCTCTTGATATTCTGACCCCATTGGCTGGCCCATCGTCACATCGTCATGGGACCATTTCTAAGACATTAAGTATAGCACATGGGTCGGTCACGCACCAGTGACCGGCTGGTAGTGTCACAATAAGAAATAGGTTAAACTTTTACCCCAGGCAACATCGGCTAACCCTGCTAGTTCTAATATAAAAGTCGTGTTGAAAGCTCAAGGCAGATTCTTCTATCGAATGTTTGATAAAAGTTTATCTCCATAATTCATTAATTATTAGCTGAGTTTTTTTTTTTGTTCTCATTTCCACAAATATAAAATTTATCCTCAAAACCCTGTATATAATTCTTACACGACTAAACAAAGCCCCTTTCTCTTGCTATTATGTTCCGTTGGCAAAGCACTCTACCGGAAATGTCGTCTATCCATCTATTGACCGACAGGAAGCGCTGTGTCATGTGTTTGCAATCCTGAAGCCTTGGAAAAGTTCCAAGATGGCGTCACCGACAAACACGGTGATCCACGGTCGGCAAAGAAAAGGCTTTCATAAACGAACGGAATCAGTTCATAGTCGGTATCCCTTTGAGCAACTGTTAAGAGAAAGAAAACAGGAAACCAAAAGTTAACGTCATCTTGCTTAGTTTGCAAAGAAAGGGCGGCGTCAATAAGAGTTGCCATTTGACATAAAGTGCAGGATAGAACGATAAAATTGTCGCCCTAAAGAAAACAACACTACAGCTTTATTTTAAAAGTTTTATTGATAAAAATCAATTCAGTTAACTTTCATCTATATACGTAGCCCTCTTCAGCATCAATCACCGTCTCCATAGGGTCCGGAACTAGGAGCACGCCTTTTCCCACATGTGCCAGCGCGAACTCGGCGAATACTGGCTTTGCTGTTGTGAGAGGTCATGTTTGTGATGTTCTCGACGTATGACGAAAGAAAAAACACCTCTTCCCGTTGTGAAAGCCTGACCATGCCGAATCGTACTTCACTCCGCATCCCTCCTCCTCCCACCCTATTCTCTTTATCTCAACTGTCCGCATTCACAAACTATACACCGCCCTTTTCTTTCAAAGCATAATCCACGCCTAGATATTTTTTTTATATACAAAACGAATTGAACTTTGAGTCTCTTTTCAAAAAGTTTCTTTCTTTGGACTTACTAGGTGGGTCTCATTAAATAATGAATCCACCGAAACATGTATGCACATATGTAACCAATAATGTTTGTGTAATACACTGAATACAATATATATATATATATATTATCTATCTTTACATCATTAACGCTCTGATACCCATCTGGCATCAACTGAAATGGATGGCTCTCGTCTAGGAGAAGCCCCATGTTTTGACAAGCTTCTGGGCTTGACGTTCACTCCTGATCTGAAATGGAACACGTACATTAAGTCTGTTGCCAAGGTCGCTGGAAATATGGTGGGATCCTTCTACCGCTCCAGAAGATATCTCACTACTGACGCAATTCTCTATCTATATAAAAGCCAAGTACGTCCAAGGATGGAATACTGTTGCCGCACCTGGGCAGGAGCTGCTAAAAAAAGCCTATCTTGCCTTGACGGATTACAAAATAGACTTCGTGGTTTAGTGGGGGATGCCCTTTTTTCTTCTCTACCACCTCTCTCCAACAGAAGAGACGTTGCAAGCCTATCTTTGTTTTATCGTTATTTCCATGGCAGGTGCTCGTCTGAACGCCAATCTCTGGTCCCCCCTCGCCAATTTTTTAATAAAAAACACTTGTCTAGCTGAATCCACTGTCAAAAACTTTCCCCACTCTTTATCTATGCCTAAATCAAAACGTGGATTCCATGAACACAGCTTCTTTCTTAGCACTGCACGCCTGTGGAACTTTGTTCCGTCTGCCTGCTTCCCACCTGACTACAAACTGCATGTCTTCAAGCCCAACGTAAACAAATTCCTGATGAACCGCCCCCTTAAGTAGACACTTTATTAAATCGTCACACTAACGTACTGTACTTACAATAACTCTTATCCCTGAGTGATTCCAAACCATTTCAAATTTGGAGGTAAAATCCAGAAAGGAAATATTAAATCCTAAAAAGTCCAACCGTTTAACAAAAGAAAAAAAAAGGAACCTTTTCAATTTTTATACCATAATTTTTAATTTTTCTTGTCTAATGAAATCTGATATGATTGTAACGTTCTGCATATTATAGTAAGATATGAGGGGCGTGAAATAAGTAATGCCCCTGAACCACTTCCCATAGCAGTAGAGCAACGAAACTTGGCACAGTTATTAGTCTTTCTCTACATAGAAACCACCCAGAATTATGCATTTCTCCCATCCTTCGATGCAGCTCTGGAGACTGTTTTTTTAGAACACCCAAGGTTGGTCTTCCAACCACGATGTGATTTCAGAAATCAAGTCTGCATCATCTGGGAAACGCTTTCCTTTCAAAAACAACTTCATGGCTGGGAAGAGGTGAAAGTTAGTGGGCGCAAGATCAGGAGAGTAGGGAGGATAGGGAATGATTTCATAACAACACGCCCGTGCTTTTGATCTGGCGACATGCGAATTGTGGACCGGAGCGCTGTCCTGCAGGAGCAGGTTACCTTTGCTGATCTTGTCCTGCCTCTTGATTTTGATAGCTTCCCAAATTTCCTCAAAAGTGAAGCATAATAGGTTCCTATAATTGTGGTTCCCTTTGCCAGGAAATATGTCATCACTACTCCGTCCTGGTCCCCGAAGACTGTGAGCATGTCTTGCCAGCGGAGGGCTGCACGCTTGCCTTCTTTAGAGGTAGCGAGTCCAAGTGCTTCCACTGCATTGACTGGACTTTGGTCTGTAGATCATAGTGATGGACCCAGGTTTCATCCTGTGTAATCAGTCTTTTGAAAAACTTTGACTCATCTTCTTGGCACATCTCCAAATTCATCCTCGAGCACTCGACGCGTTCTCGATTCTGGAATGGTGTGAGCAACCTGGGAATCCATCTGGCAGACACCTTATGCATATGCAAATGGTCATAAATGATAGTTTCCACAGACCCTGTACTAATCTTGACATCTTAATCTTGGGCTATTTGGCGAATAGTAATGCGCCGATCTTCCAAAATGGCAGCCTCAACTTGACGGACAGATGCCTTATCAATGGCAGAAGGGGGGCGACCAGGCCTGGAAGCTGTTTCTACAGACTTATGGCCATGTTTGAATTCAGGATGCCAGCGTTTTACAAGGTCATATGATGGGGCATTATCGCCATAAGTTTCTTTCATTTCATCAAAAGTCTCCTGTGGTATGCGTCCTTTCAAATACAAAAACCGGATCACTGCTCGACATTCAACAGGCTCTATTTCACACCTGACTCATGTTAAACATCTGTAAAACAGAAAACACAATTAGTTCAGAGCTGTAATTTGCCACATAATCCGTAGAGATATAAATCGTTGCACATGCAAAATTTCAGCTAGATCAGAAACTGGACGTGGATCAGGGGTATTACTTATTGCACGCCCCACGTATGACTGTATTTACATAATATATATATACATATAATTTGCTCTCTTATGATCGAGCACTATCAATGACCCTTGTTAAAATGCAATTATTTTCAATTTTTGGATATCTTCCTACAAGATATATATATATATATATATATATATATATATATATATATATAAAGCTGCATGTCTGTGTGTGGGTGTGTGCATATGTTCCGTCACGAATAGGCTCCTATATGGTTGATTATTTTAAAAAACTGATTACATTACGATGTATCGAGACACAAGAATGGGTATGTTTGATCTGCCAGAACGGTTGTTCATTAAAATTGTGGGGTCTGCGTTCGCATCTGACCTCCATAGAATGGAAATATGTCACAAAGTTTAACAACGTTTTTTAATATAGATCCACAGAATATTGTGATAAGTGTTTCAGTGTGAACAGGTATAGTATAATAAATTATGGGGTTTATCTATTTTATTTTTACTTTCATAATAGTTTGCTTTGGTTTTGATACCCCCAAATTCAACCCAAATTTACAACCCTTGTTACATATAGGGGTTTCATTAAAAGAGAGAGTCTTAGAGAGAGAGAGAGTAAGAGTCTTATTACAGTCGCAGTCTTAGAAGAGAGTTTAGAGAGGTTGTTCATGTTATTACGATTCCTATATTTTAAATGTTTATTCCTTAGACGTGTAGAAGAAGAAAGCTCTTAGAATGATGAGATAGTGTTCACTGTTCAGACATTGTGTAGACATGAGATGTCGAGACGTGTATGTAATGACATTTTATAACACAAATATATAATACAATTTTCACTTTACCTTTTTGTAAGAATCATAAGACAAGACGACGTTTTACAAAAACACAGATGAGTTTATTCTTCACACGACCGGCCGTGGTTTCCTCATCAAGAATTCAAAGCTTCACATTTTAGTTTCAAAGTGACGTCTCGCTTCCTAGACATTCGAATTCCAAACTCCAGACTCTCTCTGAGTTTCTCACTGACAAGCTCTCACTTACTGTCTTCTTTTACTCTAAAGTTTTTTCTCTATAACTAGAACTTTCTATTTTCCGTGACGTCATACACATGTTAAAACATGTGCCTTCTTTCACGTGTTCTGGACATGCGTGTCCAAAACTTTTCCTGTTTCTACAAAAGGAATTTTAACCTATACCCAGTAACCTATTTTTCCAATATGTTAAAAACATTATCTTATAGCTGCATTCTTTCAATTAAATTTTCATAACAAACTTGACAGTATACATTCTTTTCTTGAAATATTTTATCTCTTATTCTAAACAATCGCTTGTTTTACATTTTAAAATTCTCACACGTAATCTATTTCTAAACCTAAATTACGAGGTTCGAATTTTGTCTATTGCTATTTCATTTTCATTTTAACTAATCTCTCTATTTTTATGCTTACATGAAAAGGGGACAGCCCTTATCATGTAACACCCTTCCTTTTCATAAAAAATCAGAGTCAATTTTCTGTATGCTGTTTTTTAACCCAGTCAACGACGGGTACTTTTGCTAGTATATATATATATATATATATATATATATATATATATATATATATATATATATATATATATATATATATATATAATAGGAAATCTTATTGAAAATGAATCCAAATTCTCCAAAAACATTTAAAACCTGTAAAGGAAGTATACAGAAATTTTAATTATTCGCCAAAAAAAAAATCTATTTTTACTAATAAGTAATTTTTAATGATTTAAGGTGGTTTATATTTATTAAATTTAAACCAACGTTTATGACTGCATGTTAATATAAGCTCCTGTCTTGAATTTAATAGTTTGGTTGTATTTTTTATATCTTCATATTTAAAATTTTTTAGGGTCTCTTTTGTACATAGTGCACAAAATTTATCTCCTGGTTTATATGATTTGCAAGTCTCAATTATTCGCCATTTTAAGTTGAAAGAAATATTGCTGTTTTTAGTTGCCAAATATAGTTGGATAGAGTAGTTTGATTTGACAGAGAGTTATTTTTAAAAGAATGTTTGTGCGTTGAAATTCTATGTTTTATAAGGCCAGATGTGGAACCAAAATATATTACCTCTTGGTTTTTAAATTTTAAATTATCAATCACATTACTTAATATTGAATTAGCTCTAGGACATTTAACTATCGAGCTTATTATATATATAAATTACAACGAGCACTTTCTCTTTCCTGTATTTTAATTTAACTAGTAATTTCAATGTTACATCAAAATACACTCAGCTCTTTAGACTATTGTTCTAATCTCCTTTAAATATATATGAATATATATATATATATGAATATATATAAATATGATATATATATATGAATACATATATGAATATATATATGAATATATATGTGAATATATATATATATATGAATACATATATATGAATATATATATGAATATATATATATATATGAATATATATATGAATATATATATATGAATATATATATATGAATATATATATATGAATATATATATGAATATATATATATGAATATATATATATATATTCATATATATATGTATATGAATATATATATATATGAATATATATATATGAATATATATATATGAATATATATATATATATGAATATATAAATGAATATATATATATGAATATATATTTATAAATATATATATAAGAATATATATATATATGAATATATACATATATATGAATATATATATATGAATATATATATATATGAATATATATAGATGAATATATATATATATATATGAATATACACATATATGAATATATATATATATAGATGAATATATATATATATATACATGAATATATATATGAATATATATATATATATGGATATATATGTGAATATATATGAATATATATATGAATATATATATGAATATATATATATATATATATGAATATATATATACATATATATATGAATATATATATATATATATATATAATTTAAAGGAGATTAGAACAATAGTCTAAAGAGCAGAGTGTATTTTAATGTAATAGTAAAATTACTAGTTTAATTTTAATACAGGAAAGAAAAAGTGCTCGTTGTAATTTAGATATATAATAATCAATTATATATAATTATCAATCACATTACTAAATATATATGGATATATATATATAAATATATATATATATTTATATATATATATATATATATATATATATTTATTTATTTATTTATATAGTTTCTTGCCCTGCTTATAATCCAGAGTGTACTCCCTGGGACTTTTGGCTATTCCGTAAGCTAGGGAAAACCTTACGTGATAATTGAGGAGAATTAAGAGGATGTGACGAGGGTCACTGACACGCTTACAAAAGATGTCTTCCATTGAGCCTTGCAGAAGTTGTTGGACCGGTACAAGTTTATTGCAGCCGGAGGTGATTACTTCAAAGGGGACTAGAGTTTCATCGTATACTAGCAATACGAAAATGTCCGTATCTACATTTCCATTGATTAACAAATACAAACAGGAGGCATACTATGGCGTACATAAATGTTTTTTGAGGGGCGGCGAACTTTAAATCGAAGACTCATATTTTTTAATTGCAGATTTGGCAACTATCGGCTATTTGGAGTTTTGCCTGAGGAGAGGTGTGGTTGGGGATTGCGTAACTCTTGCGATAAAAATTTCACGTGCAAGCACTCATACAGTGGGTATCCATAGTCTGTCGGTATTCATTTGCTTCCCCACGAAAGCAAATTAGACACAAGGTCATATTTTTTTTATGTATGGAAAAACCAGATTTCCCAAAAAGGGGCCACTTCGACAATATCCAAATAAATAGTGATTATCTCAGTATGTAGGGTTACCCTAAATTGACCAAGGACCATTTAATTTAGGTGAGACATCAGAACAGATACTACACTCTGACCTTGCCCAGAAGGTCAAGTATTTATTTGCTCCCCCACCGAGCAAATTAGGCACAAGGCCGATTTTTAATGTGAGGAGTGAAGGGGAAATGGGGACCAACTCCCCAAGGAGTAGGGGAGCTGGATAGTGACAATTGGTATGAAGGGTTGCCCCTACATTGACCAAGGTCTTATATGTGGGGTTGCCCCCACATATGGTCTTTGCTTGCAGCATCTGCCGGAACAGATGGTATTTATTTGCTCCCCCACCGAGCAAATTAGGCACAAGGCCAATTTTTAATGTGAGGTGTGAAGGGAGGGGGAAGGGAAAAAGGGGACCAGCTCCCGAAAGGTGGGAAATGGGAGCTGGTTAAAGGTCAGGCATGTGGGGTTGCCCCCACATCTGGTCTTTGCTAGTCATAGCTAGTCATAGCTTGCAGCATCTGCCGGAACAGATGGTATTTATTTGCTCCCCCACCGAGCAAATTAGGCACAAGGCCAATTTTTAATGTGAGGAGTGAAGGGAGGGGGAAGGGAAAAGGGGACCAGCTCCCGAGAGGTGGGAAATGGGAGCTGGTTAAAGGTCAGGCACGTGGGGTTGCCCCCACATCTGGTCTTTGCTAGTCATAGCTAGTCATAGCTAGTCATAGCTTGCAGCATCTTCCGGAACAGATGGTGTTTATTTGCTCCCCCACTGAGCAAATTAGGCACAAGGCCGTTTTTAATGTGAGGTAAAAACCAGCTCCCCTAAAAGTAGGCAAAAAGGGGGCACTCTGGTTACCAAAAATAATAATTGTCCCAGTATAGAGGGTTTCCCCTCCATTGACTGGTACAAATTATCTTAAGTGCAGCATCTGCCGGAACAGATGGTATTTATTTGCTCCCCCACTGAGCAAATTAGGCACAAGGCCGTTTTTAATGTGAGGTAAAAACCAGCTCCCCTAAAAGGGGTCACTCTGGTTACCAAAAATAATAATTGTCCCAGTATAGAGGGTTTCCCCTCCATTGACTGGTACAAATTATCTAAAGTGCAGTATCTGCCGGAACAGATACTACACTTTGATCTTGGCCCGAAGGCCAAGAACAATTCCAGACCGGAGTCTGTCAAGCCTAAAGGAAGTCTTTTTTTTTTTCTATTATTTCTTTGCTTTTCGCTTAAATATTGAAGCTGACAAAAATGGCGTGCCGCGACTTACTAAACAAAAATTGAACGCGATGGAATTTGTAGAACTGTCGGGTTTTTCATCAACTCGCGTATAAAAGTAACACATTCAAATAAGCAATTATTGTTTAAAAAAAAAAAATCATTGTCATTTTTACAGAATAGAAACATAAATGCGATTTTAAAAGTTCGCATGTGAAGCACTTTTAACTCAGACCGCAGGCATATATTAAAGACATTAGCCAAATGAGAAAAAAAAAAAAAAATGGAAACGAGGCTTTAAATCAACCAATCATAATGCTCCACATTGGCGCCAGAATAATGCGCCATTTACGTTTACCCCCCCTCCAAAAAAAAAAAAGAATCAAATAAAAAACTGTGAATATGTATTAAAAACAAATAATAAAGAAAAAAAAGATAAATATTGAAAATTCTTTATTTCTTTATTTTATTTGCTATACTTCGGTGACAAAAGATACAAACACATATAAATGCACATTACATATAATCGCGTTGACACACCGGTTCTCGTCAGATCATCGAAGTTAAGCAACGCTAAGCCGTGTTAGTACCAGATGGGTGACAAGTTGGGAATTCTACGCGCTGTATGTGCTCTCCGCTTATCTCGGGATTTGTTTCCTGTTGTCCTGTACATACACTCCTGGTATTTAAAAATGTGGACTCAGGAGAGGTGTGGTTGGAGATTGCGCACCTGCTGCCACAATAATTAAACGCGCAGGCACCCCTACGGTTGGTATCCATAGTCTGTCAAAGACTGAAGGAGCCTATGTATGTACAGATAAATACCTATATATATATATATATATATATATATATATATATATATATATATATATATATACTTAATTTACTCACATAAAATTAATATACGAAAGTATAGATTTATGCGTAAACTTTAAGTATTTGCTTCAAAAGTGCTCAATACGTAGGTAGAGCTTGTTAGTAATTTATAAAATATATATGGGGATGAAGCTTCACTGAATATTCAGCGTTTCATCCACTCTAGGACTCTTCCTCGCCATATATATTTTATAAATTACTATATATATATATATATATATATATATATACATATATATATATATATATATATATACATATATATGTATATATATATTTATATATATATGTATATATATATTTATATGTATGTGTATGTATATATATGCATGTATATATATATACGTATATACTATATATGTATGTATATATATGAATATATATGTGTGTGTATATATGTATATATATGTATATATGTATGCATATATATGTATATATATGTGTGTGTATATATGTATATATATGTATATATATATAATAAATTCCACAGCCAAACAACGTCGCAACCCACAAGAGCCATGACAGTCAAAGAACCGGAAGTCCAAGACTATATATATGTATATATATGTATATATATAAATTCCAAGTATATATATATGTATATATATGTATATATATAAATATATGTATATATATATATGTATATATATGTATACATATATATGTATATATATATGTATACATATATATATATGCATATTTATATATATGTATATATATGTATATATATGTATACATATATATGTGTATATATATGTATATATATGTATACACACACACACACACACACACACACACACACACACACACACATATATATATATATATATATATATATATATATATATATATATATATAAGGGTTGGGACGATTAATCCGAAGCGAAATCGGGAATCAAGAAAAATCGGAAGATTTGAGGATATCAGAATCGGTATCGGAATCGGAAAAACGATTCATTTGTCATTTTTAATTTGATTTGTTTAAAGCAAAATCTGCCATTGTTGGTAATAATGATAAAATAATAAATATTTATTGATTTTTAAATACCAGTATAGCTTAAATCGATAGATCATCCTCCACAAGGGTATTTTTACGTTTGGGAAAATATTTGCATATTTAACATGTGTGTTTTTACGAAAATCGAGGAAAATAACAACCGAAGAATCAGAATCAGAATCGGTAACTGTATCGGAATCGAGAAATTAGCACGGAGTCGATAATTGTATCGGAACCGCGAAAAATATTGGAATTGTCCCATCCCTAATATATATATATATATATATATATATATATATATATATATATATATATATATATATATATATATATATATATATATATATATATTAGTAATTTATAAAATATATATGGCGATTAAGCTACACTGAATATTCTGCGTTTCATCCACTCTAGGATTCGTCAGGCTTATGCGCGAATTTTGTTGTTGCTTCTTGTTTTTATATATGTTGAGGATTTCTAGTTAACCAATCAGCTTTCTAGTATCAACCGCGCCCCCTCCTATCAGCCAATGGGCATGCATTTTATCGAACAAAGGATCTGTTTTAGAACTAGGTTAGTGGTTTAAGGTGGATCTTTCCCCCTTTTTTAAATATATATGAATATATCTATGTGTATTTTTTTATATATTAAATGCACATAGGTATATTCATATATATATATAAATATATATATATATAGTTTATAAATTACTAACTAGCTCTACCTATGTATTGAGCACTTTTGAAGTAAATTCTTAAAGTTTACGCATAAATCTATACTTTCGTATATTAAATTTGTGTAAGTAAATGAAGTAGTTATATATATATATATATATATATATATATATATATATATATATATATATATATATATATATATATATATAGTCATCCACATACAATACTGTTTCGCAGCTTATCAGTGCGGCTAGGCAATCAACTACCTGAAACCGGGATGGAAACCTGACCGCCCAGATGACAGTCGTTCTAACCGTTGCGCTATTCGGCTCTTGCTTTGCAGGCAGTGAATTAACAATGTTTTGACATTGTCCAAATACCTAAGCTAAATGTGTTTACACAAAGAGCATCGCTTAATACACTTATGGTAATTTGTATATCACTTCCCAATATGCTCAAGCTAAGATAGAGAACATTATAGTCATCCACATACAGTACTGTTTCGCAGTTTTACAGCTCATCAGTGCGGCTTGACAAGCAAGTACCTAAAACCAGTATCGAAACCCAACCGCCCAAATGACAGTCAAAGGTTCTAACCCTTGCGCCATTCGGTTATGCGGGCAGTGAATTAACAATGTTTTGACATTGTTCAAATACCTAAGCTCAATTTACGGTAGAGTTTAAATATATGGTTAAGTGGCAGTTTTAGTCATTTAAAACTGCTTTAAAGTTTCACCGCTCACTCATTTTTCGACCAAATTTCAAACAGTTATTACAGTTGATAGATCACCTTCTCAGCTATATTGTGAAAAAGATTTTTCAATTTCCGTTCAGTAAAACAAAAGTTATGATGAATTTTCTGGTGTTCAAAATCGTAAAAATATGTAAGGCGGTGAGCGACGCTTTTTGTGACTAGTTTCCATAGCAACCACGTCGCTTCAGTGACTACTCTTGCTACTAATTCGAAAAGAGAAGTAACAAGTGAAACAGAGAGAATGACAGCATGAAAGGGAGATAATTGGGAGATTTTATTCAAAGCAGATGAGTGCCGTACATTGTTATTCCATATGTGTTTATGGGGTGCAAAAATAAGACTGAAATTAAACAAAGAACAAGTGAATTTATTGGAAGTCTGGAAAAATCATGGATTACAATAGAAAAATGCGAACATGAAAAGAAATATGGTTAAGCTTAAACATGGAAAAGTAAAGGACTAGTTGTTAAAACTGGAAAAGAAAAGGAAAAGTTATTCTAGTCAAAAATATAATAACTTTATAACTTAAAATATTGCAGCATTAAGAATTTAAAAATAATTAAATTTATAACATTATATAATCAATATTTTAAGTTATAAATTTATTATATTTTTTACTAGAATATCTTGTCCTTTTCTTTTCCAATTTTAACAACTAGTGCTTTACTTTTCCATGTTTAAGCTTAACCATATTAATTTTCATGCTCGCATTTTTCTATTGTAGTATATATATATCTATATATCTATAAAAGTGAACGTGTCTGAGTGTCTGTGTGTCTGTCTGCCTGTCTGTCTGTGTGTCTGTGTACATTTCCGTACGCAATAACTCTGTCAGTTTTAGTCTATAGACTCAAAATTTGATATACATGGTACTGAGATTTACAACTTTATTATTTCAGTACGGTCCGTAAAGTGCAGATAGTTATTTAGAAAACCATTCTTAACACATGAAGACTTTGTTAACTATTCTGCACTTTCACTTTACAATTTACTGAATAAATTAATAGATAAAGAATAGCACAAAACATGGTACCCCAGAAGAGTAAGCAACCCCGAACAGAAAGTATTTAATATCAAGATCTAAGTACGGCTGTACACCGTTTGCTGCTTATTCTTAGTCGGGTAGTCTTCTAGTTGGTTTACTCATAATAGTGCCCAACCCAAGACCTTGTTATTTACAGGCAGGCTCTTTCGTTGTAACGAAAGTTGGGATCAGCCTACGACCGTCGTCGAATCTACCAAATAAGCCGATACTCATGTCCGGAACATTTTTATATCATGTTTGGTGCACAAGTCCTTAAAGACAAGCTATACTCATCGTAATTAATCTTACTGCGCATGCGCGGTCAACTGGACAGACACCGCTTCATTGGGTTTAAAGTGTTGCATTCAGCTGAACGTTGCCGAAAACTGCAGCAATATAAATGATAAAAAAACAAATAAGCAAATAAAAAGGCTAAAAATAAAAAAGATTATAATAAATCACTTTCTTTATCTAATCGCTCGATTAAGTTATTTTTTTTTCAATCTGATCTGTTCATATGTACACATTTAAGGGTGTTGTTATGGATATCTATCTATCTTTCTATCTATTTATCTATCTATCGGTCTATTTATCGATCTATAATCGTTTGTTCGCGCACTTGCCGTCTCTCTTGTTTTCTTCCTCTCTCTCTCACAAACACAAACTATATATATATATATATATATATATATATATATATATATATATATATATATATATATACTATCAAAAGTGCCCGTCGTTGACTGGGTTCAAAAACAGCCTACAGAAAATGGACTCTGATTTATGAAAGTATGATAGGTTATGAAAAGGAAGGGTTGTAAAGAGATAGCTTCGAATTTCGGGGTATCAAAACCAAAGCAAAATATGATGAAAGTAAAAATAAAATAGATAAACCCCATAATTTATTATGTCATACCTTTTCACACTGAAACTCTTATCACAATATTCTGTGGATCTATATTAAAAAAACTTGTTAAACTTTGTGATATATTTCCATTCTATGGGGGTCAGGCGCGAACGAACACCCCATAATTTCATTATACCATATTTCTGCAAACTGAAACACAATTATCACAGTATACTTACGCAGATAGATAAGAAAAGTCTTTATTAAAGTTTGTGCCTATTTCCATTCTATGGAAACCAGGCGCGAATAGAGACCCCACAATTTTGTTATACCATCCCATTTTAAGTTAAAACATACTTATCAAGGTATTCTTATGTGCATCTATGTCAAAAACACTTGCAAACGTTCCTTTTTAATTTCAAAATTTTTTATTTCCATACTTTGTGGACCAGGCGCGAACGCAGACCCCACAATTTTAATGAACCACCGTTCTGCCAGATCATACATACCCATTCCTGTGTCTGATCTTCATACACATTCCTGTGTCTCGATACATCTTCTATCATTATATGTAATCAGTTTATTAAAATAGTCAACCATATAGGAGCCTATTCGTGACCAGACACCCCCCCCACACACACATTCAGCTTTATATTATATATATATATATATATATATATATATATATATATATATATATATATATATACAAAGAAACGTTCACTTTTATAGATATACTAGCATTTAAGCTCGGCGTTGCCCGGGTGTTTGGGGGTGTATGTTGAGCAAAAACAAAAAAGCGGTCAATTTTTTTAATTTGACCCCTTTTCTGATTCCTTTAAATTTATTGTTTCGGGCTCAAATCAAGTTCTTAAGTTAGATCCATGTCAAAGGAACATATATCTAAAATTTCAAGGTTTTAGACCCCAAACTGTCGGAGAATTTTGGTAGAGTTCCCAAAGGTCAACTCGTTGAACTTTGAACCCTTAACAGCCAAATTTCTGGCCGAAAACCGATCACATCGATTTTCCCAAATCTCAGTACCCTGTATATCAAATTTCGAATCTGTAGACTAAAAATTTAGAGAGTTATTGCGTAGGGAAATGTACACAGGCAGACACACAGACAGACAGACAGACAGACAGATACGTAGACACGTTCACTTTTATAGATATATAGATAGATAGATTTCGGGACAAGATCAAAGTGTAGTATCTGTTCTTCAGATGCTGCACTTCCATTTCTTGTTCTCTTTCAGTGGAGGAGAAATCTTTCACGACTGAGACAATTTTTATTTTTGTACCTTTTCTCCACGTTAAAAAACGACCCTGGTGTCTAACTCTGTCCCGTGGGGAGGCATAGTAAATAGGTACATAAATATATATGGAAACAATTTTGTATTTACTGTAAACTTTTTCGCAAATCTTATAAATCATGTAGAATATCTTCATGAATTACAGGTAATAGTTTACTAAAGATGATTATCCCATTAAAAAATCGAAGCAACTAAACTGAATGCTTAAAAGAATATGCAAATTATTTAGATCATTTGCTAGTGAATGCAATTCCACAACCAAGATATAAGAAAATTGTATTTTCTTTTTAAATAAATAGAAAAGAGGGTTTTTAATATGAATATCGATACACACAAAAGAAAACCGAATTTATAAGAGTATATATATAGTAATTTATAAAATATATATGGCGATTAAGCTACACTGAATATTCGGCGTTACATCCACTCTAGGATTCGTCAGGCTTATGCGCGAATTCTGTGGTTGTCTATCGTTTTTATATCGTCCTCTTCACTTGATGATTTTAGTTGGCCAATCAGTTTTCTAGTATCCACCGCTTCCTTTCCTATCAGCCGATGGGCATGCATTTTATCGAACAAAGGATCTGTTTTAAAACTAGTTTAGTTGTTTAAGGCAGATATTTCCTTTTTTTATATATATAAATATATATGTGTACACACATATATGCACATATATATACATATATGTGTGATCGTTTATGCATTTCATGTTTATTTAATTTGTTTATTTGTTCATTTTCTATTGTTTTTGTTAGTTTTCTAACAAGCTTTACCTACGTATTGAGCACTTTTGAAGTAAATACTTAAAGTTTACGCATAAATCTATACTTTCGTATATTAATTTTATGTGAGTAAATGAAGTAGTTATTTATATATATATATATATATATATATATAATTTATACTTGTTATCTAGACTCTTTATTTAAGAATATATCGTATATATATATATATATATATATATATATATATATAAAATATATTTTAGTCATCGACATACAGACCTGTTTCGTTGTTTCACAACTCATCAGTGCCGCTAGACTAACACCTCTCCCAAGCCGAGGATCGAACCTAGAACCGTCGTGATGACAGTCGGCAGTCTTACCCCTTGACTACGGAATCGGTGGCCGAAATTAACCTGTCCGAACGATTATTTATATAAACATCCGTCCGCTACTCGTAGAGGGCTCAAACGTTTGTTTGTAAACAAATCGCGAGCTTCGCATTATTTCAGCTAAATTAAGTAGCGAGTAAGATAATTTACGAGAGTGTTCTACCAAAGAGGGGAGCTTTATAAAATATATTTTAGTCATCGACATACAGACCTGTTTCGTTGTTTCACAACTCATCAGTGCCGCTAGACTAACACCTCTCCCAAGCCGAGGATCGAACCTAGAACCGTCGTGATGACAGTCGGCAGTCCTACCCCTTGACTACGGAATCGGTGGCCGAAATTAACCTGTCCGAACGATTATTTAAATAAACATCCGTCCGCTACTCGTAGAGGGCTCAAACGTTTGTTTGTAAACAAATCGCGAGCTTCGCATTATTTCAGCTATAAATAAATAAAGGGTTAATTTTTTTTTAAACTTTGACCCCTTTTATATCTTTAGACTAAAAATTGACAGAGTTATTGCGTAGGGAAATGTACACAGACAGACACCCACACAGACAGACACACATACACGCTCACTTTTATAGATGTACTAGCATGGGTGCCGGCGTTGCCCGGGTGTTTGGTGTATGCTGAGCACAAAAAAAAGATCAATTTTTTTAACTTCGACCCCTTAAAATGTTTTGTGTTGGGCTCAAATTGAGTTATTAAGTTAGATCCACGTCCAAGGAACCTATATCTAAAATTTCAAGTGTTTAGACTCAAAATTATCGGAGGAGTTTGGTAGAGTTCTCAAAAGTCAAATCGTTAAACTTTGACCCCTTAGCAGCCAAATTTCTGGACAAAAACGGACACAAAAACGGACACAAAGATTTTCCCAAATCTCAGTACCCTGTATATCAAATTTTGAGTTTGTAGACTAAAAATTGACAGAGTTATTGCGTAGGGAAATGTACACAGACAGACAGACACACAGACTCGTTCACTTTTTTTACTAACCTTTTCATAGTATAAAAATGAATTTCTTACCTGTGCGATTCATCAATTTCCACATTTAAAATGGATTATATTTATTTGCTGTCCACTCAGCAAAATGTGGCACAAGGCCGGAAAGTGGTAACCCAGCAGGCTCCCCTAAAGGAGGGGCACTCCTGCAATTTTAAAAATTGCCTGAGTAACCCCGTCGGCATTCCCCGGTCAGGGCGCCTCAGGCAACAAGCAATAAACTTGCCCCACCGGAAAGCCCGGTGGCAAGGCCTGGGAGGGTGGACCTCCTAGGTATTACCCAGGCGGTGTACCTCAGTCCAACAGGTGCTGGGCCGGTCTCCGGCCCCTCACCTGTTGAGCTGAGTGTCAAGTGACGGATCCTTGACTGGTACTATCCATTTAAAATGGATTATATTTATTTGCTGTCCACTCAGCAAAATGTGGCACAAGGCCGGAAAGTGGTAACCTAGCAGGCTCCCCTAAAGGAGGGGCACTCCTGCAATTTTAAAAATTGCCTGAGTAACCCCGTCGGCATTCCCCGGTCGGGGCGCCTCAGGCAACAAGCAATAAACTTGCCCCACCGGAAAGCCCGGTGGCAAGGCCTGGGAGGGTGGACCTCCTAGGTATTACCCAGGCGGTGTACCTCAGTCCAACAGGTGCTGGCCCGGTCCCCGGCCCCTCACCTGTTGGCCTGAGTGTCAAGTGACGGATCCTTGACTGGTACTATCCATTTCAAATGGATAGTACCAGTCAAGGATCCGTCACTTGACACTCAGCCCAACAGGTGAGGGGCCGGGGACCGGCCCAGCACCTGTTGGACTGAGGTACACCGCCTGGGTAATACCTAGGAGGTCCACCCTCCCAGGCCTTGCCACCGGGCTTTCCGGTGGGGCAAGTTTATTGCTTGTTGCCTGAGGCGCCCCGACCGGGGAATGCCGACGGGGTTACTCAGGCAATTTTTAAAATTGCAGGAGTGCCCCTCCTTTAGGGGAGCCTGCTGGGTTACCACTTTCCGGCCTTGTGCCACATTTTGCTGAGTGGACAGCAAATAAATATAATCCATTTAAAATGGATACATTTTTTAATTTTTTAATTTATCATTCTTGTATTTATAAGATTTGGATTAATCCATTTAACTACTTATCACCCCCACTATAGTTAGTAGTTTGTATATTTACATTCTTATTTATTTAAAATTAGATATATAAAGGTTAAAAATATTTTATTTTTACATATATACATTTTTTTTTTTTTTTTAAACTATATAAATTTATTATATGTAATTATAAATACATTTATACATTGCTAATATAGTTTTGGATTTCCTTTATCAATATAATCTGGTTTATCTTAAACGATTCAAAAGCATCAGGATAACGAACAAATGCTTTGTTTAACTGTTTAAATATTTTATTTTTATCTCCACCTTGTTTTATCATCCTTATTACTAAGCTAGAAACTGGTGGTATAAAATCTGTTAATTTTAGAGTAACGCGAGCTATTCTCAAAAACTCTGACATAATGGTTCCATAAAACACAAAAACGGGGCAGGTGCTATCCTTATGGGGCATACGTACTATTTTAAAGGGGAAAGCGTTTCTTTTATCAAATATTTTATAAAGAAAAATTCCATCCTCAATTTTTATATCTAAATCCAGAAATGTAGCCTGTTGTCCTCTATGTTCACAATTTAATTTTAGTTCGTTTGGATATATAAGATGTTTATTTTTTTCGAATTCATCATTATCGTTTATGCATATAAGGTCATCTATAAATCTCCTACACCCATGAAAGTTATATGTTTTAGATATATCTGTTTTTAATAATGATGACATATATATATACTCGAGTCTATGTAAATACAAATTTGCCCAAAATGGTGCCGGATCCAATCCCATTGGGATACCTATCGTTTGGAGTAATATTTTATTTCCTATTTGAAAATAGCATTCTTTAATAAGATGACTTACAAGCATTTTTAAAATACCTTTAGAAATACTAGTTTTGCTATTTTTATTTTTACACCAGAAAGCATTAGAGTTTGAAAAGTCTATATATTTACCTTTTCCACCTTGAAAAGCCAAATCTACAGTATCATTTAATTCTTTTATAAGTTTTTCGTGCGGAATTTTAGTATATAGCGTACTAAAATCATAAGTAGCTATAGATTTTGCTTTTATTCTGGAATTTATTTTATCTAATTTTTCTTTCACTGGTTTGGAATTATTTACTACCCAAAATAGATTTATATTACTATAGAATTTACTTTTCAGGTGAAAATTATTTATTTGATTTATAATTAATTTAAATATTTTAGATATAGCTTTACTTAGAGGTTTAGTGATGCACGTCTTTGAACCTACAATAAATCTAGCCCCAACTGGATTTTTATGCATTTTAGGTATCCAATACATACATGGAAGATTTTTGTGTTTATCTTCTAATTTTAATCCTACTTTTTCATTAATAATACTATTATTCAAAATAATACTTTCTAAATTACTATTACTTACTTTATAAGTATCCGAATCGTTTCCTATAAGTCCTACTTCTATCAATAACCGTTGTATATAATATTTTTTACATACAAAGGCTATATTGTTTGCCGCTTTATCAATCGGAACTATTACGAACTTTTCTTGAAGTATTTTAAGTTCCTCCCGTATTTCTGAATTTTTTAAAAGAGGATTGGTTTTTCTAGGGCGTTTAAATTGTTTTATATGGTTAACCTTTTTATTTACGCATTCAATTATACTATTTTTCCATGCATCAAACGTAGACTGTGCTAATTTATATTTCTTTACCATAGACATAATAAAACCTTCTAGTGCTTTAGTAACTTCTTTAACGCATTTAGTGTAATTTAGGCATTTAGGTTCTCTATAATTTGGACCCTTACTAAGTAGTTTTCTTAATTTAGGATTATTTACTATATTTAAATCTCCTGTAATTACATGTTTTATCTCATTATTACAGAACGGAGAGGAATTACATTCACATTCTGGAATATTTATATTATTATCTTTTATATTTATATGTTCTACTGTTTTCTTATAATTAAAAATCTTATTGCGTATTGTTGGCCCTAGTTTATATGTAACTATTGGTTTTTGATCTTTTTTCTGGAACTCATTTGGTAGTAATTGAATATTTTTTTGTTTATTAAATATTTTAGGTAAATTTACATCATCAAAACCTTTATTTTCATACAAAACTACACAAACATTTTTAGGTTTCTTTTTTATATCGTTCCCTGGTGGCTTATATAATTTAGTGTCAATTATATCTAGAATATATTCATACCATTGAATGAAATAGTCCTTCTTATATATCATATCCGGTTGTAATAATATTTTAGATGCTATTATATGATTATATATATATATATATATATATATATATATATATATATATATATATATATTTACAAGGAAGTCACCACTTATCAAGACCCGGAAGCCACTCGGAGATAAGGGTTATTGCGTGTACAGTAATCAATGGCATAGTATGGTAGTAATCGTTAGTATTGGATATTTGATAAAGTGTCTTACTTAAGGGAGCGGTTTGTCAGGAATTTGTTTGTGTTAGACTTGAAGAGATACAAATTGTAGTCAGGTGGTAAACAGGCAAATGGAACAGAGTTCCACAGGCGTGCACTTCTAAGAAAGAAGCTTTGTTCATGTAATCTACGTTTTGATTTAGGCATAGATAAAGAGTGGGGAAATTTTTTTACAGTGGTTTCAGTGGTTTCTATTATGTATTTAACTCATCAGAAGAAATAGCAACAATCAATCCGTCAAAAAGAAATAAAGTGTGATTTGACATGATTAAAATCCGAAAATTTGAAGAGAAGCTGCAAATACCTTTAATATGTTTCCATTACGCCATTTTGAATTTTATCAAACAAAGTCAAAAACCCAAGTATTGACACTGACATTCTACCCAAATGTTCTATTTAATAATTTGTAAATTTATTAATACTAATTTGTCTATACGTACTTATAAAAAGAACATCAATAATTATAATATATTATACATGTTTGCCTATACGAAACTAAACTAAACTTAATTAAAAACAAACAAACAAACAAAAAACAAACAAAAAAACGATTACCAGATTCAACGTTGCTTAACTTAGATGATCTGACGGGAACCGGTGTGTCAACATGATTGTGCCATATATATATATATATATATATATATATATATATATATATATATATATATATATATATATATATATATATAGAGAGAGAGAGAGAGAGAGAGAGAGAGAGAATAAATGACAAAAACTATATTACAAAATCTATGATGTTGACCATCTTATAATTTATTCCTTTAGTTCAGTTGACTTTTACAATTCTTTACAGTATCTGTTTCGTAGCACAAAAGTAATTACTTAATTAGTATATCAATTAGTGAATCTATCATGTCTTTAATTCATCAGGAGAAATAGCAACAAGCAATCCGTCAAAAGGAAATAAAGTGTGATTCGACATGATTAAAATCCGAAAATTGGAAGAGAAGCTGCAAATACCTTTAATATGTTTCCATTACGCCATTTTGAATTTTATCAAACAAAGTCACTAAACCAAACTATTAGTACTTACTATCTACATTCATTTGTGAATCTTGTACCAAAATGTTTTATTTAATAATGAGTGAATTTATTAATACTAATCTGTCAATACATACTTATATAAACAAATTTTACCTGCCACAATTCGAATTTAGATTCCGATCCGTCAAAGAAAAGACGGTGGCTGGGCGCATAAACTGTTAAGTCACAATGCACAAGTGAGACAATTTTCGTAGCTTTTTTGTCTGGCGTTCGGCTTATATCTTGGTAGCAGAGCATAGTTCCAATCTACGGACCTCTGCTACCAAGATATAAGCCGAATTCCGCCTTGTTCCTTCAGAAGTTATGTTTTTCGTGGATAACGACGGTAGGTTTTTGCAACTCTTGCACGTATATGGATGAGATCCTCATATATACAGCGCCTGGATTTCCAACTTAGTCACCCATTTTAGTAATTACCAAACACAACGTTGCTTAACTTCGGTGATCTGACGAGAACCAGTGGGTCAACGTGATTGTGCCACATATATAAAGAGAGCGAAGAAATGACAAAAAAAACGATATTCCAAAATCTATGATGTTGACCATCTTATAATTTATTCCTTTAGTTCAGTTGACTTTTACAATTCTTTACAGTATCTGTTTCGTAGCACAAAAGCAATCACTTAATCAGTGAATCTATTATGCCTTTAATTCATCAGGAGAAATAGCAACAAGCAATCCGTCAAAAAGAAATAAAGTGCGATTCGACATGATTAAAATTCGAAAATTGGAAGAGAAGCTGCAAATACCTTTAATATGTCTCCATTACGCCATTTTGAATTTTTATCAAACAAAGTCACTAAACCAAACTATTTGTACTTACTATCTACATTCATTTGTGAATCTTGTACCAAAATGTTTTATTTAATAATGAGTGAATTTATTAATACTAATCTGTTAATACATACTTATGAAAATAACATCAACAAATTATAAACTATTATATATGTTTGCATATACGAAACTAAACTAAACTTAATTAAAAAAAAACATCCAAACAAAAAAACGATTACGGTTATCTTAATTAATTGATTTGAATCGAAACCATACATAATTCACTTCCCTTGACTATTATAATCAAGTTTGTTACTATTTCAATTATAATTCTTAGAATCATTCATATATACTTCAGAACAATGTAATGTAATAAATCTACTGATATGCAAATCTAGTGATTTCGGTCTTAGAAAATATTATTTATATAAAAATATTATTGGATGTGATATTTTATAAAAATATACAAGATAGAGCAAATAAATCATAATTTAGGGATATTAATTTTATGATTTGAAACGGTTAAATTTTAAATCTAGAATTTTTATTATATGTAAAAGAAAGAATACAGTTCAATAAGTATATTTTCTAAACACATGAGCTTTCGATGTTTATTCATCTCTTCAAAGGAAAAAATATTAGCAAATGTTACAAATGGTTTGCATGTTATTGGCTACAGGTAATAAACACACACACACATATATATATACATATATATATACACACACACATATATATATATATATATATATATATATATATATATATATATATATGATATAAAGCTGAACGTCTGTTTGTGTGTCTGGTCACGAATAGGCTCCTATATGGTTGACTATTATAGAAAACTGATCACATATAATCATAGAAGATATATCGAGGCACAGGAATGGGTATGTTTGATCTGGCATAATGATGATTCATTAAAATTGTATGGTCTGCTTACGCGCCTGGTCCACAAAGTATAGAAATAAAAAACTTAAAAATTAAAAAAAAATAACGTTTACAAATGCTTTTGATATAGATGTACATAATAATACTTCGATAAGTATGTTTTAACTTAAATAGGGATGGTAGATTAAAATTGTGGAGTCTGCGTTTGCGCCTGGCCTCCATAGAATGGAAATAGGCACAAACTTTAATAAAGACTTTTCATATCTATCTGCGTAAGTATACTTTGATAATTGTGTTTCAGTTTAAAGAAATATGGTATGATAAAATTATGGGGTGTTCGTTCGCGCCTGACCCCCATAGAATGGAAATATATCACAAAGTTTAACAAGGTTTTTTAATATAGATCCACAGAATATTGTGATAAGTGTTTCAGTGTGAACAGGTATGGTATAATAAATTATGGGGTTTATCTATTTTATTTTTATTTTCATCATATTTTGCTTTGGTTTTGATACCCCCAAATTCGAAGCCATCTCTTTACAACCCTTCCTTTTCATAACCT
>NC_136527.1:75888022-75988022 GCF_053919585.1 Euprymna scolopes | reverse complement strand
TTAACTACCATAGAGAAAAGTTGATAGACCGCAGACGTCAATGTATTTTTTAACTTTGACCCTAATATTGACCCCCTAGCATTCATTGTTTTGGGCTCAAATAGAATTATAAAGTTAGATCCCTGTTCAAGTAATCTATACCTAAAACTTAAAGTGTTTGTACCCAAAATTGGCGGAGGAGTTTGGTAGCGTTCTCAAATATCAAATCGTTGAACTTGCACCCATTAACAGCAAAATAGATATTAATGTTTTTAGCCAATTTTTCGACATTTGTCGTCTGAAAGGTCGCGCCTCAAAACGATACTGATCTTGTAAAAATCCGTCGTCTCTGTCGAAAGTTTTAGTCAGACACGCAAACATACATAGATACATACATTTAAATGTTCGACCCTAGCCGATTAAAAAGCTTGCTGTATCTCTGAATACCCTTTATGTAAAATTTCAAATGTTTAGATCAGAAAATGCCTGAGTAATTTGGTAGAGACCGAAGCGGTAAATTTTTTTAAACTTTGACCCCTATTATGACCCCTTAACATTTATTGTTTTGGGCTCAAATCAAGTTATTAAGTTAGATCCATGTCCAAGTAATCTACATTTAAAATTACAAGTGTTTAGACCTAAACTTGTCGGAGGAGTTTGGTAGAGTATCAAAGATCAAATAGTTTAAATGTAACCCATTGAAAACCTAATTTCTGACATAAAACCGATTAAAAAGATTTTCCCAAATTTCAATATACTTATGTCAAATCTTGAATCTGTAAACTGAAAATTGACAGAGTAGTTAGGAAGCGATACAAACACGCCGATATTTTCACATACATATCTATACTAGCATTTCAGCCCGGCGTTGCCCGGGTGTTTGGAGATGTATGCTGAGCAAAAACAAAAAAGGTCAATTTTTTAAAACTTTGACCCCTATCATGACCCCTTTACTTTTATCGTTTTGGGCTCAAATCAAGTTATTCAGTTATATCCATGTCCAAGGAACATATATCTAAAATTTCAAGTGTTTAGACCTAAAATTGTCGAAGGAGTTTGGTAGAGTCCTTAAAGGTTAAATCGTTGAACTTTGACCCCTTAACAGCCAAATTTCTGGCTGAAAACGAACCACATTTCGAATCTGTAGACTAAAAATTGACAGAGTTATTGCGTAGGGAAATGTATACAGACACACACAGATACACTTTCACTTATATATATATATATATATATATATATATATATATATATATATAACTACTTCGTTTAGTTACATAAATTAATATAAGAAAGTATAAATTTATGCGTAAACTTTAAGTATTTACTTCAACAGTGCTCAATACGTATGTAGAGCTAGGTAGTTAATTAAATATATATGGCGATTATTCTGTGTAGCTTAATCGTCAGATATATATATATATATATACATATATATATATATATATATATATATATATATATACTCGTAGCCAAATTGAATATTGAAATGTTCATATCTTTGGTTCTCTGGGACGAAACTACATGAAAATTTGCTGGCTCTTTGAAGATTATAATACTATTCTATGGTTAAACTCTTTAGACAATTGCGAAAAAGAAATTTGTATTTTCAAACCAGTTTAGGTTTGTCGGGGGTGTGTACGACGAGGGGCACAAGCGCAACGAGTTCATCAGAGCACATATCATTAAAATACTTGTAAAACTGGCACAAAGATGCAACATTGCGACGATGTGACAGGGGTTTGGAGCTTAGTTGACATAGCTTGATGTATAAAATTGAAGATTCTTTTTTGAGACCGTATCAGAGAAGGAGAGACTAGCCCAGAACTTGTATGGTATTTGCATTTTTGCTGTATCTAGCATGAATAAAAATTGGTTCACTGCAGTTCCATTTCTGCTGATGAGTACGTCACATATATACTACTGCACACACACATACATCCACTTTCTCTCTCCCTCTCTCTCTTTCTCTCTCTCTCTCACACACACACGCACACAGAAAATGGCCACAATAGGCGCAAGATGCATGACTATATTATGCATTGATCTATAAAAATATATCAAAACTGAAGTCCATCCATCCGTATCTTTACCCAAGCGAGCATGTTTGGCGAAGTACAACATCTCATCCACTTAAAGATTTTTTCGTACATCACCAGTTGATGGGTGATGCGATTCGACAGCTTACCATTCTCTTTTTATTCCTATTCACCCCTCTCTCTATCCATTCATCAACCCTCTTCCCCCCTCTCTCTCTCTCGCTCTGTATATATATATATATATATATATATATATATATATATATAACTACTTAATTTACTCACATAAAATTAATATACGAAAGTATAGATTTATGCGTAAACCTTAAGTATTTACTTCAAAAGTGCTCAATACCTAGGTAGAGCTAATTAGTAAGTTATAAAATATATATGGCGATTAAGCTACACTGAATATTCCGCGTTTCATTCACTCTAGGATTCTTCAGGCTTATGCGCCTTCGGACAACAAATATCGAAAAATTAGCTAAAAACATTAATTCCTTCACCCTCAACGGGGCACTTTTCTACAGGGATGGGTCGTTTTGTTCGCGGATATTTTCGAAAGTCATCCCTTCTTTTCGATGGACTAGCTTTAATTTAAACATTCGTCACTTCCGTTTTGGCAATTGGAACAAGAGAAAAGACCTCACTTATAAGTGCATAAGACCGAAGAATCCTCGCGTGGATGAAACGCGGAATATTCAGTGTAGCTTAATCACCATATATATTTTATAAATTACTATATATATAATATATATATATATATATATGTGTGTGTGTGTGTGTGTGTGTGTGTATGTGTGTGTGTGTGTGTGAGTGTGTGTGTTTGTGTGTGTACAGAGAGAATTGATATGTAGTTTGCTTGAAGCATTGTGTGGGATAGGTATTTAGTAGAGATTTAGAAGGCTATCACACACACTCCAACAGTCGGCCAGGAGCACCCCATCCTGCACACACCGTCCCCTCCTCTCCTCATTCACAACCTCGCTCTTTACCTCTCCTTCAATAGTCAACCCATGACAGCTAGTTAACTTTACACGCTTGACCTGCATGGACTAGGTCATCCCACTAAAAAAGCAACGACGTAAATAAATTAAACAAATAAATAAATAATATGCTGCAGCAGAAAAAAGACAACAAAATAAATATAGAATATACAAAATCGCCATATACATTTTATAACTTACTATATATATATATATATATATATATATATATATATATATATATATATATATCTGCACTGCGTATCAAATTATATACAAGTTTACATTTTTAAAAATATGTAAGGAACGGGTAAATAAAAATCCATTAAAATTTTAGAAAGTGCTTACAATACTATTCAGTCATAAAATAAAAGTATTTGAAGCTGTAATAGGAATATCTGTTGATTTCAGTGTGTCAAGTTATTAACATGGTTGAGAAAAAAAAACACAATATACCCATAACTTCTTTATTGAAAAATTTTCAAACATTAAACGAACTAGAAAAAATGCTTAGAACACAATAACTACATAGCAATTTCTACGTTTACACAATCCGTAGGGCATATGCGATCCTTTTTTTTAGTAACGACTTGTAACAGACGTTGGTCCACAGAATTAGTCAAATTTGTGATTTCGTGAATAGTTATTCTTCGCGATACCTTTTGGATTCGCAGGCTATTCCATCGTCCGTAGCCCAGAAACTCCAGTTGTTACAAATACTCTTTGCATTTGTTTGCTGCATGCGAGGGAGCATTATCCTGCATAAAAATAATGGTTCCTCTGAACGTTAACTTTTGCTTCTTCAGTCATGGTTTAAAGTGCTCCTTCAGAAAAGCTATGTAAGCGTGTGACGTCATTTTTACTTCTGAGACTCTTCAGGGGCCAACTAAAATACCCCCGATAATCCCAGCCCAAATCATTATCTCACTACCATCTTGGTGGCGCCTTAAATGCTGATGACGATATCGTCCATCTAGGACCCATCCCTTACTCCAGCCATCTGGGCCATCAAGAGTGACACGTACTTATTTCGTAAACAAAACTTTGATAAATTCCGTTTTCATGTTGTCCTCTGTCCATTTCAATCGGTTTTGTATGTGATGTTGCTTTAATGGAGGCCTTGTCACAGGCTTATCAGACTTTGCCACTTCTTTCAGAAGGTGACATCGAGTACCTTTTGAGACATACTTCAATCCAGCTTGGTCAAAGACTTCTCGACTTGTCTGCCCAGGTTCATCACAACTTCAGGTTTTATTTGGAGTAGAAAACGGCGTGAAACAACTATAGATTTACCTTTATCAGCTCTCTTACGTACCTTTGTAGGGTCCTTGAAAAGGTTCTTCACAGTTTGATGGTACCTTCCTATCATTTTCGATATTTTAAAACTACTCAACGACAACCTTACAACCCATATTATTTACGAAAAAAATGCCTTGTTAATAATTTGACACATAAGTACCATGAATTCAGCAATAACGATGGCAAGTTGTTTACATTGCGCGGAACAGTACGAAAATTTCACATTACGCGCAGCTTAGCATTTCCAACGTTTCCGAAACTTTTGATATGAAACTGGTAAAAAAATGGTATCTCGTTAATAATTTTGCACGCAGTGTATATATATATATATATATATATATATATATATATATATATATATATATATATATATGCAAGCTATCCAAAAGTCACTGAAAGGATTCTAACTTGAATTAATACATTATTTTTTTACTAGCTAACTTGGGTGCTCGGCGTTGCCCGCGTGTTTGGAGGTGTACGTTGAGCAAAAAAAGTAAACGTGGTAGTAGGCAGCCAGGCTCGAACCCGTACCGCGAAGAAGGAAAAGAACGAGAAAATAAGTGAGGTCTTTTCTATTGCCCCCATCGCCAAAACGGAAGTGACGAATGTTTAAATTAAGGCTAGTCCATCGAAAAGAGGGGATGACTTTCGAAAATATCGGCGAACAAAAGGACCCATTCCTGTAGAAAAGTGCCCCGTTGGGGGTGATGGAATTAATGTTTTTAGCTAATTTTTCGATATTCGTTGTCCGAAGGGTCGAGCTTCGAAACGTTTCTATTCTCGTAAATATCTGTCGCCTTGGTCGAATGTATTAGGCGTACATACATGATGATTGCAACGTCTTGTCAGACGAGTGATACTCCCTCAGACATTTAAAATCCATGTGCCCAAATACCTGAGGGAGTATCTATACAAAGATGATGTTACAGAGTCTTAGCTTTATACGACAGCTAAGTCTCTCTCTCGGTTCAAAATGTTGAGATCCAGCAACAAGCAAGAGCAAGATAGCCAGCAACAAATTAAACTGCAGACCAGCTTAATGCGGGTAATGGTCTTCCGCTTTATGGTTTTTTAAATCAGAGAATGCTTCTCCTGGAAAGGTTGCCTTCACCACGGCTTACGGGAACCCTCTCCACCCCAATACACATATACACACACACAAATATACACGGTGCTAGTTTGCCGTTGACCCAGAAAAAGAGTTCATTCGCCCTTTACATACATACATACGTACATACATACATACGTTTAAACAGACAGGTGAGATTTATATAATAGATCATGTTTTTATGTAATTTTAAGACAATCATATTACCACATTAGAAATTAAAAAAAAAATATTTATTAAAAAAAATGTCTTTTAAATGTTGTCTATTTTCAGTTTTTCGTATTTGTGCTCTTTCCAAAACATTCGTGACAGATTGCAGAATCTCTGGATTGCAATTTAACTCCCTTATTTCATTCCTGATGTTTTCCTTCAATTCTTGCAGGGTTTGGGGTTTGTTAACATTATATACTATTTCTTTTCCTCCTTCGCGGTACGGGTTCGAGCCTGGCTGCCTACTACCACGTTTTTTTTTTTTTTTTTTGCTCAACGTACACCTCCAAACACCCGGGCAACGCCGGGCACCCAAGTTAGCTAGTAAAAAAATAATGTAATAAGGTAACTCCTTCTGTAAAATATTCCTAGAGAAAACGTCGGGGCTAGTCAAGGGAACGTGGTGGGCATTTGACATTGCCATAGAGAGAGATAATATAATATGCGAAGCCAAAAATCGGCAACATTTAAAACACATTACTTTTCATAAAGAAATTTTTTTTGAATTTTGGATATTTAAAAAAAAAAAAAGTATGTTTTAATCAGATTGAGTTAAAAGTACAGGAATATAGCGTGACCCATAAGTCACTTTACAGTTTGAAAATCAAATAACTTTTTCTTAAATGATTGCATTTGATCAATTCTTTTTTATTACACAGTTTATAGCGCGGAAATTTTTTCTGGCTTAATTACAAAAGATAATGTCTCTTAAGAAGCCTCCATTCTCGGCTTTGCAAAGTCGAGCTCTTTCTAAGCTATTTTTTTTATATAGGCATCACCACATTATCAAGGCCAAGAGGCCACTCAAGAATAAGGGTTAAAGAGTGTAAGGTAGAAATTGGAAAATATAGTAATCATTAGTAATGAAAATTCGGTAAATTTGTTAACTTATATGGAACAGCTCATCAAGAACTTATTAACGTTAGACTTGAAGACAACCATATTGTAGTCAGCCGGAAAGCAGGAAAACGGAAGACAATTCCACAGGCGTGCAGTTCTAAGAAAGAAGCTTTGTTCATGGAATCTACGTTTAGGTTTAGGCACAGATAAAGAGTGGGGGAGTTATTGATAGTGTTTACAGCTAGACGAGTGTTTCTTGTGAAAGTTTGGCGAGGGGGACCATAGATTGAAGCTCAGTCGAACACTTGCCATGAAAATAACGATACATCAGAGACAAACTCGCAACATCTCTTCTGTGAGATATGACAGTTCTTAACATCGGAAGTTGTAGGGAAAGAATTTCCTGCGTATGTTTGCCTTCAAGTTCTTGGATGCTTCGAGGCTTATTTGCATACACTTTGTCTTTAAGATATCCCCAAAGCCAAAAGTCTAGTTCTGTCAAATTAGATGAACGTGGAGGCCATTCAAAATCGAAATTTCAAGAGATTTGTTTCGATCCTGAAACATCACAGTTAACAACCGCATTGTTGCTCTAGCTGTATGTGCAGTTGCTCCATTTTGTTTGCCACCAATACCCTGGCATGTTTTCTAACTGAGGTTGAAAAAATTTAAGAGCATATCTTTTAAGAGGACATTGAACATTTAAATGGCGACAATTGACCCTCCATGTCCAAAGTCAAATTCAATTATCCTCACTCATTGATCCGTTGTAAACTTATATACAAAAAATGTTTCCAAAGATTCTGTTTGATGATTATGAAAAGAGAAATTAAAATATATTAATAGAAAAAAAGTCATTAGATTTTTAAAATGTAAAGTGACTTATGGGCCACTCGTATATCATTAAAAATAAAGAAATTATTTTAGTTCAAAACCATTCAGAGCATCTATCTATCTATCTATCTATCTATCTATCTATCTATCTATATATATATATATATATATATATATATATATACTAGCAGGATGACCCAACGTTGCGCGGGATTAAATGATAATCAACGAACATTTCACACTCATATTTTTATTATAATCACCACCGATTGAATACCTGATTTATTTTGGGACTTGTAGACGCAGGTTAACCCTCGCACACCATAGAAGCACCTCCTATAATAATTAATACATATAATCTCAAGCAATAAATTACATAACAAAAACACACTCATTTCATTTCTGTTCCACGCCAACAGAAGAACATTTCTGTTGCTTAAATGTATACAAGAAAAATTTGAGCCAAAAGTACACTTACATATTTGAAATATTCATATGTATATACATATATATATATATATATATATATATATATATATATATATATATATATATATTTTTATAAAATAAAATATTTTTATAAAATAAAATATTTTTATATTTTTGGATTTCACCGTCATTGGATAAATTACCTTTCATCAGACTATCCATTCACGTGTAATCACCTTTTTCTTCACCATATTCCCTCTGCTTAACTTTTTGTTATCAAGTAAGATCTTTGACTTACTTGCAGTTTCATCAAATACTTTTGTATGCAAAATCCGATCCTGCATTTTGCTTATTCCTACCCTCTGATGAGAAGGAAAGTATTTCTTCGAAACTCCGCGGATTAAGGACTATCCACTTGTCAAGTGTTTCCTTTTCAGATTAAATATGTTTTAACTCTTTTTCACAGTGCTTTTTAACATGTTTTATTAACTGTTTGATCTTGTATATATATATATATATATATATATATATATATATATATATATATATATATAAAATCGCGGCAAATCATCTCTTCGTTTACATATTTAAAAAATAAACATGAATCAGAAGTGACTTTTCCAGGACATTCATCGTCAAGCCCAAATATCAGCTGACGTGATATTGTAAACAAACACAGACGGAATTTGATGAACGACATTATCATTATTATTTTAAAAAAAAATTATGAATTAGTCTACCGTGAAATTATTCCTCGTAATATAAAATAATATAATAAAGCATCGAGTTCATAATGATACACCTGTAATCTGCATAAATTAAACTATCATGTTTAAGCGTATTGTACGACCGGGCAATGGCGATTAACAGGTCCTGCTAGTATACATATAGGCTCATTACCGTTGGGTCCCGATTTCGAATCTCGCTAGATACAGCCACTCTGATTAGTCGTAGACGACGAAACACGTGTCAGTGGATAATTACATTTTAAAAATAATATATATATATATATATATATATATATATATATATATATATATATATATATATATATATACCGTTCCCCATGTAGGGGTACCAAATTGGTTAAAAGGGAAAATTATACCCAACTCGCATTTAGCTAAAAATGCACTTTCGTAAATAATTGAATTCATTCAAAACATATCGCTAAAACCAAAACAAAACAAAATCTAAGTAAATCGCGATATATCAAGACAGTCGGCGAGATTGTCCAGGGGTAAGGGTTTAGGCTCATTACCGTTGGGTCCCGATTTCGAATCTCGCTAGATACAGCCACTCTGATGAGTTGTAGACGACGAAACACGTGTCAGTGGATAATTACATTTTAAAAATAATATATATATTTATGACGTTTGGTATGTTTATATGTTTGCTCAGCATTTATTCCTTAATTAAACAGCCGACCATTATGAACTGAGTAGTGTCGCCGTGTTTGTATTACTATACACACAGATTTGAAAAAGTTGTCAAAAAATACATAACGAATAAATGATATCAAAGGCAAGATCAGTTACTTTTCTACCTAACTGGATATGTTTTCTAGTGTCTTTATTTAATGTAAAATGTTTATTCAGCTCGAAAAACATACAGTATTTACCGATGTATTGGAAAATTAAAAATGGCGCCGGACTCTCTGTTGAACACGGTAAGTTTAGGAAACTGAGTTAAAAAAAATATATACAAGATATTATTAGACCACCACCGAGTATATGTCAGCCTATGTCATGGTAACATAATTAAGCGATTTTCTAACAGTATTTTGTATAACATTTGTATTTTTAACTCTTTTTCCCAAACTTACACACACACAACGTAACACATAGACAGGGTTAAAAAAATAGTCGCCAACCTAGTAGGTCCTGAACTATTAACTAAACTCCAACCTCTGACCCATTGCCGGAATGTGGCAACTTGTACCTGTTTAACACGTATTTCAGTTGAAAGTGCTCTGGCAAACTCCGAGCACTAGTACCCACTCGACAGCAATACCCTCGATAAACCTGACAAACAGCAAAATCCCTCCCTAGATTGTTGAGATTCTTAGATGCCGTAAAGCCTTTGATTCGAATAGCTTTTTCCCTCGGACTGCTGCACTTTGGACTTCCCTCTCGGGTCCCTTTTTCCATGACTGTACTGACATGTAGAAATTCAAGTGTAATGTAGACAGACATCTCGCTGCCTAACTGAATGAATAGTAACCGTATTAGAAAAGGAATTCTAGACATAAGATTTAATAGAATTATATCGCGAGTTTAAAATCCGTAATAGAACATAGAAATAGTTTAGTGATAGTTCTCATTATATTACTATAAGTAATTCGCAATTATTTTTTTGGGTGATGAAAACTTCAACCTCCAGAAGAGTTCAGTTACAACCGAATTCTACTAAGTACTGTATTCACCAAGCCACGGGTCTTTATTGTAGAAATTCTAATATTTGTATGAAGTTTTTTGTAATGTCTGTGTACGTTTATAAATTTCGCAGTGGTTATACATTATGATAAAACGTGTATCTTGTGGTATACATTCCTTGTACGATGATGCAAAACGAAGGAAAATATGCCTCATAAATTTTGTGAAACAGTTCAAAAGTCGCAAGAAAGGATACATAAAATTTCAAACTGTTTTATTAGTTCCCGCCTTTCTTTTTCTATTTTTTTTTTTTTTTTTGCGGACAATCTCATGACGCCATTTTAAGACATGCTAGACACTGAATAAATATATGAGATGTGTTAACATGGCTTTTCTTAGCTCAGGCACACGCGCACACGCACACGCACACACACAGACACACACACGCACACATATATATATATATATTCAGAATGTACGAGATTATATATAATAAATTCAAGAGCCAAACAACGTCGCAGCCCACAAGAGTCATGAAAGTCAACGAACGGGAAGCCCAATACTCGAGTTTCGCCTTCCTTTGGGTTCATCAGTTAGACACATTCAAACTCAGGATTCGAGACCCGAACCTCTTGCACGCGGGGCAAGCACTCTACCAACTGAGCATATATAGGAACAGTACGAAATTGCAAATGTGATGGAGAAAACTCACAAATGCTTAAGAAGCAAAATTACCAGTAGTAGTATAACTGGCTGTTATCGCTAAAAAATAACAACAACGCTTATATATATATATATATATATATATATATATATATATATATATATATATATATATATATATATATATATATTTATATATATATATTAATATATATATACATAAATATCTATATATACATAAATATATATATATATATATGAATATATATATATATATATATATATATATATATATAGCTTAGTGCGTTACAGGAAAAGAGTGAGCTCAATTCTATAGGAGAAGACTTATCTGAGCAATATAAAGCTCAACAAGTATCATTGGCGCTTATATAGGAGAACAATAGGAATGGGAAATGAAGTCACAAAACTATATATTGGTGGTCATAGATTGGTTCATTTATTCAATAAGGGAATACAAACAATTTAAGGGGATAGAAGGCATTTCGAAACCTAATGCTTCTCATCAGAATAGTAGAGAAGATGCTAGGTAACATAGTGGGAATGTGGCGTCATGTGTGGGATTAGGAAGGAAATAGATCAGATAAAATTATAGGTGATGTTGGGGGAAGTTTTATCAAATTCTAAATAAAGGAGGAGCGTATTATATAGAGTGTACTACTTATAATAACAATATTAAAAATAAAATAAATAATAATAATAACAATAACAACAACAATAACAATAATAACAATAATAATAACAATAATAACAATAATAATAACAATAGTAATAATAAAATAAATAATAATAACAATAATAAATAAGTAAATGATAAATAAAATAAATAGTAATAACAATAATAACAATAACAAAAATAACAATAATAATAATAACAATAATAATAATAACAATAATAATAATAATAATAGTAATAATAATAATAATAATAATAATAATAATAATAATAATAATAATAATAATATAAGGTGAATAAAATTAAGGGGTACAGATAAAGACAAGGCGAATAAAATAACACATGAAATACATTAAATAAATGAATGAATAAAACAAGAAAAAACAAAGAAAAAAAAGTAAAATAAAATTTCGTTAAGAAACTGATAAAACAAAATAAATAATAAATAAAATACAATAATAATAATAATAATAATAATAATAAAAAAGAATAATAACAACAATAATAATAATAATTATAAAACAATAATAATAATAACAATAATAATAATAACAATAATAATAATAAAAATAATAATAATAATAACGATAACAACAACAATAGTAACAATAATAATAACAATAATATCAATAATAATAACAATAACAACAAAAATAATAATTATAATAACAATAATAATAATAATAATAACAATAATAATAACAGCGATAAAAAGAATCACAATAATAATAACAGCGATAAAAAGAATCACAATAATAATAACAATAGCAATAACAATAATAATAATAATAATAATAAAAATAATAATAATAATATCAATAACAACAAAAATAATAATTATAATAACAATAATAATAATAACAACGATAACAACAATAACAATAATAATAATAACAATAGCAATAACGACAATAATAACAATAACAATAATAATAACAATAATAATAATAACAATAACAACAAAAATAATAATTATAATAACAATAATAATAACAATAATAATAACAACGATAACAACAATAACAATAATAATAATAATAACAATAGCAATGACAACAATAATAATAATAACAATAATAATAACAATAATAATAATAACAATAATAATAACAATAATAATAATAACAATAACAACAAATATAATAATTATAATAACAATAATAATAACAACGATAATAATAATAATAACAATAGCAATAACAACAATAATAATAAAAACAATAATAATAACAATAATAATAATAACAACAATAATAACAATAATAACAATAACAGCAATAATAACAATAACAACAATAACAATAATAATAACAATAATAATAACAATAATAATAACAATAATAATAATAATAATAATAATAATAATAATAATAATAATAATATAAGGTGAATAAAATAACACATGAAATACATTAAAGGACGAGTGCTGAGTAATAAGAATAAAACAAGAAAAAAAACAAATAAAAAATAAAAAATAAAATTTCGTTAAAAAAATAAAAATAAGCGAGAAAGTAAAACTGTAAGCCATTCAAACTGATATATATATATGTGTGTGTGTGTGTATATATATATATATATACACACACATATATATATCAGATTCATATATATATATATATATATATATATATATACATATATATATATATATATATATATATATATATATATATATGAATGGAAATGTATAAAAAAGAATACGAAAAGTAAAAAAACTTATAACTTTTCTTTATTCGTTTTCAATTGGTGACGCGCAGGAATACAAAATAATATTATGAAAAAAAAATTAAAAAATTTTTTTTACAGGTACATAATTTTCGACCGATCCTTCAGTCTTCATCGGTGTAGTGAAAGTATGAGCATGCACGGGGAAAAGGGGAATGGAAAAATGAAGGAAGGAAGGAGGGGGAGAAGGAGGTATAGCCAATGAGAAGGTGCCACGCCAATTTTAAATATATACACATATAAGTACGCACATACACACATGCACACAGTACATATACACATATAAACGAAAAATTAAAAATTAAACAGTAAATAAAAATGAAGAAACGCGCCTTTAACTGTCCAATCTTTTGAATTCTAACGATATTATTTATTCCAAGAGAGAATAGGAATTCAAAGGATATAAGACGTTATGAGGAGAAACTATATATATATTACAAAGGCATAACCACTTATCAAGGTACAGAAGCCGCTCGAGGATAATATGGTAAATTTGGTAAATTAGATTCACTTAAGGGGAACTGCTCATCAGAACTTGTTACCCACCTCCAACCCCTGTCTCATCGCCGCATCCCTATCTCTCTTTTATAGGTACGAGGGGCGTGCAATAAGAAATGCCCCTGGCCTATTCCAGATGTCTGATCTAGCTGAAATTTTGCATGTGCAATGATTTATATCTCTACGGGTTATGTGGCAAATTACAGCTCTGAACTAATTATGGTTTCTGTTTTACAGGTGTCTGAACTGAGTCAGGTGTGAAATGGAGCCTGTTGAATGTCGAGCAGTGATCCGGTTTTTGTATTTGAAAGGACACACACCACAGGAGACTTTTGATGAAATGAAAGAAACATATGACCTTGTAAAACGCTGGCATCGTGAATTCAAACATGGCCGTAAGTCTGTGGAAACAGCTTCCTCCCAGACCTGGTCGCCCCCCCTTCTGACATTGATGAAGCATCTGTCAGTCAAGTTGAGGTTGCCATTTTGGAAGATCAGCGCATTACTATTCGCCAAATAGCCCAAGATGTCAAGATTAGTACAGGGTCTGTGGAAACTATCATTCATGACCATTTGCATATGCATAAGGTGTCTGCTGGATGGATTCCCAGGTTGCTCACACCATTCCAGAAGCGAGAACGCGTCGAGTGCTCCAGGATGAATTTGGAGATGTGCCAAGAAGATGAGTCAAAGTTTTTCAAAAGACTGATTACACAGGATGAACCCTGGGTCAATCACTATGATCCAGAGACCAAAGCCCAGTCAATGCAGTTAAAGCACTTGGATTCACCACCTCCAAAGAAGGCAAGGGTGCAGCCCTCCGCTGGCAAGGTCATGCTCACAGTCTTCTGCGACCAGGACGGAGTAGTGATGACAGATTTCCTGGCAAAGGGTACTTCAATTGCAGGAGCCTATTACGCTTCACTTTTGAGGAAATTAAGGGAAGCTATCAAAATCAAGAGGCGGAGCAAGATCAGCAAAGGTACCCTCCTCCTGCAGGACAACGCTCCGGTCCACAACTCGCATTTCGCCATATCAGAAGCACGGACGTGTGCTTATGAAATCCTGCCCTATCCCCCTTACTCTCCTGACCTTCCACCCACTGACTTTCACCTCTTGCCAGCCATGAAGTTGTTTTTGAAAGGAAAGCGTTTCCCAGATGACGCAGCCTTGATTTCTGAAGTCACATCGTGGTTGGAGGACCAACCAGGGGTGTTCTACAAAAACGGTCTCCAGAGCTGCATCAAACAATGGAAGAAATGCATAACTCTGGACAGTTCCTATGTAGAGAAAGACTAATAACCGTGCCAAGTTTCGTTGCTCTACTACTATGGGAAGTGGGCCAGGCGCATTACTTATTGAACGCCCCTCATATGTTTCAATTTCGTTACTGTATTGAATTATTCTTTCAGTTGGTAATTTAACTTCACGGTGAACGCACGTGACAACGAATGCCTTGTCACAGTGTGCGTTCGCTTGACCGAGAAGAATAATATATTAGAAAATAAATCTTATAGCTTACAGGAAATGCAAATGCCTTTATTTGTACGTGGTATTCAATTCTCAGTATTAAATTCAATTGACACCTGATGATCAAAAATTGTCTATCCTTCCAACGAATTAAGAGCAAGTAAATGTTAATCTTGTATTTACTTTAAATAGCCTCCCAACTCTCGCTTTTTATAATTGCTCAATAGTCTAGCCTATACAGAGATGTTTTCATGGCGCGTTGTCCAAGAGAAATAGCACCATTGTGTTAGTTATAGTCTTGGATACTAGAAAATGCATTGGTTATTTCCCGGGAGAAATGAAATAATACGCTTTGTCTAGAAGGTTCGACACGAAATTTCTTAAACCAACATTTTCGCTATGCATTTAGTTGTGGTTCTTGGGCAAAACGTCCTATTGATATCTAAAGCTGTTTCGGCAGCTTTTCAGCTAAGCTTGATTCGAAATAAGAAATATGTGCAAATTTGCTTTTTTCATCTTGTTTTCAACGTTCTGAAAAGAAGACATAATTCCTATAAAATGATTGTAATTCAAGCGATTGGATAAAGTGGAAACGCTTTTTAAAATAGTATATAAAGTAAAGGTATTATAAAGAGAACGTATTTGAAAATACGTTATTTTATATCAAAATTAATTATCCTGCAAGAACCTTCTCCTCAACCTAATATTATTATATACTAATAGAAATGGTAAGTAATAGAAATGAACACGACGTATTACATTTCATAACTGGTATAAGTTAATCTTAAATTGCTCAATACTTTAGATAAAGATGTTTAAATGCTGTGTTGTTTGAGAACAATAATCTATTGTGCTTAGTTATAGTGTTAGATACTAAACAAGAAACCCAGTTATTTCCCGGTAGAAATAAAACAATACACTTTGCCTTATTGATAACTGAAAGTTGTTCGAACATGTTTTTCCTTACATATACGCACACACACACACGCATATACACATCCTCATACGCACACATGTACGCACACATACGCGCACAAGTACGCACACATGTGAAACGTCACTTCCCCTGAAAGGAATTCTATACATGCGCAGTCAGAACACTCACCCCGATATAAAAGTCCACGACACTATTCAACTTCCTCTTTCTTCCCTTTTGCCTGGTTCGGCGTCCATAGCTCTTGGCTTGAAGACTTTTCCACGTGGACGACTGCTATCATGAACGCACGGTTTTGCTGAGGCAAACACTCCCTTTCTATTTTCCTTTCTACGTGCGGGACGGCAATTTCTCGTTCTCGACTTCATTCCTTTCTTTTTCACGCATGTAGTCGTCAACGCCTGAATGCACACGTGTTACACATAAACCATTTAATTTTGACATAAAATAAACGACATGTTTATTTTATTCAGCAATTGAGTTATTGTTTCCTTCATTCCATTCGTTTCATTATTTTCTTTTGTAACGAGTTGAGATATTTGCATCCTGGTCCGCAACAAAGTAAAGACGATTGAGCGCTATGCATTCGGGACTGACAATCGACAGATGAATGTGAATGCGTCAAACATACTAAACACACACACACACACACAGACACACACACACGCACACAAACATGGCGTCAGTGGGAACCTTGCATGAAATGATTGCATTTATGATTGTCAATCTATGTTTCAATTTTGTTTCTGTATTGAATTATTATTTCAGTTGGTAATTTAACTTCGCGGTGAACGCACGCGGTTACGAATGCCGTGTCACAGTGTGCGTTTGCCTCACCGAGAAGAATAATGGGATCTTAGAAAATAAATCGTATACCTTATAAGAAAGGCAGATGCCTTTTATATGTATACAGCATTCAATTCTCAGCTGTGAACGCCAAGGCCCCTGACAATGAAAAATTGTCTATCCATGCAGTAAGAGAAGTAAATGTTAATCTTGTGTTTACTTTAAACAGCCTCCTAACTATTGCTTTTTAAAATTGTTTTTGTGTTGTACGATTTTTGTATTATAAACAAAGGCTTACTTAAGATTGAAGGGGGCCGTTATGTTCTTTTATTAAATGCTGGTATATGTCGCTGGTATTGTTTAAATGCACAGTAAGTCGGCGGGATAATGTTGTCGTTGTATGTCCAATGTATTGCATTAGTCTTATGTTTATTTTGGGAGTAACATCCTCATAGACGGCATTTATACTCAAATACAACATTGGTTTGCTCTAATGTTTTTTTATAACCAGAGATAAGTTGTTATTATAAATAATAAAATAAATCTTACCGTCGCTATGATCAGAAGTTGCGTTTTTTTTTTAATTTTTTACACAGTGATCACCACTTATCAAGGCCCAGAAGCCACTCAGGGATAAAGGTTATTGCAAGTACATTACGTTAGTGTGGAGATTTGATGAAGTGTTTACTTAAAGGGGCGGTTCATTAGGAATTTGTTAACATTGGACTTGAACACATCCAAGTTGTAGTCCGGTGGGAAGCAGGCAGACGGAACAGACTTCCACAGGCGTGCAGTTCTAAGAAAGAAGCTTTGTTCATGGAATCCGCGTTTTGATTTAGGCACAGATATAGAGTGGGGGAAATTTTTCATAGTGGATTCAGCTAGACGGGTGTTTTTCGTGAAAGATTGGCGAGGGGAGGACCAGAGATTGGAGTTCAGAGGAGCACCTGTCATGGAAATAACGATAAAACAAGGATAGGCTCGCAACGTCTATTCTGTGGGAGAGAGGTTGCAGGGCAGAGAAAAGGGCACCCCCCACTAAGCCACGAAGTCTATTTTGTACTCTGTCAAGGCAGGATAGGCTGTTTTTAGCAGCTCCTGCCCAGATATGGCTACAGTATTCCATCCTTGGATGTACTTGGCTTTTATATAGATAGAGAATTGCATCAGTAGTGAGATATCTTCTGGAGCAGTAGAAGGATCCCACCATCTTTCCAGCGACCTTGGCAACAGACTTGATGTACGTGTTCCATTTCAGATCAGGAGTAAAGGTCAAACCCAGAAGCTTGTCAAAACACGGGGCCTCACCCAGACGAGAGCCATCCATCACAATTGATTCCAGATGAGGATCAGAGCGTTGATGATGTAAGGATAGGAGTTTGGTTTTGGATGCATTAAAGGTAACCAGCCACGTCTTCCCCCACTGAACCACGCACTCGAGATCAGAGGAGAGAGAATCAGAGAGAACTTTGTCATTTACAGCCTTTGATGTGTTGCCGTAGATGGTCGTGTCATCAGCATAGATGTCAACGAATGATTTAAGTATGTAGATAACGTTTAAATGATATATGAAGTAAGGGTCTTATAACGAGAACGTATTTAAAAATACATAATGTGAAATCAAAACTAAATATCCTGCAAAAACCTTCTCCTCAACCTAACATGCGTGTAATTGCCTTTTCTTCATCTATAAAATTTGGTTGCATCTAGTTTTGGTAAAATCTATATATCCATAAAAGTGAAATTGCCTGTGGGTGTATGTGTGTGTAAATTTCCCTATCAAACTACTCTGTCAATTTTCGGTGTACAGACTCGAAATTTTGCATAAGGAGTAGTGAGATTTGAAAACATCTTTGGAATCGGTTTTAAGCCATACATTTGGCTGTCAAAGGGTCAAAGCTCAACAGTTGGACCTTTGAAAACTCTACCAAACTCCTCCGAAAATTTTGGGTCAAAACACTTGAAATATTAAATGTCGGTTACTTGGACATGGGTAAAACTTTTTAATTTGATTTGAGTCCAAAACAATAAAGTTAAGGGGTCAAAATTGGGGTCAAAGATTTAAACATTTTTACCTCTGCAATCTCTACCAAATCTCTCAGTCAATTTCTGGTCTAAACATTTGAAATTTTGATATAAAGTGTATTCACAGATGGGGCAAGCGTTTTAATCGGTTTGGGTCGAAAATTTGAACTGCCAAGGAGTCAAAGTTCAGAAGGTTTGACCTTTGCGATTTTAGCAAACTACTCAGCCAATTTTGGGTCCAAACATTTGAAATTTTACATAACGGGTATTCAGGCATGCGGCAAGCATTTTACTCAGTTTTGGGGCGAGAATTTTGCTGCTAAAAGGTTAAAGTTGAAAGAGTTGACCTTTGCAGAATCCAACAAACTTCTCCGCCAATTTTGGGTTTAAACACTTTAAATTTTAAATGTCAGTTACTTGGACATAGGTCAAACTTTTTTGTTTGGATTTGGAAAGAAAACAATAAATATTCAGGGGGCAAAATTGGGGTCAAAGTTAAAATAAATTGACCTCTGCGGTTTCTACTAAATTACTCAATTTCTGGTCTAAATATTTAAAATTTTACATAAAGGGCATTCACACATAGGGCAAGTTATGAATAATAAGTAGGCCCAAGCAAAGTCGGGCTGAAATGCTAGTATATATATATATATATATATATATATATATATATATATATATATATATATCGTTGGCACAATGGTTCTGGCTTATATTATTGTTGGGTTTTGTAGAAATTGTAGCGTTCTTTTTATTTCTTCATCAACAATAATGTTGGAAAAGTTTTATATTTTTTATTTCAATTAGTAATGCTTTCCTAGTTTTGCACCAATTTTTTTACATAGGCCTAGCCACTTATCAAGGCCCATGGGGTACTCGAGGATAAGGGTTAAAGAGTGTACAGTAGTCAGTTGGACAATATTTTTTATTATTTCTTTTTTACTACATTTTCACCCCAAACGAGGCACATTGCCACTTTGGTGTAGGGGGCTACTATCAAGGGCAGCAACTACTGGGGCACTATGTTGGGATTTGGGCAGCAAAATGTCGTTTCACGTTGCACTTGAACTTCTGCATGTCAGTACAGTTAGGGAAGCAGAAACCTAGAATGGAATTCCAGAGTCTAGTTGTTCTGAAGAAGAAACTAATGGAATAGAAAGATCTTTTACATCTAGGGATCTCTACTTTGTGGGGGTGGGATTTAGCTGCCTGTCGGGTTTGTCAAGGGTGTCTACGTCGTGAGGGAACAAGTGTCTGCAGTTCGTCAGAGCATTCACCATTAAAATACTTGTAGACCAGGCAGAGGGATGCAACGTTTCGTCGATGGGACAGAGGCTTAAGCTTAGATGCCAGTAAAGATTGGCGACTCTTTTTTTTAACCTTGTTTAGGAGCGAGAGACTAGTAGCAGATTCACCAGCCCAAATGTGACAACAGTACTCTATACATGGGCGAATGGTGGCCTTATGGTAATTTTCAGTAATGGAAATACAGTAAATTTGTAAACTTAAGGGGAACAGCTTATCAAGAACTGGTTTACATTGGACTTGAAGACAACCATATTGTAGTCAGCTGAAAAGCAGAAAAACGGAAGACAGTTCCACAGGCGTGCAGTTCTAAGAAAGAAGCATTGTTCATGGAATCTACGTTTAGGTTTAGGCACGGATAAAAGTGGGGGGATTATTGATAGTGTTTTCAGCTAGACGAGTATAACTTGTCAAAGTTTGACGAGGGGGGACCATAGATTGAAGCTCAGTCGAGCACTTTCCATGAAAATAAAGATAAAGCAAAGACAAACTCGCAACATCTCTTCTGTGAGATAGAGGTTGCAGGGAATAGAAAAGGACATCTCCTACGAGACTACGAAATCTATTTTGAACTCTATCAAGGTAAGATAAGTTCTTTTTTAGCAGCCCCTGTCCAGACGTGGCAACAGTACTCCATCCTTGGACGAATTTGGCTCTTATATAGATAGAGTATTGCATCAGCAGTGATATATCTACTGGATCGATAGAAAGATCCCACCATTTTTCCAGCGGCCTTGGCAACAGATTTGATGTACATGTTCCATTTCAGATCAGGAGTAAAGGTCAAGCCCAGAAGCTTATCAAAACATGAGGCCTTCCCAAGATGAGAGCCATTCATTTCAATTGATGCCAGATGAGGATCAGAGCGTTGATGGTGTAAAGATAAAAGCTTGGTTTTACATGCATTAAATAAATAATAAATAAATGATTGATAAATGTTTGATTATAGTTATCTTGTACCATTGTAGGCACTCGCTGTTAAAGTTCAGGAGGCTGGAATTTATGTTGTTGTTTCTTTATATAATAACTAGCATGGGTTCTCGGCGTTGCCCGGTAGTCGAGAGTAAGGCTATTGAGCAACCAACCCCCAACCATGAAAAAAAACAAAAACATAAATGAACTTTTATTTACATCAAAATAGCAGTGGTTACCTGTGTAAGCAAAAAAAAATTAGCCGCAATAGTTGGACTCGAACCTGTATACAAAAGAAGAATAGAAGGTGAAAAAAAAACAAACAAAAAAAACAAAAAACAAACGTATGGAGTATTGCTGTTGCATTTGGATTGGTGCATCTGGTACTAGTCTCTCACTCCTGGACAGGTTTCAAAAGAGAGCCGTCAACCTGGTTGGTTCTGAACTGTCATCTAAGCTCCAACCTCTGTCCCATCGACGAAATGTTTCATCCCGCTGCCTGTTTTACAAGTAGTTTAATCGTGGACACCCCCGACGAATTACAAGCCCTTGTACCTCCTCGACGTAAATACCCCCGCCAAACTCGACAAGCTGCAAAGTTCCACCTCTACACAGTAGAGATCCCTAGATATAAGAAAGCCTTCTAAAATAGGTTCTTTCCCAAGAACCGCTAGACTTTGGAATTCCCTTCCGGGTTCCTGCTTCCTCAACTGTACTGACACGCAGATGTTCAAGTGTAACGTGAACAGACATCTTGCTGTTCAACTCCCTATATAGTATCCCTGCAACTTATGTCTCTGATAGTAGCCGCCGAAATCAATGTGGCACTGTGCCTTGTCTGGGGTGAAAATGTGATAAAAAATATTACAGAATCCCTAACCCTAAACGCAGATTCCATGAACAAAGCTTCTTTCTTATAACTGTGAAGTTAACGATAACAATAATAATAATATCTATATATTAATTCGCTTGTCCGCATGGTGTCACGTCACCATCATAGCAAACATTAATTAATGAAACGCGTCATCATCATCGCAAACATTAATTAATGTGAATTATCTCCCTTTATTATTCACTCTTTATTAGTTAAAAAATCATTAACCCCTTTTATTTTCCAAAACTTCCCGACCAACAACAACAAAAAATATATATATGAACTGTCTTTTTATGGTTCTGGATTATTTTAAAGATAATTATGCATAGAAGGTATCGTTCCACAGTTTAAATAGTATTTTACTTACATTTTTAACGATGTGTTCTGTTTATTATTGTAGTGAATACGGAACGCTTATTTTATTTTATTCAGTAAAAAATATATTTTTTACATTTAACGTTACGAGTTCGTTTTTTTTTTTTTACTGTGCCACTTTTTTTATTTACTTTTGAGTAAGCCTTACATAACAAAAAATATGTTTCGAAATAAATGTTACAAAAGTCAAGAATGACTTTATTAAATAAATAACCAAAGTCACCATTCGCAAATACACTGAGTAACAGTAGCACAGAGTCAAAATATATTTTACGTCTTGTTCTGTTTTGTTTTTGTTTTACAGCATATCAATCCTTTTTCGTGTTATTTAATGCCGAATCGAATAATTTTGCAACATCTTCACGTTGTTTACATAATTATTATTTATGTTTTGTCTGTTTTATTTTGCTTCTTTTACAGGCATTCATCATCTTCTAATACCCACCGACAGGGACACAACAATTTTTTTTTAATATGAAATAAAACACTTATTTATTTCCTATTTAAAGATTTTCAGTATATTTTATTTAACTGAAGAAATATTTATTGTTCATACATATATTTTTTCCATTATTTTTATTACATTGTTAGGTGAAGTTTCAGAATAGTTAACCCCCCTCCCCATATTAAGAATGGCTTTCGGCATGATTTTTACAATAGCGGTATCAAAGTTTTTTTATTTTTTATTTTAAAACAAATTATAAAAAAAAGATACAAGACCATTAAATTTTTTTTTCATTAAATCGCTATTTAGGCGAAGGTTCAAAATAGTTTATCCTTCTCCCCATAACCGTTTTTTTATGCAGTAAAATACTGTTTCAATAATTATGGTTTAAATAAATATTTATTCCTTATTTAAAGAGTTACAGTATAATTTATACAGGAAGTATAATTTATACAGGAAGTCCTAGGAATCTACAACAGCTTTATCAATTTATTTAACTGAAGTGTTCATACATATATTTTTCCCTTATTTTTTTTTACATTGTTAGGTAAAGTTTCAGAATAGTTAACCCCCCTCCCCATATTAAGAATGGCTTTCAGCATGATTCTTACAATAGTGTTATCAAAGTTTATTGATTTTTCTTATTTAACAAAAATTATAAAAAAGATACAAGAACATTTTAAACATTTTTTTCATTAAATGGTTATTTAGGTGAAGGTTTAGAATAGTCAAACCCTCTCCCCTTATTAAGAATGGCATTTTTATTATTTCAGCATGATGCTTACATTTTTCTTTATATAAAAAAAAGATACAAGAAAATGTTAAGCTTTTTTTTTTAATTAAAATGTTAGATCAAAGTTCGGAATAACTTACTTTATAGCCAATTAGACAGCTGTATTAAAATGTTTTAGCATTTAAAACCTAATAAGGTTTTCGCTTCAATTGTCACAAGCAGACAATATCGATTTAAAGGAGGTAATTCGTCAACAATTGTTTAGCCGAATTTTACGGTAAAGTGTAGTGGACTGGTGGATATATTATACATATCCCCCAGTTTGTATTTATTTGCTTCCCCACTGAGCAAATTAGGCACAAGGCCGTTTTTTAATGTGGAGAGAGAGGGAGGGGGAGGGAAATGGGGACCAGCTCCCGATGGGTGGGAAATGGGAGTTTGATAGGAACTGTTGGTATGAAGGGTTGCCCCTACATTGACGAAGGTAGATATGTGGGATTACCCCCACATATGGTCTTTGCTTGCAGTATCTGTCGGAACAGATACTACACTTTGATCTTGTCGCCCGGGCCGCAAAGGGCAGGGGCCAGTGTATATACATATCCCCCAGTTATTCATTTGATAAAACCAATATTTTTTTTTATTTATTTGCTTCCCCACTGAGCAAATTAGGCAGGAGGCCGTTTTTTAATGTGGAGATAGGGGGAAGGGGGAATCCAGCTCCCGAGAGGAGGGAAGTGGGAGCTGGATTAGAAACTGTTGGTATGAAGGGTTGCCCCTTCAGTGACCAAGGTCAGATATGTAGGGTTACCCCCACATATGGTCTTTGCTAGTCATAGCTGGTCTGTGCTAGTCATAGCTTTGCAGTATCTGCCGGAACAGATACCACACTTTGATCTTGTCGCCCGGGCCGCAAAGGGCGGGGGCCAGTGTATATACATATCCCCCAGTTATTCATTTGATAAAACCAATATTTAATGAGCATCGTTCTTCTTGCCAGGCAATGGGTTTACCTGAACCAACAGGTGATCCTCTCCAATAGATAATATGACTCGAAATACAAACAGGCCTAATGTTGACTTGTTAAACAATGAACAATTAGAGGTCTTTAATACTATAATCAAGGCTGTCATGGCAACTGAAAAAGTAGCCCCACACATCAATTTCTTCTATTTAGATGCCCCAGCCGGATCAGGAAAAACCTTTTTATTCAACATGTTATATGATTACTTCACCTCCAGCAGTACTGTAACCGCCACTGCGGCATTGCTGCAATGCTACTAACTTCAGGGAAAACACTCCACAGCATATTCAAACTACCTTTACCTCTGACAGAAACCAGTGTCTGTAACGTTTCTCCTGTATCAGAGCATGCTTATTTTTTGAGAAAGGTAAAGGTATTCATCATAGACGAAGCCTCTATGATACCTAATCATGCACTGCTTGCTATAGATAGATGTTTACAAGATATAATGGGTAACGATAAAATATTTGGTGGAAAATTTCTCATACTTGGAGGTGACTTCAGGCAAATTTTGCCAGTAGTGCCACATGGATCACCTACATCTATTATAGACACCTGTCTTAAAAGATGCCCATTGTGGCATCATTTCAGTCAATTACAACTAACACAAAACGTCAGAACTAACATAAATGAACAGGAGTTTTCTAGATGGCTCCTTCATCTTGGTAATGGTACACTAACGAGCAGTCTTAATGACGTTCCTGTAGATGCCATAGATGTTCCTGATGATTCGGTATGTAATGGTTCTCTAATCTCAGAAATATTTGATTGCAGCCCTCAAGAAATGGAAAATAGAATCATCATGACTCCAAAAAATACAGAATGTTTAACAGTAAATGTAGAAATTCTAAATAATCTTCCCGGAGGCATAAATACATATTTAAGTACAGATTACATCTCCAATGATGATGCTGAACTTCAAAATTATCCTATCGAGTTCATAAATTCATTAACTCCATCTGGAATGTCACCTCACTGACTTAATGTGAAAATAGGGGCAATAGTAATGCGACTGCGAAATCTATCCATGAATCAAGGACTTTGTAATGAAACTAGGATGAAAATAAAAGAATATCATACAAACAGGCCCATCATTGCTATTTTAATTAATGGATCTAATAGAGGTTCCACGGTTATCATTCCAAGAATTTAGTTAAAGCCAAGTGATACAAATGTTCCGTTTGCATTTCATCGGATACAGTTTGCAATACGATTAGCATATTCACTGACCATCAATAAAGCACAAGGCCAAACTTTTGATAAGGTTGGTATATATCTTCAACAACCTGTATTTTCTCATGGTCAGCTGTATGTGGCATGTTCAAGAGCTCGATCTAAGTACAGTGTGAAATTTAAGGTAATGCATCTGCATAGAGATGATAATCAGGGCAGAAAGTGTGGTGTAGCATATACTAAGAATATTGTTTACCGTGAAGTGTTATGAAAACAATCAGGAACAGCTATGGAATCTAAAAATTAACTTGGATGTAAATATGATTTTGGAAAAAATTTTTTTTAATTGCTTTCCTTATATTTAAAATTCAGAATTTGATGAAAAAGTAGTGTACAGTTTGTTTAACTTTACTTAATTATATAACATTGGCATAAATTTGATAGGTACAACCTACCTCACATAATTTTGATTATCAAAAAATCAAACTTTAACTGTACTTCGTAAGTTTTACAGAAACACTTCATTTTCTATGCACACAAGAATCTGAATATTATAACAGATTACAATGTTTTTATGGAAAAAACTTTTGTACAGAAAATTCTAAGTGTTCTATTTATATTATCAGGAAGTTGTGATGCATTAATTGAAATCTATATCAATAATTCGACTTAAAAAATATTTGTGAATTTCCAAATCTTCATTGAATGAAATTAAAAATAAATAGAAAAGTCTATTGCATATGTAAAAGTTGACGGTTGCTTATTTAACTTCATTAAAAGCTATCAAAGTCAACCAAGAGCTGCTCAATAGTCTGGCTTAATGGATCATTTATCAAGGAATGAAGATGGTTATTTTGGTGTACCAGTTATTCTACCATCTACATTTACAGGAAGTCCTAGGAATTTACAACAGCTTCATCAAGATGCAATGGCAGTTTTCTGTGACCTATTCATTACTCACACGTGTAATCCAAAATGTCCTGAAATATTAAACAACTTGGGGTCATCAGAACTTGCACAAAATCGATGTCAGCAATGTCACACAGTTTTTTTTAAGTTCACAGTCTGACTCCCAAGAACCTGCTGATTGACTACTATTCTCACTCCAAGCAGCTGATCGACGTCCCTGTCACCGCCTCAATCATCACCAGCACTTCCTGACAATATCAACAGCATCAGTTACGATCGCACTGACCTTCAATAAAAGTTTAAACTAAAGTTCTTTGTTCTACTTGCTTCCATACGTTCATTTTTGTAATATAACAATAAGGAATTTCTTACTGATGTGTTTTAAAAGATTTTAACTACCGTGGAATTTCCACGGGTCCTGCTAGTTATCATTAATAATAATAATAATAATAATAATAATAATAATAATAATAATAATAATAATAATAATAATTCTGATTTCGTTTACCACCATCTCCCTGAAAAGAGATGGAATTCATTTTTAGAGGACTTCCCTCAATCCCGGCTCCAAACTAGGAGCTTTAAAAATCCAGGGGTTTCCAAAGGTTATTGGGGGTACCTACAATAGCAGAGGTTTGAAGGCCGCCTAAAACATCAGGGATTCGTTTTTAGTCGCGTGCAAGCGACTCTATAAGTCACTCCGTCGGTCGGTCGGTCGGTCGGTCTGTCGGTCGGTCTGTCAGTCTGTCCGTAACCCTTTCTGCTTGGCCTTTTTGGTCAAGATCAAAGGTCTGTTGTTTTCGTCTTCGTAGATGCTGTTCTTAGTTTTTGAAGTTTTCTTGCCTTTTGGCCAAGATAAAAGTGTAGTATCTGTTCCAGCAGATACTGCAAGCAAAGGCTATATGTGGGAGAAAAACTTCATACCAATTGTCACTATCCAGCTCCCCTACTTCCCGGGGAGCTGGTCCCCATTTCCCCTTCACTCCTCACATTAAAAATCGGCCTTGTGCCTAATTTGTTCGGTGGGAGAGCAAATAAATACCAACCCCACATATAAGACCTTGGTCAATGTAGGGGCAACCCTTCATACCAATTGTAACTATCCAGCTCCCATACTCCCCGGGGAGTTGGTCCCCATTTCCCCTTCACTCCTCACATTAATAATAATAATAATAATAATAATAATAATAAGAAGAAGAAGAAGAAGAAGAAGAAGAAGAAGAAGACCAGGAAACTCAGGACCATGCACAATGCACTATACCCGAAGGGCTATGTGGATCGACTCTACGATAAAAGGAAAGAAGGCCGGAGGGGACTGATATCTATAGAAGACTGGGTGAATAACATAAAAAAAAGAACAAGAAAATTACATGACTGAAAGGATAATTATGGGAGCGAGAGACACCGAAAAAAAACCCCAACAAAACAAAAAAACAGATAAACCAAGGATAAGACAAGAAAAGAAAAATGAGAACATTTGAGCATGGATGAGAAAAGGACACGTAAACAGAGAAACTGAATCTCTAAAAACGGAAGCACAAGATAACTCGTTAAGAACCAACCACATCAAAGCAAAGATCGTCAAAACACAAAGAAAACAGCAAATGCAGACTATGTGGACAATGAGACGAAACGATAAACCATATAGTAAGTGAATCTAGCAAACTAACCCAAAAGGAATACAATAACAGGCACGACCAAGTGGAAAGAGCAGTACACTGGGAACTGTGCAAATAATACAAACCCGCAACATTAACTGAAAACGAGAATCATGAAATCCAAATATGGATAAACCCATCCAAGCAAGAAGACCGGATGTTGTAATAATTAACAAGAAAGAAAATAGATTTTGCTGTTCCAGCTGACTACAGGGTGAATATCAGAATATAAGAAATGGAGAAGCAGAACAAATTCACAGAGCTAGCCAGAGGAATGAAACGGATATGGAAGATGAAGAAAATTCAAGATAATGTCTATAATAGTGGGAGCACTAGGAACAATATTGACAAGCTTTGAAAAAAGAATGAGCAAAATTAGAATCAGAGGAATTATGCAAAGATACAACGAATAACAATAATGAAAACAGCTGAAATCTATCTATATATCTATAAAAGTGAACGTGTCTGTGTATCTGTCTGTCTGTGTGTCTGTCTGTCTGTCTGTATGTGTGTGTGTGTACATTCCTCTACGCAATAACTCTGTCAATTTAAAGTCTACAGACTCGAAATTTGATATACAGGGTATTGAGACTTGGGAAATCTTTGTGATCGGTTTTAAGGGGTCATAATAGGGGTCAAAGTTAAAAAAAATTGACCCTTTTTTTTTGCTAAGCATACACCTCACACCCGGGCAACGCCGGGCACCCATGCTAGTATATCTATAAAAGTGAACGTGTCTGTGTGTCTGTCTGTCTGCGTGTTTGTCTATGTACATTTCCCTACGCAATAACTCTTGATCGTTTTTTAGTTTTTATTTTTACTCAGCATACACCTCCAAACACCCGGACAACACCGGGACCCCATGCCAGTCTATATATCTATAAAAGTGAACGTGTGTGTGTGTGTGTATGTCTGTCTGTCTGTCTGTGTGTCTGTGTACATTTTTCTTCGCAATAACTCTGTTCGAAATTTGATATACAAGGTACTGAGATTTGGGAAAGTCTATGTGATGAGGTTTCGGCCAGAAATTTAGCTGTTAACGGGTCAAAGTTCAACGATTTGACCTTTGAGAACTCTACAAAATTCCTCCGACAATTTTTGGTCTACACACTTGAAGTTTTAGATAAAGGTTCCTTGGACATGGATCTAACTATGACGTGAAGGTGTCATAATAAGAGTCAAAGTTAAAAAAATTGACCGTTTTTTTTGTTTCGTTTTGTTTGTTTTTTTTTTTTTTTGCTCAGCATACACTTCCAAACACCCGGGAAACGCCGGGCACCCATGCTATTATATCTACAGAAGTGAAAATATGTGTCTGTCTTTTCTCTATGGTAGTTAAGGAAGACTATTATACAGAAGGGCATTACTTTACATATTCATACTTTTTAATATATACATATGCACATAATTTTATGAACAGTACATAGGGCCCGAGCAAAGCCGGGCGGAACTGCTAGTATATATATCTATAAAAGTGAACGTGTCTGTGTATGTGTGTGGTCTGTGTATGTGTGTGTCTGTGTGTACATTTCCCTATGCAATAACTCTGTCAATTTTCAGTGTACAGACTCGAAATTTGATATACAGTGTACTGAGATTTGGGAAAATCTATGTGATCGTTTTTCGGCCAGAAATTTGGCTGTTAACGGGTCAAAGTTCAACGATTTGACATCCTCCGACAATATTTGGTCTAAACACTAGAAATTTTAGATATAGATTCCTTGGACATGGTCTAAATTAATAACTTTATTTGAGCACAAAACAATAAATGTTAAGGGGTCATAATAGGGGTCAAAGTTAAAAAAAATTGACGTCTGCGATTTCTACCAAATTACTCAATTTCTGGTCCAAACATTTGAAATTTTGCATAAAGGGTATTCAGAGATAGGGCAAGCTTTTTAATCGGTTTCGGTCGAACATTTTTTAGTTACAAATATATAAATGTATGGATGTATGTATGTATGTATGTATTTATGTATGTATGTTTACATGTCTGCCTAAAACTTTCGACAGAGGCGACGGATTTTTAAAAGATCAATATCGTTTTGAAGTTCGACCTATCAGACGACAAATATCGAAAAATTGGCTAAAAACATTAATATCTTCACCTTCAACAGGGCACTTTTCTACAGGCTTAAATGCTAGTATTAAGGAGAATCCTTAAATGCGAGACTAATACACATGAGCCACACGTGTAGACCAGACAAACTGTTGCAGAGACCTAACATTAAGAAGCATCACACAGACCAAGAACATAAAAGATACACATCTATAAGTTCTACATTCCATCCTCAATCCCCTCCAACATCCTCTTCAATTATCCAATCATCGTCACTCCACAAAAAATGATGTCAAATAGCCGAGAAGTGTCAAGGAGGAAGGAAAGACCGTGGAGAGCACTGACCAGACCTCTGGTGGACAACTGCCAAGAGAAATGGGACGTTGGGAAGGCTTATTTCCACTCAAATTCTAATGGATACAAATGGCCGCTGCTAGCGAGAGATCGATGGTGGGCGGCTGTTGCGATAATGCAAATTCATTTACAAGAAGAGGTCAAGAGCAAAGGAAAACTTGGGAGACTCATTGTCACTCAGCTTCGGGGAACACCACAGGTTGTTATCAAGTAGAGATCTTTGATGGCCTGCGTGAAAGATACCTATGAGCCAATAATAATAATAATAATAATAATAATAATAATAATAATAATAATAATAATAATAATAATAATAATAATAATAATAATAATGCGGAGAATAATACAAGACAATATAACGAATAAGCGTTACAGGGAATGAAGAACACTGAAACTGCATATTTACAAGTTCTACACCCCCATCATGCACTCTCCCCATTGTTTCATCACCGAACCCCCCCAAAAAAATGATATCAAAGGGCCGAGAAGGGTCAATAAGGACTGAAAGACCGAGGAGGGAGTGCCAACCAGACCTCGGCTGGACAAGCTGAAAGAGAACTGGGACCTTGGGGAGGCTGAGTGCCACTCAAATTCCAGCATAAACCAATGGCCACTACCAGCGAGAAATCAATGATAAGCGGCTGCTGCGATGATGCAAATTAATTTGCAAATGCTATCGAAAGAGGTGGAGAGGTCTGGACGTCTGGGGAGACTTGTTGTCACTCAGCTTCCAGAGAACACCACAGGTCTCCAATCAGATCGTTTGTTGACTTGTATGAAAGCTCCATGTGAGCCAATAATAATAATAATAATAATAATAATAATAATAATAATAATAATAATAATGATAATAATAATAATAATAATAATAATATAATGCTAAACTGTTGAATAAGAAAACTTCTATTGTGCCAATAACCATAGGTTCGCTTGGCTCAATTCCTGATGATCTTATGAAAAAGCTGAACTTTCTGAGAATAAGATACAATATCACCGTACTTCAGAAGCAACAAACATCCTCCGCCAAGTGATTTTCATCTAAATTACTCTTGTATTATCCTATCAGCATTTATAGTTCCGCATAACTAGAACAAGTATATCTTGCTGGCTAACATGACACCCCACAAAACGAATTTAGGGCCTTAGTAATTAAAAACACCGCCATTTTAGCCGTCTCACATTGTGATGTGCGCTTCCCAATCATTGAAGTCTTACTCATTCGCATAAACAAACCGACCATCTAGCAGATTCAATATGAAAAAGAGATACGCTTAAATGGTTTTAATGATTTTAAAACGATTTTAATCGACTTTTCGATAAATTCACTAACGCAATTTGTAATTAATCACGAGACTGAAGACGATTCGTGAAAGGCGAAAATTATCGCGATTGTGGCAAATTTCTTTTTACACTCGAACAATAGAAAAAAAATGGATTGCAAGAAAAACAAAGAGAAATAATCCCTGCTGTTCAATGAAACCTGCATAAAAGAAAAAAATGCTGCCTAAATATACTAATATATCTTTATGTATACGCATAGGATACACACAAATATATATACATGTTTTTCATAATTTGTCTTAATTTTGTTTGTTGGAAGCATTCCAGATGTTTTATTTCACTTCTGTATAGTGTCCACGTTTCACAAGCATTGAGAGGACAGCTGCCCGGAATACCATTATCTTCATGGTCATCGTAAGTGCGTGGTTGTTAAATACGTGGCTGTTGAGTCGTCCAAAGGCGGAATGAACTGCCCTTATTCTGTTCTCCACGTCCTTCTTGCAGGTAGGAGTAGATGTTAAAATGCTTCCAAGATAAGAGAATTGGCCTACCTCCTCTAGTGGTTGGTTGTTAATTGTGATATTAAAGGCTGGGAGCATCTGTCCTGGCGGATGTTGAACGAGGGTCTTGGTCTTGTCCGTGTTGACCTGCATCCCACACCTTTCATATGTAGAATTATATGCGTCTGCTAACGACTGCAGGTCCTCTGCCGTCTGACCTGGACTGGCGTTGTCGTCAGCATATTGTAGTTCTCGCACTTCACATAAGATGGTTTTGGTTTTGGCGCGGAGTCGTGCGAGATTGAAAATTCCTCCGTCCAAGCGAAATTGCAGGCCAATTGAAAGTATGTCTGGTGGAATCTTGCTGAGCATTGCTGCGATGTACAGCAAGAAACACGTTGGAGCGAAAATATACCCCTGCTTCAGACCAGCGTTGATGGAGAATGGGTCTGAAAGATTAAAATTAAATTAAGGCAAATTATACCTACAACTCTGAGGTACTAGAACGTGCCAAAATGACAAGTGTTGACGCCACTATTATCCGCCACCGCCTCCTGTGGACAGGCCATGTCCACAGAATTATAAAATTCAAGGCTTTCCAAGAGAATGATGTACAGAGAACTGGCAAAAGAAGTTAGAAGTAACTCTAGTACGACTAGATGTAGGGGCATCACGAACACTGCCGGTGTTTTGGTGCTTTTGCGCAGTCTTTCGTACCGTTTTCTCATCACATTTCAATATGCGGCCGATTTCCTGAAAGGTGGATATTAATGGGCTCCTGAAGATCACTAAGAGAAAGACGTGGCATATGGACAACATGTTACCTGGTATAACCGGGAACAAAAATAATTACGATTAGAGATGCTTTGTTTCCTGTTGGTGGATATTTTAAACTTATGCTGCGGACTTTTTTTTGCCTCCTCAATTTTAAGTTATTTTTTTTTAAATTGACATGAACACGAGAATATTTCAATTAAAAGTAAAATATGAACAGGTAAAATTATAGAGGAATAAAAGGCGAATCAAATCAGTTATAGGTTGTTTAAACAGCTACATTAAATTTAGTTTAAATTTGCAGATTTGAAAAAATTACAAGTGCGGCCTTTCTTTTTGCCGGCATTGTATATAATACATACGTATTATACATATATGCATATATACGTATATATGCATATACATACACGCATATATACATATTCATACGCATATACATACATATATATTTATATTTATGTATTCACACACACATTTATAAAGAGAGCTATATATCTTAATATATACAAATATATACAAATGTGTATATATATACACACATATATACAGATACATACAAATATATACATATACATATATATATATACATATACATATTTGTACGTATCTGTATGGTATTTATACAAATATATATATATATATGTGTGTGTGTGTGTGTGCATATACACACGTATTACGCATGTTTGTATATATATACGTACATTAATTCACACATGTATACATATCTATGTATTTATTTTTTTTAAAAAGCCATTTATCAATGCAAATGGTGCGAGCAAGAAAATGGCGTCTTCGGATTCATTTTGCAACCAACAATCTAAAATGTTCATATCAAAGTTATTGTAAGAAGGGCATGCCTAAAAAAAAGTAGTAAATGATGCCAGTACAGAGAGAAAGAAAGAAAAAGAGAGAAAGAGTAAGTGTGTGTGTGTGTGTGTGTGCGTGTGTGTGTGTGTGTGTGAGAGAGAGAGAGAGGGGAGAATAATTGACGAAACTATTTCGATAAATTTAATTAGAATAGCTGGGAAGTAAACAAAAATGAACAAAAAAGAGGGGGGGTTGAACGCGCATTATTCAAATCGGACGTAATTGTTGAAGTGAACCCAAGCCTCGTTTTGAGGCAGGGAGCAACCGAGCATGCGCAGACAGATCAATCAGAAGCGCAGCGCAAAAAGAATATCATTTCAAACGCGAACAGAAGAAGCATTTCCTTTTCCGAATAAATATATAATTAAATGAAAGAGAGAGAGAGAAAGAGAGAGATAGAGAGAGAGAGAGAGAGAGAGAGAGAGAGAGAGAGAAAGGTAATCAAGGGTCGTTCCTATCATCAATCGCAAGCAATGAACTCTCATTCCTTCTATCTCTTTCTTGATATTTCTCATGTATATTTATGTAAATAAATTACATTCCTTTGCTGATTTACACCGGTATTTTTTCGTCATCATTATGCGAATTTTTGCTTTTTCAATCCTTCTACCATTCAATACATTCACCATACACATGGGGACGGGATCGTCTATCACACAAGCAGACCATTCCATCCTCACTACATATATATATATATATATATATATATATATATATATATATATATATATATATATATATATATACATATATATATATGATGATTGCAATCTCTTTTTTTACTTATATATATATATATATATATGTATGTATATATATATATATATATATATATATGATTGCAATGTCTTGTCAGACGAGTGCCACTCCCTCAGACACTTAAAGTCAATGAGCCAAAAAATGACTTCTTTTTTTTTAGTCCTACTGGTGAATTCACACGCTCAAGCAGGCATGCCACTGAAGGCGGTCATTGAGATCAATTATTACATGCTTCCAGCATTTAAAGCCTCCATGCATCACAACTTTTCCATCGCCACATGACCATTTTTATAGACAAATGCCTGAGGGAGTATCTATACACAGATGATGTTACAGAGTCTTAGCTTTGTACGACAGCAAAATCTCTCTCTCGGTTCAAAATGTTGAGATCCAGCAACAAAATAATGCGGGTACTGGTCTCCCGCTTTATGGTTTTTTAAATCAGAGATTTGCTTCTCCTAGAAAGGTTACCTTCACCACGGCTTACAGGAGTCCTCTCCACCCCAACATACACATACACACAAACACACACGGTGCTAGTTGGCTGTTGACCCCGAAAAAGGGTATATATATATATATATATATATATATATATATATATATATATATATATATACATACATATATACATACATATATATACATATATATACATACATATATATACCTATATATACATACATATATATATAATATATATACATACATATATATACATGATAATTGCAACGTCTTGTCAGACGAGTGCCACTTCCTCAGACACTTAAAGTCCATGAGCCCAAAAATGACTTCCATCGCCACAGGACAATTTTAATAGAAAAATGCCCAAGGGAGTATCTATACAAAGATGATGTTACAGATCCTTAGCTTTGTACGACAGCTAAATCTCTCTCTCGGTTCAAAATGTTGAGATCCAGCAAAAAGTAAGGGCAAGATAGCCAGCAACAAGTAACACTGCAGACCAGCTTAATGCGGGTACTTGTCCTCTGCTTGACCTTTTTTTTAAATCAGAGATTTGCTTCTCCTAGAAAGGTTGCCTTCACCACGGCTTACGGGAGCCCTCTCCACCCCAACACACACACACATATACACACACACACACACACACACGCACACAAATATACACGGTACTAGTTAGCCATTAACCCAGAAAAAGGGTTCATTCGCCCTTTGGAAGGTCTTGTTTTTAATCCTTCAGGGAGACTAGCCGCCCTCCTCACCAAACAAGTCTGGTGGGGAAACCAGTTTAGTCGCCGGTAACCTGACCATGAGGCAGGTAGTACTGGGTTACATTGTACCAGTAGCATATGACATTACCTGATATACATACATATATACATACATATATACATACACACACACACACACACACACACACACACACACACACATATATATATATATATATATATATATATATATATATATATATATATAATGAAGAGCCGCTCCTGGTGGGGGGCATCGGCCACCCAACCAGCTCCTGACTAACCATCAGCCTCTCATCAATCACAAGTAACGAACTCTCATACTTTCTATTTTATCCTTAATATTTCTCATGTATATTTATGTAAATACATTGCATTCCTTAGTTGATTTACACCGGTATGTTTTCGTCATCATTATGCGACTTTTTTTGCTTTTTCAATACTTCTACCATTCAATACATTCACCATACCCATGGGGACGGGATCGTCTATAACACAAGCAAACCATCCTGTCCTTTCCCTTTTACAAGGGTCAAGACCGATAAAGTCTAGCTGTAACCACTCTCAATAATTTCCTCCCGTCTTGTGCCTAAACCTATGTTTTCATGAACAAAGTTTTTTTGTTTTTTTTTTAGAAATACGCGCCTGTGGAACTTTCTCTCATTTGTCTGCTTTCCAGCTGTGTAAAATATTTTCGTCTTCAAGTCTGATGTAAACAAGTTCTTGATGAGCCACCCACTTAAGAAATCGAATCTTCCGAATTTCTACCACTGACGATTAATACAATATTGTCCCATTAACTACAATACACTCTTATCCTTGTGGTTTTTTTACGACGACCGGCGACGTTCAGGTCAGTAGTAAGACGCCGACGAAGCTCCACGACACTTTCCAAAGTCAAAGTTGCACTAAGAGAATGGCGTTGATATGTGGTGATTTTTTTTTTGAAAAAAAACAAAAACAATAATTGAAAAAAAGGAACTGTCACTTATCCATTATTTTGTTTTACAAGGTGGTCACCACTTATCAAGGCCTGGAAGCCACTCAGGGATAAGGATTATTGTAAGTACAGTACGTTAGTGTGGATATTTAAAGTGTCTACATAAGGGGGCAGTTCATCAGGAATTTGTTTATGTTGGACTTGAAGACATCCAAGAAATAAACGTATCATCATGTGTTTTTATAAACGTCGTCTTTGTGTTGTAATTCTACCAAAAGGTAAAGTGAAATTGTCATTATATGTCTTATATATCATGTGTTTTAAAATGTCTTCACATACACAATGTCTCTACATCTCATATATACAATGTGAACACTAAGACTGTCTCAACACTATCGCCTCACTCAAAGAGCTTCTACACTTCTAAGTATGAACATTTTATATATATGAATCTCTTCATAACACAAACACAGAACGCAACATCTCTTATAATAAGACTCTCAAAGACTCACTTTTAATAAGACTCCTATATAACAATTTCACGTTAAACGTATGGAATTCTTCAGACTGTTTTTAGAATATCAAGCATCAGTTTTTTTTTACAAAGGCATCATCACTTATCAAGGTCAAGAGGCCACTCGAGGGGCTGTTCAAGACATCCAAGTTGTAGTCAGGAGGGAAGCAGGCAGACGGAACAGAGTTCCACGGGCGTGCAGTTCTAAGAAAGAAGCTTTGTTCATGGAATCTACGTTTTGGTCAGGCTCAATGTATCTTAACCTGGTGATCCAAGGAGAAGCGATGTGTCAACGTAATTATGCCGTGATAGTAGTGAAATGTTTTTCACGTGTGATTACAAGTGCTACAAATGATCTGCTACGATTAGCCAGGCTCAACGTTGATTAACTTCGGTGGTCTGACGAGAACCGATGTTTCAACGTAATTCTACCAGGGCAGTAGTGAACTGTTTTACACATGTGATTATGTGTGCTACATATGATCTGCTACGAATGGCCAGGCTAGACCTTGCTTAACTTTAGAGATATGACAACATTTGGTGTGTCAATGTGATATGGGCGTCACAACGGTCAGCTTTTTCCCACGCGTGATTATGTATACTACTCACGATCTGCAGCGATCAACCAGGCTAAACGCAGCTTAACTTCGGAGATCTGACGAAATCTGGCGTGTCAATGTGATCATGCTGTAACAAGAGTCATCCTTTTTCCCACGTGTGATTATAAGTGCTACGAACGATCTGCCACGATTGGCCAGGCTCAACGCTTCTTAACTTAAAAGATCTGACAAAATCTTGCGTGTCAATGCAATTATGCCGTAGTTAGGGTCAACTTTCTTCCCACGTGTGATTATGAATGATCTGCCACGATTGGCCAGGCTCAACGCTTCTTAACTGTAAAGATCTGACGAAATCTGGCGTGTCAATGCAATTATGTCGTAATAAGAGTCAACTTTCTTCCCACGTGTGATTATGAGTGCTACCAATGCTCTGCCACGATTGGCCAGGATCAACGCTTCTTAACTTTTAATATCTGAGGAAATTTCGCGTGTCAATGCTATTATGCCGTAGCAAGGGTTAACTTTCTTCCCACGTGTGATTATGAGTGCTACCAATGCTCTGCCACGATTGGCCAGGCTCAACGCTTCTTAACTTTTAATATCTGACGAAATTTCGCTTGTCAATGCTATTATGCCGTAGCAAGGGTCAACTTTTTCCCACGTGTAATTATGAGTTCTACCAATGATCTGCTACGATTGCCCAGGCTCAACGCTGCTTAACTTTGGAGCTATGACGAAATCTGGCGTGTCAACGTAATTATGCCGCAGCAAAGGTCAACATTTTACCACGTGCGATATTTGTCCTACTAATAATCTGGCGCGATTAGCCAGGCTCAAAGTTGCTTAACTCCGGTGATCTGTGTTTAAGTGATTATGTCGTATATCATATCCATGTTACAATGCGTATACAAATTGTGCTAGAGAAAATGAAAAAAAAATAGTAAAGGCTAGTTAAAGAAAAACTCTCCAACGGCAGAGCTTACTAGCAGACAATAAGGCAGGCCTTGAAAAAAAAATAAGAACGCAGTAGCCGATATAATCAGCATCATGGAGGTCGGCTGTTCTTCTGCTCTTGAACCCCGGTGAAAGCAATCTGAATTAATGTCTCAAGTTCGAATCCAGTTCGTTTCACAAATATCACTTTCACTTAGGATGTTGGCAACCTTCACTTGGTCTCTCTCGTAAGCCCCGATGTCTTTCTATAAATGATTCTGACTAGAAAATTATCAGGGAAACCAATGCTAACAATATTATCTACGGATTCATACGATATAATGAAGATTTCCACGACAGCGTCTCAACTGTTCACTAATCTTTGGTATCCCTATAGAACATACGTAAGAACTGTTTTTTCCATTTTTTTACGATATTTTCATCAACAAGGTTTCTTTCCAAAGATATTTTCGATACAAAACAAATTAGAATGAGACTGATTTCCTGCAGCCTACAATATAGTTTTTTCAAGTCCAATGCAAACAAATACCTGTTAATGTTGTATTGTCAAATGTATGTCTAGTGTATATCAGTAGGTCTATGGCAACAGCATATTCTTATCATTGTTTTGACTCTCGAGTATATATCTGACAGAGTTAGACACAGCTAATCAACCGAGAACCGCATCACACTATATAAAAGCATATACAATATCACTCTCGAGAGGTAAAGCACTTTTTATTACACAGGGTTCACTACTTATCAAGTCCCGGAGACCACTAGAGGATAACGTTTAATGAGCATACATTAGTCAATGTGATTATAGCGTAGTAAACCCAAGTAGTGGGAATTTTATAAATTGGATTACTTAGGGGGACAGTTCATCAAGAACTTGTTTACCTTGGACTTGAAGACAATCAAATTGTAGTCAGCTGAAAAGCGGGTAATCGGAAGAGAGTTCCACAGGCGTCCAGTTCTAAGAAAGGAGCTTTTTTCGTGGAATCTACATTTAGGTTTAAGGCACAGATAAAGAGTGTGGGAAATTATTGATAGTGGCTTTGGCAAGACGCGTGTTTTTCGTGAAAGTTTTGTGAGGGGGCATAGATGTCATGAAAATAAAGATAACGCAGAGACAGGCTCGCAACGTCTCTTCTGTGGGAAAGAAGTTCCAGAAGCTACGAAGTCTATTTTGAACTCTGTCACAGCAGGATAATATCTTTCTAGCAGCTCCTGCCCAGATGTGGCAACAGTACTCCATTGTTGGCCATACCTCACTTTTATATAGTTGCATCCTAGCCCTATATACATTATTGTTTCTGTAACCGATGCTTGTGTATCGTCTAGTGGTTAGAATTATAATTACAATTACTTTTCTTTGTATATGGGGTGTCTGTACGTGTAGATCTCTTAAATTTAATAGTCTTTCTATGTGTACGTGGGTGTTTTCACATATTCATGACAATAACAAACGGGGCAATAAACGGACAGTCTTTAACAATGATGATTAACACCCTTGTCTGCTTGACACCCAACAGGTCACTTACCTTATTTATTGTCTCCCTTTCCTCTGGCAGCATCCAAAACGCTGAATTATCATTTTCAGATCTTTATTTCCAAATGTTTCACACCTCGGAGTTTGCAGCTCCTACATCATCCTGTCCACTCACTAACCCAATGGCTAACTAACTACACCTCTCGTCTCTTCGACTCCCCGTTACAGATTAACTCCTTATTCTGATTTCTGCCGGCTTACATGCATTTTACGTCAGCAGAAAATTTTGTTTGTCATGTAAACCAAATCGTTGTTTACTAAACCAAATTCCAAACAAGCTTTGTTTATGCTTTTCATAATATTTTTCCTTGAGCCATTTTTTCTTTAAAAATATTTTTCTGATTAGCTTTTTAATGTAAATAGTTTATCTATTAATCATCATAATCGTTCTGACCCTCGGCACTGCCCGCCACAACAAAACACAGATATTACGATGTGATCATAGCCAAAGGGCCACAACATGACATTCGAGCAGAACAAAACTTGTGATCAACAATAACGGATGTTCCACCTTTTACTCCTTCCAGTGGGGGCTGGAGAGTTAACTGCGTCTGTAAGACAAGGGTGTAATAAAAAAACAAGTGAAGCAAATTTTTCAAGTGTATATAAGGTATACCTGTTTCTGTAATCGATGTTCGTGCATCGTCTAGTGTATATAAGGTATAAATGTTTCTGTAATCGATGCTCGTGTATCGTCTAGTGGTCAGAATTATAATTACAAGTACTTTTCTTTATATATGATGTGTCTGTACGTGTAGATCTCTTACGTGTATATTTAATAGTTTTTCTACGCGTACGTGGGTGTTTTACATAATCAAGACTATTACGAACTGGGCAATAAACCGACAGTGTTTTAAAATAACGAATGAACCCTTGTTTGCTTGACACATACCGTATTCATTGTCTCTCTCTCATCTGGTAGTAGGCACCTGAAAATAAAAGCATGGAACATACATACATATATATATATATATATATATATATATATATATATATATATACTCTCTTCCGTTTGCCTGCTTTCCAGCTGACTACAATTTGATTATCTTCAAGTCCAACATAAACAAATTCTTGATGAACCGTCCCACTGATTAATCCAATTTATAAAATTCCCACTACTTATAGTTACTATGCTATAATCCTATTGACTAATGTATGCCCATTAACCCTTATCCTCGAGTGGCCTCTGACCCTTGATAAGTTGATGCTTCTATTATCCTTAGTTGATGCTTCTATTGGACAAGACAGACAACCCTCGTCCCCTCTAGTCCAGTGGTTTAGCTAACATACAACTCGTCTCGTCGACGTCACTTTCCAGACTAATTCTCTAATTCTGTTTTCTCCTGGCTTATGTGTCTTTTAGATGAGCCAGAGTGGGCTATCTTGTTTGTTACATACGCCATATCGTTGTTTACTAAACCAAATTCCAAACTAGCTTTGTTTATGCTTTTCCTCTATTCAAAACTCCCCAGGTAAATATTTTAACAAAAATATGTTAACTAACAAAACAATAAGAGAAATATGCTAGTTTCATTAATTATAGCGCTTTTGATCACTCGTCGAGTTAACAATTAGAATTTACGTGTTTTTCCTATTATTAGAAGGATGTGCGCAACTACATTATTGGGATGAGATTTCGTCGTCAATAGATTTAGTTTTCAGATTAAAAAAAAAAAAACAATGGTTTCAACTGACTTGTTTTCTTAATTCTAGTAAGTTACAATAGTCGCTTCCAATTTATATAATCGGAATTACCTGAATATTACAGAATTATTAAAAAAAAATTAATCGTGGTAGCAAGTAAAAAAATTCCGCCATCTTGTTTAAATCGAAAAAGAAAATTACCTCACTTTATGCATGTTTCTGAATTTTTTAGATGAGGATTGTTCATTCGTATTATCTTAATTCATCGGACTACTGTTTTCATCTTCAGTTTGATTTTCACAACGTTTCGGTCGATGTAACCTCCGACCTTCTTCAGATGTAGCTTGTCGAACTCGTGAATGTTTCTGTCGAATTCGGGAATTTGGACGGAATTCCGAGCAGAACCCTTTATTTACTTCACGGGGGTAGCATGTTCTTGTTCCGTCAGCCATGACCGGATAGAGGTCCTAAGTAATTCACAAATGTAAATTTCGGTCGCCCACACTGATGATTGAACCTTCAACTTTCAGGAGAATATCAATTTTACAATTGATTTTTCCAAGTACTCTAACCACTGCGCCATTCGACAGAAACATTTACGAGTTCGACAAGACACACACAAAGAAGGTCGGAGGTTACATCGACCATCTAAAAATTCAGAAACTTACATTCCCTTCTTTTAAAACATTTTTCTGAATATCTTTTTAATCTATTTAATTTTTCGATTAATAATAATAATCGTCCCCACGCCTGGTACTGCCAGCAAAAACACAACACGGATGCTATGCTGTGATCATAGCCAAAATTCCCCCAATAATAGTTAAGCCGCTCCCTTATGAAAACCAGATTCTGCCTCTTCCATTGTTTTCTGAGTTCAAAAAATTTTTTTTATTACATTTTCGCCCCCAAAAAGGCACATTGCCACTTTGATGTAGGGGGCTATTACCAGGGACATAAGCATCAGGTGTACTGTGTAGGGAGTTGGGCAGCAAGATGTCGGTTCACGTTACACTTGAACTTCTGCATATCAGTACAGTTGGGGAAGCAGGGACCCGGAAGGGAATTCTAAAGTCTAGCGGTTCTGAGGAAGAAACAACTGGAGTAGAATGCTCTCTTACATATAGGGATCACTACTGTGAGGGTGTGGGATATAGCTGCTTGTCAGGTGGGGGTATTTACGTTGAGAGGGCACAAGTGAATGCAGTTAGTCAGAGCATTCACCATTAAAATACCTGTAGAACAGGCAGAGAGATGCAACATTTCGTCGATGGGACAGAGGCTGAAGCTTATGCGACAGTTCAGGACCATTCAGATTGGCGACTCTCTTTTGAACCTTGTCTAGGTGCGATAGACTAGTAGCAGATGCGCCAGCTCAAATATGACAACAATGCTCCATACATGGGCAAATGGTATGCAGCCTTTCCTCCGCGAACTCGATTGCGGCTTCCGTTGCAGCATCCTCGCCTCATTTCCACTCGGAGCATTCATCAGTTTTATCAGCTGCATATTAAAACCAAACGTTTTCTGTCTTATCTGAAAGCTAATTGGCATATCAGTGACGGCCAACATCGAAAAAAATCAATGCTCCACGCACACAAAAAAAATGTCTGCTTGGTAATAAAAACAAACCCTCCAAAACGCCTGCAGGCAACTAATAAATTGCAACAATACCATTTTTTCTTTCTTTTATATATATATATATATATATATATATATATATATATATATATATATATATATATATATATATATATATAAGAGCAAATAGTTAATAAAACATCTTAAAAACACGCGGAAAAAGAAATATGTTAAAAAACACTTTGAAATGAGTTAAAAACATATTTAATCTGAAAAGGAAACACTAGATAAGTGGATAGTCCTTAATCCGCGAAATTTCGAAGAAATACTTTCATTCACATCAGAGGGTAGGAATTAGCAAAATGCGGGATCGGATTTTGAATACAAAAGCATTTGATGAAACTGCAAGTAAGTCAAAGATCTTACTTGATAACAAAAAGTGAAGCAGAGGGAATATAGTGAAGAAAAAGGTGATTAAACGTGAATGGATAGTCTGGTGAAAGGTAAATTATCCAATGACGGTAAAATCCAAAAAATTAAATCCAAGAAAGTTAATTAAATTTCCATTCGCACAAGTAAAATCCAAGGAAATTACGTAATTGAAAGATGGTCCAAAATAATCCAAAAGGCCGAAATCCGTGGAATACTTCACAAATGTGTACAAGGAAAAGGGAAACAATTCCAATAATATTAATAAAATTGACACGGCTATCGAGATAAAAAGTAATTTAAAAAAATCAGTGAAGAAGAAGAGAAAAAAATCAGTGAAAAATTGTGATAGAATTAAATATAAAATAGAAAAGCAAATGTCAAAATGACCCAAACAAAATAACGTTAAAAGGCGATAAAAATATAGGGTAAAAAAAGAGAAATTTACAGGTTATTACTTTATTATATATATATATATATATATATATATATATATATATATATATGTTATTGATTTGTTTTTTTTTGCAATACTTTTGAATGAAATTCAATTATTTATACGAAAAGGCATATTTACCTAATTGCTAGTTGTGAATAATTAGGTTGGTTGGTTGTTTTCGTTTTACGGCATATCAACCCTTTTCGGGTTAATTAATTCCGAATCCAACGATTTTGAAGAAAAATTTTTTTAATAGAATATACTTCTTGTCTTCATGTCGGTTTCTATTTAACCCATAGTTGGGACTCTAACAGGTACTACCACTCCGGGTCAGAGTGGACCTGGGAGCAATGGTAATTAAAGGGTGGCTCCACACTCCCCAAAGCCCACACGCTGGGGCATCACCACTGGATATAGTTTAAGGTCATATCCAGGACCCCCATTGAGGGACTTTTACCCTCTGCACGGGGGCAGTCGGCGTATTCTAATGCCGCACCGACAGGGCCGAATAATTAGGATAATATTTGAAATGTATTCTTTGTCTTAATAAATATAAAATCTTCTGATGTTAAATTTAATCATTTCGCATCATAAATGTATTAATTCATTGAATGACTTAAATTTGATTTATTTGCTCTATCTTGTATATTGAGTAATTTTTATTTAGGTGGGATAATACTTATAGAATATTACTGCCAATAATATTTTGTAAGACTTACAATCACAGGTTTCCATACCAGTCGATTGTTAGATAATTTTATTTTGAAGTATATATATATATATATATATATATATATATATATATATATATATATATATATATATATATATATATATATATATATATATATTATTTATACGGAAGTGCATATTTACCTAAATGCGAGTTGGGAATAATTTTGCCTTTTACCAATTTGATACCCTGTTAAAATATAATTCTCCAATGACACGTGTTTCGTCTGGTGAGTCGTAGACGACGAAACGCGAGTCAGTGTATATATATATATATATATATATATATATATATATATATATATATATATATATACATACATATACATATATATATATATATATTACAAAAAAGTCATCATTTATCAAGACCCGGAAGCCACTCAAGGATAGATTAATGAGTGTATTTTTTTACGTGGAGTCACCACTTATCAAGGCCCGGGGACCAGTCGGAGATAATGGTTATTGCGTGTACAATAATCAATGGGATAGTATCATAGTAATCGTTAGTAATGGAGATTTATATATATATATATATATATATATATATATATATATATATATATATATATATATATATATTCCTCATGGCCTTGATGGAGGGGAGACTAAAGCCTGCTGCTAAGGTTTCAAATAATCTGAAATAACAACACGGGGAGACTTGATTCCAAATATTTCTCATATGTCATATCTCCCCTCTTTAAGAAATAGACTCCGATTATGAATATCTCCAGTATCAAATAATCCTTATACACTGTGAAATTCACTTTATGTATGAAAACCAAAGCGGGAGATATATAGCGGAGTTCCACCCCTACGCAGTTGAGATCCCTATCTGTAAGAAAGCCTTCTTCTCTAATAGCTTCTTCCCCAGAATATCAGAACTTTGGAATTCTCTTCCAGTTTTCTGCTTCCACAACCGTACTGACGTGCAGAAGTTCAAGTGTAATGTGAACAGACATCTAGCTGCTAAACTCTCCACATAGTACCCCTGAAACGTAGGTCCCTGATAGTAGCCCCCTACATCAAATTGGCAAACTGTTTATTGGGGGGTGAAAATGCAAGAAAATATCTGATTTATTTCAATGCGATAATTGTATTTTTTAATAATCCTATTTTTCTGTCGTCAAATATTGAAATATAATTTCATTTCTGAATTGGTCGGTTAGTTAAGAATGTTTGAAATAAATGAAAAAAACCGTACAGTATAACTTTTTCACTTAGCGAATGAGAAATGAAATTGTCAGTCCTCAATTTTTCGGTTAAAAGAACGATAAAAATGCGGACAACTATGCATAGGTAAGACCGCTCGGCGCCTAAAAGTAAGGCTAAAAGAACACCGTAAAGCCGTGACACGAGCGAGGTGGAAAAGTCGGGACAAGCTGATAACATACGACAAGAAAAAATGGTACAATGTCAAAATAATTGACATGGAAGCACGATGGAGAGTCAGGCGACTCAAAAAGGCGGCACATATCATAAAAAAAGTTAGAAATTAATAGCGTTCAGAAAGCTCTAATGATAGGAAAAATAAAAATTATAACACCCTTATAAAATTTCAGCGATAGAAGGGAGATAATCCACTACCAATCCTTAATACAGTTGCCTCCCATTTTTCAACCATTTTTTCACACATACAAAACGACAGTTATAAAACAGAGATAAACTGAAGAATACGAAACTATCCACGGAGCCAGTAACTGTCTCCTTTCTTTTCCAAAAACAACATGCCTGAAGACGGTCGAAAGCCAAACCGACGAAAACGTTACACAAATAAGACTCAAGATGAGAACTATAGTCCGATTTATACAAGTAATATGAACAATGAGCTCAAAAAATTCAGAACTTTAATACACCTCCCAGTTTAAAAAAAAAAGATGTAAATCTTATATAATAGTATTTTGGAATTCCGTTTTCTCTACCTTTCATTTATAAAGAATTCCTCCGAAACCGAGGTAATTATAAATTTGTTCTGAATAAATATATTGTCGATATTTCCTACCGACGAGTGGGGGGGGGGGGAAGAAAAGACGTTTAGCTTGCAACGAAAAATTACCTCGTTGTTTACAAGCAAACGTATTCTTGTAAATATAACGCGCTGTTAACAGTTGTCGTACCGGTCTGATAGATCTCTAACAACGACAAGAACAAAACTACAACAACAACAAGCCTACAAAGGTGACTCTTTTTATAGTCTCAATCTCTCGTTCAGCGAGATTGAAACGAGACTGGAATGTCTATTTAAGCTATAAGGAATAGAAATCCTATTTTCTTCATTAACAAACACCAGGCCGAGCCGTTCACAGCCATGAGTGTCTTTCCCTTCCCACCGAGCCACCCTCGGTAAGTCAATCAACCCAATTATCACAATATTTAAATGCTGAAACTTTTCGGTTTTCGTTGTATCTAATTTTCCTTGACTTCTAGACTAAGTTAGATATAAACTTTTCTGAACCAACAAATCCTCCTAGATTGAGGTAAATATAAATTTATTCATAAAGAGTAAATTAATAAAAAAAATATTGAAACTATAAGTTTTTTATAATCTTTGCTTGATCGAAAATTTCTTCATAAACTGGGGTAAAAAATCTTATAATAAATATAGTAAAAGTAAACTAATAGATTTATATCTATTTTTCTTGCTGTAGAATTCCTTTCAGTCTAAGGTAAATATCAATTTGTCCGAACTAAACAGTTCTCCCTAGACTGCGGTAAATACCAATTGATTCAATGTTTCAATAAAAACCTGTTTAGATGCATAGTAGGTCTATGCCTTGTGAGTTAGTGTTGTATGTGCGTAAATTATTATTATGGTGAAATTGGATGATGCGGCAAAATGGTTAATTTGACAAATGCTCTGGAATCAACGAAATTACACACACATAAATATATATATATATATATATATATATATATATATATATATATATATATATATACATATATATATACTCGGGTTTTTTTATATTCAAAAGTAATGGACTAATGAATTCAACGAGGTTGTTAGATAGTGCTCAATAAAAAGAGCTGATAATACTTGTTTATTGTTATATAAACATGCTCACATCCCGCTGCTACAAATAGCCACTTGTTTCAATCAAACAACAGATATCATCAGGCAGCGACTTGACTATTCAACAGTTCAATGAATAACCTTATTATTTAGATTATTCATTGAACTTTTGAATAGTCAAGTCGCTGCCTGATGATATCTGTTGTTTGATTGAAACAAGTGGCTATTTGTAGCAGCGGGATGTGAGCATGTTTATATAACAATAAACAAGTATTATACATATATATATATATATATATATATATATATATATATATATATATATGGACTGAATAAAATTCCGAATATATATATATGTGTATATATATATATATATGTGTGTATATATTTCCATGGGAAGTGCTCGTCTGAGCTCCTGTCTCTGCCCTCCTCTCGCCAATCTTTCACGAAAAATACCCTTCAAGCTGAAACCACTGTCAATAATTTTCCCCACTCTTTATCTGTGCCTAAAACAAAACGTAGATTCCATGAACAAAGCTTCTTTCTTAGAAGTGCACGCCTGTGGCACTCGCTTCCGTTTGCCTGTTTCCCGCCTGACTACAACGTGGATGTCTTCAAGTCCAACATAAACAAATTCCTGACAAACCGCCCCCTTAAGTAAGACACTTTATCAAATCTCCATTACTAACGATTACTATGATATTATCCCATTGATTACTGTACACGCAATAACCCTTATCCCCGACTGGTCCCCGGGCCTTGATAAGTGGTGACTCCCCGTAAAAAATACACTCATTATATATATATATATATATAACTACTTCATTTACTCAAATGAAATTAATATATGAAAGAATAGACTTATGCGTAAACTTTAAGTATTTACTTCAAAAGTGATCAATACGTAGGTAGAGCTAGTTAGTAATTTATAAAATATATATGGCAGTCAAGCTACACTGAGGAATCCTAGAGTGGATGAAACGCCGAATACTCAGTGTAGCTTAATCGCCATATATAGTTTATAAATTAATATATATATATATATATATATATATATAATATTTAGTAATGTGATTGATAATTTAAAAATCAAATTATAATTAAATTAAAAATCTGTTTCATAAGAAGGAACAAAAGCAAAATCAATTATTTGTACGATCGTTTCGGAAAACAATGTTTTTATTGTGGTAGACATCAAGTTACGGACAATAATTATTACATATAGTTTTTTAATAAACAAGATTTCCTCATCAGCAAATTGTGAAGGGTTTTTATTAAATTTAAAAGACACCATAAATAAACCTAGCATTAAAAGTAAGGCAGATGTAGCTGGAAGAAAACTAAAATAAAGGTCTGGATTTAAAATTGATAAGAAAATTAATATGGGTTAGAGATAGAAAAGAAATAGAGTAAAATATAAATTTGGTTTAAGTACAATATTATACATACATACATGCATACACAAATATATATATATATATATATATATATATATGCATAGATATGAAAAAATAGACACATATATATACACATACATAGATATACAGATATATACATAAAAATATAAGTACAAATATTTACCTTTTAATTTTTCGCCTTTTGAAATCAGGAACTATGGTTAAAGTACTCATATAGATGCTTGCTATAGCTTTTCATCTCATGGAATGATAAATTTTCAAAAAGGACGCCCGTGCAATAATTTATTTCCGTTAGCATACTTTTGATTTAAAGACGGCACGGTTTATAATTCGAAAGAAATTGTAAGTTAATGTTATTTGTATAATTACATAATGCAAGGGGGGTAATTAGTCATATTTTCTTTAATTAAAGGGTGCAAGGGGGATAATTAGTCTAACTTAATTTATTAGAAAAAAAATCGTAATCTACTTTTTACTAATAAGTAATTTTTAATGATTTAAGGTGGTTTATATTTATTAAATTTAAACCAACGTTTATGACTGCATGTAAAGATTAGTTCCTGTCTTGGATGTAATAGGGTGTTTGCATTTTTTATATCTTCATATTTAAAAATTTTTAGGGTCTCTTTTGTACATAGTGCACAGAATTTATCTCCTAGTTTATATGGTTTGCAAGATTCAATTACTCGCCATTTCAAGTTGAAAGACATATTGCTATTTTTGAGTTGCCAAATATAGTTGGATAAAGTAGTTTGGTTTGACAGAGAGTTATTTTTAAAAGAATATTTGTGCGTTGAAATTCTATGTTTTATTAGGTCAGATGTGGAACCAAAATATATTGCCTCTTTCTTACTGTGATTATTTTCCGTTAGGTCTGGTGCTGGATTATTATATGGTGGGTTGGTTTGTAATTGATCGGTAGATTGGTTTAAGTTGGTGTCATTATTTAATCTGGTAGTTGAGTTATGCCTGTTAATAGATTCATGTAGATTTGGGGTTTTTGATACTATGCAGCTATAGATTACATTTTTAATTTTACATGAGCCTTTTAGGGGACATTTATTTTTTCTTCTACAGTTACAGTCTGATATATTTTGTAAAGTTGTATTTTGTAGCTTATTAATTTTCTTACTATTAGAGTTAATTATTTTTTGATGGAGGTTAGGCAGAGTAGAGTAAGAGACTTTGATTGTGTTCTTATTGAAAATTTTCTTATATCTATGGGGGGCTTTAAAGTTCTTATCTAATATTTTAAAAAAATTCTCTGGCTATGTTTGTCTCTAGGTTTTTGAAATATGGAGGGTTGAACCATAGGGTCTCCTTATGTCTATTCTTACATTTACGGGTTTTGGTTTGTTGTTTATTTGTATTATTATCTAATATTTGTGGTTTGGTTTTATCTTTTTTTGTCTCTTGGTCATTTTTCTTAACTCGCATATGGGAAGACATTGCAATATTATATGTTATTACGCTCTTAATAGGTTTATTTTCAATGCAGTTTATGTTTTTTATCATTTTTATTTATGAATTTAATTTGCGAATTGTATCCCGAGTTTTTAAGGGCTTCATTGTAATACTTTTCATTTTTAATAAATATGGATTTAGTAGAAGACAGTCTAGAAATTCTTAAAGCGATATTGGGAATTATTGATTTTAATATTGATTTAGGGTGGTTTGATTCATTGTGGACATATAGCAGGGATTGGTTAGGTTTATGATTGGGTTCAAATATAGAATTCTGAAGATTTAAGGTTATGTCTAAGAAATTAACAATTTTTTTTATTAGGGTCGATTTTTAAGTCAAGTCCATAATTTTTAAACAATTTATGTAGAGCTTTAATTGCTTTTTCGTAATTATTAAGTGCATCATCTCTGTATAGTCCTCCTTCAAGTTTGAGCTTTTAGATTGGGATGGAATTAATATAGAAATATTAATGTTTACATTACATTGAAGTTTACGTTTGTTTTTGTGTAGTAAACTTTTCTTGTCTGCTTCTGTTTGATGGACTCTCCTGCCAGTTTCGACGTATGGGGTGCTGATGACCATTTAATGGACCTTGTGTTTTAATTTAGAGTGACATTTAAAACCAGCCAATGAAAGGGAACGAAGACCACAGACTGTGTAAGGGTGTTGGCGAATAGTGCACATTGCTCTGGCAACCTCTGAAGCTATGTTCCTTTCTCATGCTTCTTACAGTGTAGGTAGTTGGGCAGCAAGATGTCGCTTCACGTTGCATTTGAACTTCTGCATGTCAGTACAGTCGGGGAAGCAGGGAACCGGAAGAGAATTCCAAAGTCTAGCTGTTCTGGGGAAGAAAATACTGCAGTAAAAGGCTTTCTTGCATCTGTGAGGGGGTGGGATTTAGCTGCTTGTCAGGTTTGTCGGGTGAGTATTTACGTCGAGGGGGCACAAGTACGTGCAGTTCCTCAGATCATTCACCGTTAAAGTACTTGTAGAACAGGCAGAGGGATGCAACATTTCGTCTATGGGACACAGGCTGAAGTTTAGCTGACAGTTCAGGACCTATCAGATTGGCGACTCTCTTTTGAACCTTGTCTAGGAGCGAGAGACTAGTGGTAGATGCACCAACCAAAATATGACAACAATACTCCATACATGGGCAAATAGTGGCCTTATAAAGGTATAGGATACTTTCAGGCGTTAATAGCTTTCTAGCACGTTAGAGGGAACACACCTTCTTCGCAGCGGTCCTGGCAATGTTGTCAATGTAATTGTTCCAACTCATGTTTCCTGTGAACGTTAGGCTGAGGAGTTTAAAAGATGTACTTTCAGATAAAGAGTCTTTGGCCATTGCTATTGGCAGTATGGAAAGTGTATTGCAATTATTAAAGGAAACAAGTTTAGTCTTGGCAGCATTAAATGTGACCATCCATTTTTGTCCCCATTCCACTACAGATTGGAGGTCATCCTCTAGTGTTTCTGCCATTTCTTTAGATATGTATTCATTTGTTTTTCTGTCGTGCCTGTTATAGAGTGTGGTGTCATCAGCATATATACCCATCTCAAAGACAATTTTGCCAGAGAGGTCATTTGTGAATATTAGGAATAACAGAGGTCCAAGGATAGACCCCTGGGGTACTCCCGTGTAAATTGCATTCCTCCAAGCCTTACATTCTCAGTCAGTTATTCTCTTATAGTCAGCTGGAACGCAGGAAAACGGAAGACACTTCCATAGGCGTGCAGTTCTAAGAAAGGAGCTTTGTTCATGGAATCTACGTTTAGGTTTAGGCACAGATAAAGGGTGGAGGAAATTAGTGATAGTGTTTTCTGCTAGAGGGGTCTTTCTTGTGAAAGTTTGGCGAGGGAGGACCATAGATTGGAGCTCAGCCGAGAACTTGCTATGAGAATAACGATAAAGCAGAGACAAACTCGCAACATCTCTTCTGTGAGAAAGAGGCTGCAGGGAAAAGAAAAGGGCACCCCCTACGGGGGGATCATAGATTGGAGCTCAGACGATCACTTGCGATAAAAATGACGATAAAGCAGCAACATCTTTTCTGCGAGAAACAGGTTGCAGGGAAGAGAAAAGGGCATCCCCTACGAGGCTACGAAGTCTATTTTGAACTCTATCGAGGCTGGATAAGTCGTTTCTAGCAGCTCGTGCCCAAACAGTATTCCATTGTCATTATATGTCTTATATATCATGTGTTTTAAAATGTCTTCACATACACAATGTCTCTACATCTCATATCTACAATGTGAACACTAAGACTGTCTCAACACTGTCTCCTCACTCTAAAAGCTTCTACTACACTTCTAAGTATGAACATTTAATATATATGAATACCTTCATAACACGAACACAGAACGCAACATCTCTCTTAATAAGACTCTCAAAGACTCACTTTTAATAAGATTCCTATATAACAATTTCACGTTAAACGTATGGAATTCTTCAGACTGTTTTTAGACCATCAAGCATCAGTTTTTTTTTACAAAGGCATCATCACTTATCAAGGTCAAGAGGCCACTCGAGGGGTTGTTCATCAGGAATTTGTTTACGTTGGACTTGAAGACATCCAAGTTGTAGTCAGGAGGGAAGCAGGCAGACGGAACAGAGTTCCACAGGCGTGCAGTTCTAAGAAAGAAGCTTTGTTCATGGAATCTACGTTTGGATTTAGGCATAGATAAAGAGTGGGGAAAGTTTTTGACATGGGATTCAGCCAGACGGGTGTTTTTCGTAAAAGATTGGCGATGGGGGACGAGAGATTGGAGCTCAGACGAGCACCTGCCATGGAAATAACGATAAAACAAAGATAGGCTTGCAACGTCTCTTCTGTGGGAGAGAGGTTGCAGGGAAGAGAAATTCAAATGATGCAAAGTGGAATTCTTTAGTTATTTAGTAAACCTTTACAACACACACGCACAGACTTAAAAGATAAAGGACCGCATGTGATTCACAGGTAGACATCAACAGATGTCTCCAAGACAACAAAGAATGATGGAAATTGAGGCCAAGGGCAATGGTGGCAATACACCAAAATTCTTCATGTAAAGGATGCTCATCAATGCCACCATTTTCTTTAATCTATGGAAATTTGGAAAAAAAAAGTAAAAAATGTGAATACAATAAAATCAGATCTAAATTCATGTTAATATTTCATCTTGATTTGGAGTATTTCTTAGAATACAAAATAAGACGAAGCGGCTTAGTTGTTACATAAGGGAGGGAGAAGAAGAGGATTTGACTTGGACACTTTACTTGAGGGATACTGGTACCCTGGTGATGACGTGTCCATTTTACTAATGAAGACAAAAAGTTTACGACGATGAGAGAGAGATATATTACGAGTGTTAAGAGACGAGAGAACGGGACCCAAGATCCCTTAAACCGTTTGTCTAGTAGTTAGGCCGCTTGTTGTGTATTTATGTGTTTGAATTGAAGAAGATTCATACCTGGTTACGCTGCTCTGGGAGAGTCTTCATCTGGGTGGAGCTCTCTTGCTGTTTTCGCCGGAATACACAAGATGAAAGACAGATGTTGGGTTTTCAACCTTTTATTCTCCCAGGCATGATCTGCAGATGTCGCCATCGATGGTCTCCACTGTGGGTACCTACCACGTCCCACGTCTGGGGCGCGCATCTCCCCCCTTACTTTGGAGAGAACCATTTTAGACTTCTGCTCGGCTCGGCATTTTCTGAGAGACTCAACGTTTCACCAACCTTGCCACGTAGCATCACATGACATCCGGTTAGATGAAACGTCACTTCCTGCAACGTGGATTAACTACAAAAATATCTCTCTGACCTCCTCCCACCCTCTCCCTCTCTCTCCCGATCTACTATCTAATAGAGACACAGAGAGAGAAGATAGAGAGAGTATGAAAGAGCCAGAGAGAGAGAGAGAGAGAGAGAGAGAGAGAGAGAGAGGAGAGATGCTCGTTAACATAGTGGGGGAATCCCTTTTCTCTGTTTTGAGTGGCATAAGAGATTTCAAGAAGGCAAAAAGTCTACCAGGGATGATGAGAGGTGTAGGAGGAGTAAGAAAATCAGAACACCAGAGTTGATTGGTCAAATAAGGAACTTCATAAATAAGAACCGTCGGATGTCTATAGCGACAATAAATGCACATTTTGATGTCAGTGTGGGAACTGTAGACACAACTTTATTCGGGAGGAACTGAAGATGCGGAGGATTAGTGCAAAGTTTGTCCCAAGTGTGTTCGGAGAAAAATCACAGACTATTCGACCAACGTGAGCATCAAGAAAGTTCCTCACTCTCCCTAGAGCCCAGGCCTGGCTGCCTTTGACTTTTGGTAATTTTTTTAAGCTCAAGGAAAACCTTTAAGGCTGTCGTTATGGAGTAATTGAGTGAATGAAAGAGGTCGTGACGGGAGTCATTGACAAGCTCTCACAAGAAGACAAGTTGTTGGAACGGTAAAAAAAGTATACTGCAGCCGGAGGAGATTACTTTGATGGTGACTAGAGTTTCATGTGTGTACTATTAATAAAATTTCCCATATTGTTTTGGGTAGGATTGAAAACTTGGACCCGTAGATATTCAACGCCTCTGTCCACTTCGCCACAGACCCCGAAGAATTCCAATAAAAAATAATCTATATATCTATATAAGTGAACATATCTGTGTGTCTGTGTGTCTGTATACATTTCCCTACACAATAAATCTGTCAATTTTAAGTTTACATACTCAAAATTTGATATACATAGTATACAGGGTACTGAGATTTGGAAAGATCTTTGTGATCGGTTTTCGGAAAGAAAGTTGTCTGCTAAGTATCCTGTACCTCTATAAGGCCACCATTCGCCCATGTATGGAGTATTGTTGTCACATTTGGGCTGGTGCATCTTCTGCTAGTCTCTCGTTCCTAGACAAGGTTCAAAAGAGCGTCATCAATCTGATAGGCCCTGAACTGGCATCTAAGCTTCAGTATCTGTCCCATCGATGAAAGGTTGCATCCCTCTGCCTGTTCTACAAGTATTTTAATGGTGAAGTCTCTGACGAACTGCAGACACGTGTACCCCCACGACGTAGACACCCTCGACAAACCCGACAGGCAGCTAAATCCCACCTCCAACACAGTAGAGATCCCTAGGTGTAAAATATCTTTCTACTCCAGTAGTTTCTTCCCCAGAACCGCTAGACTCTGGAATTCCATTCCAGGTCCCTGCTTCCCTAACTGTACTGACATGCAGAAGTTCAAGTGTAACGTGCACCGACATCTTGCTGCCCAAATCCCAACATAGTGCCCCAGTAGTTGCTGCCCCTGATAGTAGCCCCCTACACCAAAGTGGCAATGTGCCTTGTTTGGGGTAAAAATGTAATTAAAAAAAAAAAGTTCACCGATTTGACCTTTGAGAACTCTACAAAACTCCTCCGTCAATTTTGGATATAAACAATTGAAATTTTAGATATAGGTTCCTTGGACATGGATCTAACTTAATAACTTGATTTGAGCTTAAAACAATAAATGTTAAGGGGTCATAATAGGGGTCAAAGTTAAAAAAAAATTGACCGCTGTTCTTTTTTTTTTAGTTGCTCAATATACACCTACAAACACCCGGGCAACGCCGGGCTGAAATGCTAGTACATAAGAAGTGTTTCTGCATGTCTCATCCGCCTCCGGGCATATCTGCTAACGACACTTTCGTGACGGCCTCCATCCAATCCTGCTGATTCTTAAAATAAACAAGTAATAATAATGAACAATAGATTCCTTCAAATCAGGACGTCAAAAGTAATAAAGGAATCAAGACGAGGAAGTAGAATTCCCATGATGCAACGCGATAAACAATACAGCCTCCATCTGACATTCGCACGGTTCAATTCACACCCGAGCAACATTTTATCTTGATAATTAACTTGTTCGTTTTGTGAAAAGGGGGGAAAAATACAAGCACACACAAAATAAGAAGAATATATATTTACAAATATATAAAGAATCAAATGTGAAAATATTTTAATCTTAGTTGTGTCGTATTATATTATGCAGCATAGTGGTAATAGGCATGGGCCATTGTTGTATTATTGGCTTCCATAAATGTCGGGGACATATATAACGATGATAAGAGAGACATTTATACAGTTCTGGGGTGTTTGGAAGACTTCATATATAACAGTTCTTATACATATTTTTTTTACATGGAGGTCACCACTTATCAAGGCCCGGAAGCCACTCGGGGGTAAGGGTTATTGCGTGTACAGATACCAATGGAATAGTATCGTAGTAATCATTAGTATTGAAGATTTGATAAAGTGTCTTACTTAAGGGGGCGGTTTGTCAGGAATTTGTTTATGTTAGACTTGAAGACATCCAAGTTGTAGTCAGGTGGGAAACAGGCAAACGGAAGAGAGTTCAACAGACGTGAACTTCTGAGAAAGAAGCTCTGCTCATGGAATCTACGTTTGGATTTAGGCACAGATAAAGAGTGGGGAAAATTATTGACAGTAGTTTCAGCTAGACGGGTGTTTTTCGTGAAAGATTGGCGAGGGGGGACCAGGGATTGAAGTTCAGACGAGCACTTGCCATGGAAATAACGATAAAACAAAGACAGGCTCGCAACGTCTCTTCTGTAGGAGAGAGGCTGCAGGGAAGAGAAAAAGCATCCCCCATTAAGCCAGGAAGTCTATTTTTGTACTCTGTCAAGGCAGGATAGACTGTTTTTAGCAGCTCCTGCCCAGATGTGGCAGCAGTACTCCATTCTTGGACGTATTAGGCTTTTATACAGATAGAGAATTGCATCAGTAGTGAGATATCTTCTAGAGCGGTAGAAGGATCCCACCATTTTCCCAGATTCCCTGGCAACATACCTGATGTACGCGTCCCATTTCAAATCAGGAGTAAAGGTCAAACCCAGAAGCTTGTCAAAACATGGAGCCTCCCTAAGACGAGAGCCATCCATTTTGATTGTTGCCAGATGGGGATCAGAGCGTTGATGATGTAAAGATAGAAGCTTGGTTTTGGATGCATTAAAAGTAACCAGCCACCTCTTTCCCCACTGTACCACGCGTTCAAGATCAGAGGAGAGAGAATCAGAGAGGACTTTGTTATTTACGGCCTTTGATGTGTTGCCATAGATAGTCATGTCATTAGCATAGATGTCAACGAATGATCTAAGTATGTTTTTTGTGAGATCATTGATGTAGATCAGGAAGACACTTGGGCCCAGGATGGCCTCCTGAGGGACTGTGGACTTCGTATTAACAGTTCTTATATCACAATATAGAATGATGACATTTATATATATATATAAATTTATATATATATTACATCATGACGACGACAGATTACAAAGATGTTCCTAAATCTCAATAACCTGTATATCAAATTTCGAGTCTGTAGACTGTAAATTGACAGAGTTACTGCGTAGTGAAATGTAGACAGACGGACACTTTTATATATAGATAGATATCATGACGATTGTGACAATTCTTGGAGGTTTCATACTAATACGGACTGAGTGATATATGAAGCAAGTTCTTAACACAGAGGAGGGGAGATACATAATCTTCGAAGGGTTACAAATTGTTCATTATAGGATGATAAACACAATTACCTTTCGTTCGTGATGAAGGATGACACAAGACAACAGTTACAACATAATGATGACTTCTTTATTTGTCTGATCGGCCGGTCGATGACGTCAGGAATCAGCTTGCATCTACATGTCTAATCTTCTACGCTTCGCCTCTAAGCGACTCCCCTCTCCAACTGACTGTCAACTTGTGGGTGATCAACTGACTCTCTGACTGACACACTCTCTCTCTAGCTGACTCAACTCCGAACCCATAGACTTATATGGAGAAATGTCCTTTGTCTATGATATCAGAAGTGTGTTTTCAAACGTGACTAATTTCACATGGCTTTTCATATGTTTGTTCAAACACACTTCTGGCAAACAAAAGAATCCTCACCTAACCTATTTTTAACCTTACCTATTTTTTTACCTAATCTATTTTTTAACCTAATCTATTTTTTTAACCTAATCTATTTTTAAACAATATTTGCATTGTCCATTCTTTTAACTGACATTCAGATTTCTAAAAGAATCGGATAATCGACTTTTTTTAAAAAAATTTTTATTACATTTTTAACCCCAAACAAGGCAAATTGCCACTTTGGTGTAGGGGGCTACTATCCGGGGCAACAACTACTGGGGTACTATGAAGGGATTTGGGCAGCAAGATGTCGGTTCACGTTACACTTGAACTTCTGCACGTCAGTACTGTTCGGGAAGCAGGGACCTGGAATGGAATTCCAGAGTCTAGCGGTTCTGGGGAAGAAACAATTGGAGTAAAAATATCTTTTACATCTAGGGGTCTCTACAGTGCGGGGGTGGGATTTAGCAGCCTGTCGGGTTTGTCAAGGGTGCTCACTTAATTTCTAAAATTCCATTTCTTAACTAAGCTTACAGGGTTCGATTCTAGGCTTATCCTAATCTACTTTTCACTTATCTAATATTCTTCATATTCACATGGAAAGGGGACAGCCCTTTTCCATATAACAATGGGATTTAGACTCGAGGAGACGTGGGTTGCGTTAACGCTACTACATAATTCCATATAACCTTTGTCCAGTGAAATAGTAGAATAGACTTGATTGTGAAGTCTTGTTTGAGCAGTCTACGATAAGAAGCATTTGCAAGAAAGATTATTTTACACGAGCCCAATTGGGGTGGGGTTATATAAAATAAAAGCAGAACGTACCTTTTTATATCTTCATCACATTTCTTGCCGTGTTCTCGAATGGTTTGTGTCCCGACATTAGTTCCTGGAACAAAATCTCTCTCATGCATAACAACAAACGAAAGTTCCTATTTCTCTGGACAATTGGCACTTTATTCGTGTCACAGTCGCAATCGCGTCCCTGTTCTTTGCCTATCCTTAGAAGGAGAGTGGGAATTTTTCTACCGATTCACCTGTCATATATCGCTACCTTTCGTCGCTGACAAAAAAGTCTTATCTTCCGAGGCCTGTGAATGTCGAACTCGAACTGTCAACTGCAAACTCGAACAAAATTGTAACTGACTGCCTAAAAATGTACCACGTGCGTTTCGTTGTTATTCATTTTACCATATTTTCGTTTTATATTAAAGTTGTATTAAATGTTATATAATTTATATTTTAAGTTGTATTAAATGTTATATAATTTATATTTTAAGTTGTATTAAATAAGTTGTATTAAATGTTATATAATTTATATTTTAAGTTGTATTAAATGTTATATAATTGATATTTTAAGTTGTATTAAATGTTATATAATTTATATTTTCGTTAAAATACTTTTTTATACGTTCAAATTCTTACCGTTAAATTCAAAACTACAAATGTGATTCCCCTTTTTTATTTTTGAGATGAATAGGACCGATAGTTAAAATTAATTTATTTAATAACTTTATTTGTTAACCTCAACACTAAACATGAGATTATTTGTTTCATATCGATCTATCTATCTATCCATCTATCTCTCTATATATATATTTCTGTAGAAATATATTTTCTTATTATATATCAATCCTTATTTAAGAAGCTCAATATAATTACAGAGCAATATAGAGAATAAATGACAAAGAGTTATATTCCAAAATTCATGATGTTGACCATCTTATAATTTATTCATTTAATTCAGTTGACTTATACAATTCTTGACAGTATCTGTTTCGTAGAGGTCCGTAGATTGGAACTACGCTCTGCTACCAAGATATAAGCCGAACGCCAGACAAAAAAGCTACGAAAATTCTCTCACTTGTGCATTGTGACTTAACAGGTCATGCGCCCAGCCACCTTCTTTTCTTTGACGGATCGGAATCTGAATTCGAATTGTGGCAGGTAAAATATCTGGGATATCTAAGGATTCGAAAACTACACAAAGTCATACAATCTACAACAGAGAATCCAAATGACCCCGAAGTTCTCGAAAAAAAAAACGCGACTGTTTTTGCAAAACTGATTCAATGTTTAGACGATAGAAGTCTATCTCTGGTTATAAGAGACGCATTGGATGAGGGAAGGAAAGCATTGAACATATTATGAGAACATTATTTATCAAAAGGGAAACCGAAAATAATATCCCTATATACAGAATTAACCTCTTTGAAACGTAACGAGGATGAAACGATCACCGACTACGTCATAAGGGCAGAAACAACCGCCTATACCTTAAAACTCTCAGGTGAAATAATAAGCGATAGCTTGTTGATATCAATGACCCTCAAGGGACTTCCAGCCGATTTTAAACCATTTACAACTGTTATAACCAAGAAAGACAAACCACTAAATTTCAGCGAATTTAAAGTGGCATTGCGCAGTTACGAAGAGACTAATCGTATGCTCGTGGACAATAATAACTCCAGCAATATTATGAAGTTCAAAAATGCTTCTCGAAAGCAGACACCACCAGATTACGCAACTCACCACAACGTATTCTCCAAAAGTAATTTTCCCAAGAAAAAGAATAAAATTATCTGCTATAATTGTGGACGACCCAACCACAAAAGTTTCCAATGTCGATATAAACGCTCTAAAATGGACTCCGTAAAAAACGTTGAGAACTTTGAGGAAGAACATACATTTCTATTCACATGTAATTTTGACAATATCACACACGGTAAAAACCTCCTTGTAGACTGTGGTGTTACAGCGCACGTTATCACCAAGGAATCTGATTTTATTAATTTTGATTCAAACTTTAATCCTCAAAGTCATTTTGTCGAACTTGCCGACGGTAGTCAAATAAATGATATAGTCTTGAAAAAAGGCGATGCTAAAATATCCCTAAAAAATAATAAAGGCGAAATCTGTAACTGTATTCTAAAAAATGCTCTGTTCATACCTACATTTAAGCAAGACATATTTTCCGTGCAGGCTGCAATTAAACAAGGCGCGAATATACAATTTGGCCAAAATACATCAAAATTGACATACCCCAATGGAACTGTATTTGACATTAAAGAAAATGGCCGACTATATTATTTAAAAAGTGTGGTTCCCTCAAAAACTGCCTGTCACGACTTGGAAACCTGGCATAAAATTCTAGGACACTGCAATGCAGCTGATATTAAAAAATTACCAAATGTAGTCGAAGGCATGAAAATAATACCTTCGGACGATCTCCCAAATTGTGATGTGTGTGCACAGGGGAAAATGACAAAAGATATAAGCCGAACGCCAGACAAAAAAGCTACGAAAATTCTCTCACGTGTGCATTGTGACTTAACAGGTAATTACTAAAATGGGTGACTAAATTAGAAATCCAGGCGCTGTATATAGGAGGATATCATCCATATACGTGCAAGAGTCGCAAAAACCTAACGTCGTTATCTACGAAAAACATAACTTCTGAAGGAACAAGGGGGGGATTGAACTCACAAAGATGTTAGAAAAATCCAAGTTGTCCTCGACGGTCGTACGTCTAAACAATATGATATAAATGCGAGAGTGTCTCAGGGGTCTATCCTTTGACCTTTATTATTCATTATATTCATAAATGACCTCCTTGATAAAATTATTTCGGAGATGGGTATATTTGCTGATGACACCACTCTCTATAACAGGCACAAGGGGAAAACAAATGAACACATATCCAAGGAAATGGCAGAAACACTAGAGGATGACCTCCAATCTGTAGTGGAATGGGGACAAAAATTGATGGTCACATTCAATGCTGCCAAGACTAAACTTATTTCCTTTAATAATTACAAGAAACCTTTCCTACCACTTATAGTAATGGCCAAGAACACGTTACCAGAAAGTACTTCTTTTAAACTCATAGGCCTAACGTTTATAGGGACAAGAACTGGAATAGATACATTGAGAGTATTGCCAAGGCTGCTGCAAAGAAGGTTGGCTCTCTCTACCGTGCTAGAAAACTAGTTTCGCCTAAAAATATTCTGTACCTCTATAAGGTCACCATTCGCCCATGTATGGAGTACTGTTGTCACATTTGAGCTGGTGCATCTGCTACTTGTCTCTCGCTCCTTGACAAGGTTCAAAAGAGAGTCAACCACCTGATAGGTCCTGAACTGTCATCTAGGCTTCAGACTCTGTCCAATCGACGAAATGTGGCATCCCGCTGCCTGTTCTACAAGTACTTTAATGGTTAATGCTTTGACGAACTACAAACACTTGTACCTCCTCGACGTGACTACCCCCGACAAACCCGACAAGCAACTAAGTCCCACCCCTTTACAGTAGATATCCCTAGATGTAAGAAAGCCTTTTACTCCAATAGTTTCTTCGCCAGAACTGCAAGTCTTTGGAACTTCCTTCCGGGATTCTGCTTTCCCAACTGTGCTGATATGCAGAAGTTCAAGTGTAATGTGAACAAACATCTTGCTACTCATCTCCCTTCATAATTCCCATACAATAATGTCCTACTTCAAAGTGACACTGTGCCTTGTTTGGGGTGAACATTGATTAAAAAAAATCTAGACCGCCACTGGATGACGGTTGTATAACAATTATCTTGCTTATGTTTTTAAGTATAAACATAAAAAATGCCATTAAAAAAATTTGTTGAGGTTTTAAAGGACATCAGAAGAGATTCCGCCGAGATGGGCATCAAAACAGTTCCTCATCCTCCATATACTCCAGACCTTTCTCCATGTGACTTTTGATTTTTCTCTGAGCCCAAATAAGAGGCTGTCGTTATGAAATAAATGAGGAGATGAAAGAGGCTGTAACGAGATTACCTTGACACGCTTGAAATGGCAAAATAAATGCATTGCAGTCAGAGGAGGTTACTTTAAAGGGGACTAGAGTTTCATGTGTGTACTATCAATAAAAGTGTCCGTACGGAAAAAGTCTGGAAAATTATTTAAGGCACTTCGTAATTTACTCATCCTAAAAATACCTTCCATAACTTGTAACCTTAAAAAAGAACCGTCCAAGGCACTTGTGGCTATGTGTGAAAGTTTATCTTTGCTTATCGCTAACACACACACACACACACACGCACACACACGCACACATACAGAAAGAGAGAGAGAGAGAAAGAGAGAGAGAGAGAGAGAGAGGGAGAGAGAGAGGATCAGACAGACAGACGAATCCGGTAAATACATAAACCGTTTATATTAAGGTAATTCTCCAATCTACCTCCCACGGCCCCAGATGTCTGCAAGTGGCCGTCTATTCAGTAAACGAATTTCAAGACAATCTGTCGGACGCCTCCATATCTTGGAGAGCTAACCAGGGTAGAACCCCCCTCCCCCCTCCCCCCGCCGAACCGGCTGCAGTCTATAGAAATTCATGATTGATTACCATTATTTCAGCCGGTATCGATCACCGTCGGATCGATACAATCGAAGGGATTGGAGCGGAACGGACAATGGTCCTGGCTGGTATTTTGAAATGCAACTGAGGCATGAAGGTGGACGAAATTATCTTGATAACCAGCGCCATCTAGTGAAAGATCTTGATTTAATGTCCGGTTAGTATTTCTAAATTTGCATTTTTCGTTTGTTTGCTAAAGTGATTGCTTAATTCCTAGTTTACTCCACGAATATATATATATATATATATATATATATATATATATATATATATATATATATATATATAACTACTTCATTTATTCACATAAATTTAATATACGAAAGTATAGATTTATGCGTAAACTTTAAGTATTTACTTCAAAAGTGCTCAATACGTAGGTAGAGCTAGTTAGTAATTTATAAAATATATATGGCGATTAAGCTACACTGAATATTCTGCGTTTCATCCAACTATAGGATTCGTCAGGCTTATGCGCGAATTCTGTGGTTGCTTCTTGTTTTTATATATGTTGAGGATTTCTAGTTAGCCAATCAGCTTTCTAGTATCCACCGCGCCCCTTCCTATCAGCCAATGGGCATGCATTTTATCAAACAAAGGATCTGTTTTAGAATTAGGTTAGTGGTTTAAGGTAGACGTTCTCCTTTATATATATATATATATATATATATATATATATATATATATATAAATATACCTATGTGTACACACATACATGCGCATATATATACATATATATATATACATATATGTGTGATCGTTTATGTATATTCATGTTTATTTTTTATTTGTTTGTTTTCTATTGTTATTGTTAGTTTTAAAGCTATTTTGTATCGCTATCCTAGAGTAAGTTTGGAGGTGTATGTTGAGCGAAAAAAGAAAGCGATCAATTTTTTTTTAATTTGACCCCTATTGCAACCCCTTAACATTTACTGTTTTGGACTAAAATAAAGTTATTAAGGTAGATCCATATCCAAGAAATCTATATCTAAAATTTCAAGTGTTTAGACCCAAAATTGGCGGAGGAATTTAGTAGAGTTCTCAAAAGTTAAAGCGTTAAACTTTGACCCCTTAACAGCCAAATTTCTGGCCAAAAAGGGATTACGAAGATTTTCCCAAATCTCAGTACCCTGTGTCCCAAATTTCGAATCTGTAGACTTAAAATTAACAGAGTAATTGCGTAGGGAAATGTACACAGACACACACAAACACACACACAGACACGTTTACTTTTATAGATATACTAGCATTTCAGCCCGGCGTAGTCCGGGTGTTTGGATGTGTATGTTGAGCAAAAAAAAAAAAAAAAGTGGTAGTAGGCAGGCTCGAACCCGTACCGCAAAGGAGGAAAAGAACGGAGTAAAACCTAACGTTTATGCTGTTACGAGCACCGCCAAACCGGAAGAAACATATTTTAAAATTCAGGCTAGAGAATCTAAAGGAGAGGATAACTTGCAACAATATCGGCGAAAAAAGTGACCCCCCCCTGTAGAAAAGTGCCTAGTTGAAGGGGAAGATATTAATGTTTTTAACCAATTTTTCGATATTTGTCGTATGAAAGGTCGAACTTTAAAACGATACTAATCTTGGTAAACTCAGTCGCCTTTATTGAAAGTTTAAGGCAGACATGCAAACATACATACATACATACATTTATATATTGGTAACTAAAAATTTTAGACCCAAACTGATGAAAAAGCTTGTCCTATCTCTGAATACCCTTTATGTAAAATTTCAAATATTTAGACCAGAAATCGTCTGAATAATTTGGAAGAGACCGCAGAGGTCAATTTTTTTTAAAACTTTGACCCCTATTATGACCCCTTAAAATTTATTGTTTTGGGCTCAAATCAAGTTATTCAGTTAGATCCATGTCCAAGGAACCTATATCTAAAATTTTAAGTGCGTAGACCCAAAATTGCCGGAGGAATTTGGTATAGTTTTCAAAGGTCAAATCGTTGAACTTTGACCCCTTAATCGCCAAATTTCTGGGCAAAAACCAATCACATCGATTTTCGCAAATCTCAGTACCCTGTATATCAAATTTCGAGTCTGTAGACTAAAAATTGACAGAGTTATTGCGTAGGGAAATGTACACACACACAGACAGACACACAGATACGTTCACTTTTATAGATATATAGATTGGATTGTTACCTGCTTCCTTGGATTTATTACAATATGCGTTGGAAAATATGTATATATCGGATTGTTACCAGCTTCCTTTGATTTATTACAATACGCGTTCGATCTTTATACCTGCCAGTTCTTCATGTTTCTTGTTTAGCCTCTTCCTGCCAGTTACATTTCAAATATTTCGTTTTATCTACATTGCTTTCTTCCTGTTGCTCATTTTGCTTTCTTTTTTATGTTTCTGCATTTGAGTTTCTAGTTTTAATTTCTGTAGTTATTATAATTAATTCAATTAGAGGATAAAACTCGAGTTAAAGCAACTTGTATTTGGTCGGATTGAGTTCCAGATATAAGTTTTTAGCCACGTGCAAGCGACTCTATAAGTCACTCCGTCGGTCCATCAGTCGGTCGATCGGTCTGTCGGTCGGTCTTTTGGTCTGTCCGTAACACTTTTGTGCTTGACTTTTTTGGGTTAAGATCAAAGGTATGTTGTTAATATGTGCTGTTCTCAGCTTTTTAAGCTTTTCTTGGCCTTTTGGCCAAGATCAGAGTGTAGTATCTGTTCTTACTACATGCTGTACTTATGTCTGTAACTTTGTGATATAAAGTGGGGGATCACCTTTCTGTATTAATTTAATGTAAAATGATCACCCACTTTACAACCAGTCAGTCTCAAAGCTATTCGAGTAATTCTCCAGATCATTCAAGTTGTTTTTGAAGGATTCCAGTTATTTTTTAAGCATTCAAGTCATTCTTAAGGTCATTCAATTCATCCTTAAGTTCATTAAAGTCATTGTAAGTTATTTACTTTTTATTTATTTAAGTCACTTCAGCCCATCTTTCGATCATTTTAGTTTATTTTAAAGGATTTCATGTCAATCATACATTCACGCATTCATTCATTACACGAGAGCACGCAACTAATGGCTATCGGCCTTGTTTTAATTTCATTTCAAATGTTTTATTTTGTGTTATTAGAATTGATTTTATTTTATTTCAATTCAATAAATATCTAGATTTATCTTTACATCGTCTCAAACTCCTTTTTTTGCTTCTATTATCTATATATTAATACGCTTGTGCGTCCAACGTCCTGAAAATCATCATCGCAAAAGTTTCTTAATGAAAAACAAATTACCTCTCGCATTTATACATAGTTTGGCAATTATTTTACTAAGAATAGAGTGAATGGGGGATAGGCAAGTAGACAGGGGGTAACTTCCCGTCATGACGTCATTCCTATTCAAATTATGGTTGTAAGTGTGTTATGAATTGAGATTATCCTCACATGGATTGGCGATTGTTTTCATGAGAATATCCTCCAAAGTTTTATAGCTTCTTTTTATTTGAGTGGATTGGGGATAGGCAAGTTACTTCCGGTGATGATGCCATTACTCGTCCAAAAATGGTTGTAGGGTTGTTACTACTTGAGATTATCCTCACATGGATTGACAATTGTTTAATGAGAATATCCTCCCAGGCTTTATAGCTTCCTTTTATTAGAGTGGATTGGGGATACGATAGTTGAGAGGGGTTACTTCCGGTGATGACGCCATTGATGGTAGGTGTGGTACGATTTGAGATTATTCTCACATGGGTTAACGATTATTTTAATGAGAATAACCTCCCAGGCTTTATACCTTCCTTTTTAATAGAGTTGATTTAGTATAGGCGAGTAAAGGGGGTCGGATCAATATCCAGTCATGACATCATTTCTCTTCCCATTATGCTGATAAGGTGATATCTATGGAGATTATTCTCATATGGATTGGCACTGTTTTAATGAAATTATCTTCACACACTTTATACCTTCCTTTTTGTTAGAGTGGATGGGGGATATGCGAGTGGAGTGGGTCGGATCAACTTCCAGTGATGACGCGATTGCTCTTCGAATTATAGTGGCAAGTGGGATTAATAGGTAATTTCTTCCCAGTGTGTTTTCAAGGCTTTTAACTAACGTGGAATTCCTACGGGTCCTGATAGTTCTTCTTCTTATTATGATTTTTGTTATTATTATTATTATTATTATTATTATTATTATTATTATTATTATTATTATTATTATTATTTTTATTATTATTATTATTATTTCATTGTATCATTATAATTATTATTATTATTATTATTTCATTGTATTATTATAATTATTATTATTATCATTACATTTTTTAATTATCATTTTATTATTATTACTTTAATATAATTTATTATTATTGTTTTATTATTATCATTATTATTGTTTTTTATTATTACATTTATTTTATTATTATTATTTTATTATTTTATTATTATTATTTTATTATTATATTATTATTATTATAATTTTTAACTCTGATTTGAATTTTAAATTATCAATCACATTACTATATATATATATATGTGTGTGTGTGTGTGTGTGTGTGTGTGTGTACGCTATCCCAATAAAATATATATGCTCTTTAAATGGTCATAAAACTAACATTTATTATCAGCAAAAAGCTTCATACATCAAAATACTGTGACAAATATAGAAACAATTATCGAAAATGTTCAAATTATTGGCAATTTTGGGTCATGAACAACTGACAACGCTCACCGATGTAATCGAAAACGTTCCTAATCAGTTCAACGGGTATGTTGACACATCTTCTTTCAATGGTTACTTTCAACTGATTCAATGGTAACTTGTTTTGTTGTGTGACACCTGTGTTTAACATGTCCCCCCCAACCCCGTCCCACAAAAAGAGAAAAATATATTGATAGTCACCTGCGAAACAGATAGTTAGGACAAAGAGGAAGTATCGAGTACTGTCCACGCTTACCGGATTTAAAATCTGTTTCGCAGATGACTATCAAGATATGCTACTATGTCATGATGATAGTGGGGAAGTACTGAACATATCTTATGAATGTGGCATAGCGCAGTCATGTAGCAAGTTGAGATAATTTAAAGTTGTATACGTGTTATATACTGGTGGTATGAAGATGACGTCTATTCTGTTATTTTGTTGTTGTTCGTCCTAGGAAGAGTCTTAGTGTTTCATCTAGAGCCAGGGTACATTCTATTGCATTAGCACCAAGCCCATAATTTAACTACAAGATATTTTTGGATATCTCGATAGATAGAGAGATAGTTTGACATTTATACACATATGCTTGTTGTAAGCGTCTCTGATTGGAATTACCCTGTTCATTTATCAATAAATAACGAGACACTTGTTATAAACAAACTTGGTTTATTTGACAACCATTCATATATACACAATGCGGCGGTGGAGTAGAAGAGGTGATGGTAGGAGAGGTGTGGTTGTGGACGTGATAGGCAGTTTCTCGTCGTCTGTGTCTTGTTTCTCTCTCCGCGTCTCTCTGCCTGTTTTTTGTTTACCACATCTCTTTTATGGATTTTCGACCTCGTAACCCATTAACCAATTTACGTCATCGACCCATATTCTGACCCTCTCGGTGTTTGCTTTTGGTCTTACCTCTGTCCGAATTACGTCATCTCATTCCCGGGTTTCATTTTTGTCGGTCAGGGTTTAAGTTCGTTCCAACTTTGCTCCATTCAACGGCCTGGCCCATAAAACAACTTGCGTCATAGGACCAGGTCATCCAATTTCCCGGTTCCATTTTTGATGGCCCGGATTTCGAGTTCATTTGCACCTTGCCTCTCCCTAACATACGTTGCACACATAAATATATTTACTCCTTTATTGTTATAGATTATAATTATAGTTATTTATTATATATTTTTATTAATGAGTTAAAATTACGATAAAAGAAGCGTACTATTTAAAATCACCGCAAATCATTTTTTATTTTGCATATTTTAAAATTAAGCATTTATCAGAGCTGGAAATGTTTTCTCAATTATCAAATCATTTCTCTCTGATAGGTTCATAAGAGTGGTGGTTGATGGGCAGAAATCAGAAGTTCACAGTATTAATGCTGGAGTCCCTCAGAGTTCCATCTTAGATCCAACTCTCTTCCTGATCTACATCAATGATCTCCCAAAACACATACTTAAATCATTCGTTGACATATATGCTGATGACATGATCATCTATGGCAACACATCAAAGGCAGTAAATGACAAAGTTCTCTCTGATTCTCTGTCCTTTAATCTTGAGCGCGTGGTAAAATGGGGAAAGAGGTGGCTGGTTACTTTTAATGCATCTAAGTGGCTTCCGCGCCCTGATAAGTGATGACTATTATGTAAAAAAGTGATTTTATCAAAGCATTTACCACCAAGCCCCAAAATCAGCTGACGTAATTAAAGCAAACAAACACAGATTGTGATGAACGACATTATCATTAATATTATTTTATTTATTTATGTTTTTGGAATTACTCGACAAGGCAAATTATTCTGACAGGCCCATAAGAGTAGTGGTTGATGGGCAGAAATAGATATTTGTTTTAATGAGTCTAAAACCAAACTTCTATTTTCATGTCATCAACACTAATGAATGGCTTTCGTCTTGGAGAGACTCCCTGTTTAACCAACTTCTTGGTCTGACCTTTACTCCTGATTAGAAATGGAGCACGTACATCAAATCGTTGCCAACGTCGCTAGAAACTATGGTGGGATTATTCTTCCCTCCAGTAGATATCTCACTGCCGATGACACTCTCCGCCTGTATACGAGACAAGTATGTCAAAGGATGGAGTACTGTTACCAAATCTGAAGAGGAGCTGCTAGAAGTACCTTATGATGGCTGGACGGTTCAAAATAGACTTCAACCTCTTTTTTCACAGCAGAAACGTTGCGAGTCTGCCACCGCTCTCGCAATATTTTCATGTCAACTGCACGTCTGAGCTCCAATTTATGGCCTGTCCTTGCAAAATTTTCACGAAAAACACTTGTTTAGCTGAAACCACAATCAATAATCCTCCCCGCACTTTTTATCTGTGCTACAACCTAAACGTGGATTCCATGAACAAAGATTCTTTTTAATAACTGCACGCCCGTGGAACTCTTTTCCAGGTGACTACAATTTGATTGTCTTCAAATCCAATGTAAACAAACTCTTGATGAGCCGTTCCCCTTAAGTAATCCAATTTACCAAATTTCCACCACTAACGATTACTACGATATTGTACAATTCACTACTGTACACTCTTTAACACTTGTCCTCCAGTGGCATCAAGGCCTTGATTAGTGGTAACTCTTTTCTAATATATATAATATTTTTCTCCCTTTCTCGTATCTTCATATATATATATATATATATATATATATATATATATATATATATATATATATATATATATATATATAAAGAGAGAGAACGGGAAAAGAAATATCATCGTAGATAGTGCTTATTGTCTTTGCCCATTATGTAATCTTACTGAATGTCTTGTGTAAGTTGAAAGCTTCGTCATACATAAATTAATGCGTTATGAATTATGGATGTTTTTTCGTCTTTATCAAAAAGCGAAACTTGGGACAGTTGATAAAAATAATGAAACTGATATCAGTTGCCGGTATCTTTCAACAATGTTTAGAACCTGCACGATAAGGTACATTTATTATTTATTAGGATTGCTGTATATATATATATATATATATATATATATATATATATATATATACATATATTTACAGACACTATATATATATATATTTACAGACACTATATATATATATATTTACACACACCATATATATATATATTTACACACACAATACATATATGTATGTTTACACACACACACTATATATATATATATACATATATACATTTACACACACTATAAATATATATATATATATATATATATATATATATATATTGGCCAATAAATAACCGGCAAGTTAAAGCAATACCAACACCCGCCCACTGCGACAGCTAAACCACACAAATTCGTACTTCCCTCTTCCTCCCTTACCTCTACTTCCTTCCTTTACCACACCTTCTTTCTCACATTCACAAAGTATGCACACCGCTTTCTTCCAGAACGTCAACCACACCCAAATATCTTATAAAACTAATCGTTTCCATATCGATTCTTCTTTTTGTCTGATGAGGTGTTATCCTTTTATTGCTATTCCACTGAAACATGTATGCAAATATGTAACCAATAATGTTTGTATAATAAGCAGACTATATACCGCCTCTGTTCTGCATTGAGCACCGTTTGATAATCGAGAGAGTTTCATTGGATTGACATCGAGGAAACCAATCGATACAACCATTATATGCATGTATATAATATACATTATATATTTATATATATGTATATATATATGTGTGTATATATATATATAATATACATTATATATAATGTATATATGCACTTTCGTAAAGAATTCATTCAAGACGTATCGCAAAAACAAAACAACATCTATATATATATAATGTATATTATATATAGAATGTATATTATGTATATAATGTACATTATATATAATGTATACTATATATATATAAACTTTTAATCTCACTACTAAATATTAAATTTTCCCTATAATAAATACGTAGTTCACATGTATTAAAATAGCAAATTTAAGCATATCTTTCGACCGGGCAACGTCGGGTGGCCTGTTAGTATTTATTCAATGTATTTAACTTACATTATATATATATAAATATATATATATATATATATATATATATATATATATATATATATATATATATATATCGTTCGACTGGTAGTAATCGTGACACCCTGCACTGAAGAATCCCGAAAGGATGAAACACTAGTGTCTGTAGGTATTTAATTATTATAGTAAAAAAAAATAATTATATATATATATATATATATATATATATATAATGTATATCATATATATAATGTATATCATATATATAATGTATACTACATTATATATATAATGTACATTATATATAATATACATTATATATATAATATACATTATACACACACACATATATAGATATCTATATATCTATAAAAGTGAACGTGTCTGTCTGTCTGTCTGTCTGTCTGTCTGTCTGTCTGTGTACATTTCCCTACGCAATAACTCTGTCGATTTTTAGTCTATAGACTCGAAATTTGAAATACCGGGTACTGAGATTTGGGAAAATCGATGTGACGGGTGTCAGCCAGAAATTTGGCTGTTAAGGGGTCAAATTTCAACGATTTGACCTTTAAGAACTCTACCAAACTCCTCCGACAATTTTGGGTCTAGACACTTGAAATTTTAGATATAGGTTCCTTGAACCTGGATCTAACTTAATAAAGTAATTTGAGCCTGAAACTATAAATTTTAAGGGGTCATAATAGGGGTCAAATTAAAAATAAAATTACTCTTTTTTTTTTGCTCAGCATACACCTCCAAACACCCGGGCAACGCCGGGCTGAAATGCTAGTATATATAATATTTGTTTTGTTTTTGCGATACGTCTTGAATGAACTCGATTATTTACGAAAGTGCATTTTTTCCTAAATGCCAGTTAAGAATAATTTTCCCTTTAACCAATTTGGTACCCCCAAAAGGGGAGCGACATATATATTATTTTTAAAATATAATTAGTGGATAATTACATTTTAAAAATAATATATATTCCGCGTACCAAATTCGTTAGAGGGAAAATTATTTCCAACTCGCATTTAGGTAAAAATGGACTTAAGTAAATAATTGAATTCATTCAAGACGTATCGCAAAACCAAAACCAAATAGCATATACGTAAATCGCGATAAATCCGAACGGTCAGCGAGGTGGACGAGAGGAAAGGGTTTAGTCTTCTTACCATCTTACCATATATATATATATATATATATATATATATATATATATATATATATATATATATATATATATAAGTTCCATAGTTGTTGGTGTCACGAGCGCTTTTGATTCGTCCACGGATCATCATCAGATGTCTAAGTAAAAGTCCGAAGGAGCGAAAATGAGAATTAAAAGTGAAAACTAAAATGTACAGTAAACGGCGATAAGTAAATATATAGAGTCGATAAAAAGTCGATTAAAAATTCGAGTATTAAAATCAGCAAGTTCGTGGACACCATTTACGAAGTCCGTCCAATACGAACTACGCAAGACATTTTAGAACGTCACTGCTTTTCTCGAATGCAATATCATTTATAGTGGGTTGAAGTGTTCTAATATATGACGCTTCAAGAATTTTTATTTTTTAATATTATTTTCATGTTGTATAAATTTTATGTTGTCAACGAGGACCTTTCTAAGATTGGAAAGGGACAGTTAAGTTCTTTTATCAAATGTTTATATATAGCACGAGTATTATTTAGATGTATGGTTATTCGCCGGGACAATGTTGTCGTTGTATGGCCAATGTATGTATTATTTTCAGAGTTACATTCTCCTATAGAGCATTTGAATTTATACACTACACTTTTATAGTCCGTGAGGAGTTGTTTCTAACCACAAGGTTTTGTGTAATAGATAATAAATTGAATTTTAGAATTACTCTCAACAGGCGCCAATTATCTACGTATGATATTTTTAATTGCGTTTTCTTCGATTCTGAAGTTCGGTGTTTTAAAAAAATTTTTTTTTTACACAGTGATCACCACTTATCAAGGCCCGGAAGCCACTCAGGGATAAGGGTTATTGCAAGTACATTACGTTACTGTAGAGATTAGATGAAGTGTTTACTTAAGGGGGCGGTTCATTAGGAATTTGTTAACATTGGACTTGAACACATCCAAGTTGTAGTCCGGTGGGAAGCAGGCAGACGGAACAGTGTCATTTGATTTTGATAAAATATATTAATGGGGTTTGCAGTGCAGTATGGCTTATATTATTATTAGGATTTTCAAGGGATTGTAGGATTCGTTTTATTTGTTCATCAACCATGTAATTAGGAAAATGATTATTTATGAATACTTGTCTAATGTTTGTTTTATTATTTCATTTAGTAATGCTGTGTCAATATCATTTTAGCGCGATTTTATAAATTTTTTTATTATGGCTATTTTGTACCTTTTGTGGGCAGTCACTTTTAAAGTTCAACACCTCATGATGATTCGTGGACGAATCGAGAGCGCTCGTAACAGCAACAACTATGGAACTTTTATAAATATTTTTGTATTTTGATACAAAAAGGATTATACGGAAAATCGCAAAATTAAAAAAAATAATCATAAAGCTAAGTGTCTCCGTTGCATTAAATAATATTTGCTTAAATGAAAAAATGCTGCCTAAATATAACAAAACAGTTACATATGGTCGCTACAAATAGCCATCTGTTTAACAACCTCGTTGTCTGTATTAGTTCTGACTTTTGAACACCTAAAACCTGAATATATATATATATATATATATATATATATATATATATATACACACACATATATATATATATATATAACTCTTGATTCGTTCGTAATTAATAGTCTAAATAACCACTGGACGGATGGCTTCCACATTTTGGTATACTATGTTTACTGTACCCATGCGTGTTTCTATATATCTCTTTTTAATTATAACATTATACCTAATTTTTCTATAATAAATAGGTGGTTTTCTTTGTGCGGATGGGCTAATTTTTTTATTTGGGGACAATTATTTTACACCGCGTGGCATCACGTGACGTCACTAAACCGAACTTTTATATACCAAATTGACTTTTTTCGTTTAAAAATGGAATTATTTCTCTTTCGTTAATATATATATATATTTGTTTAATATTTCGTGCTTTATATATATAAAGTACAATTGTTGAATGTTATTCTCTTGATTACATTTGTTTAGGAGAAGCACAATTAAAAAAAAAAAAATTAAAACGGAGCGAAATTTAAATTTCCATTCCATTTTTATAACAATCTAGCGCGTACGGCGCAAGTTTTAACATAAGTTAACGAGCCACCCATAAAAATCTGGTAACTGAGTGTCAAATCTGCTTAAAATATTGTAAAAAAAAAAGAACCTCTCCCTAACATACTGGCAATAATTTGGTTCCGTCCTTCCCTTGAGTGTTCTAATAAGAGGGATTGATTTACTAGGATCTGTATTAGAAACTGAGCAAAATTATTTAATTAATGAATTTTTTGAATTTTGGTTAAATTTGTTAGTTTGCAATCGCTAAAAGCCTACACAAAAATTGAACAAAAGATAAAATTAAAAAGAATGGTACTTATGCAGAATTTACCCCTCCCCACACACACATTCCAATTAGTTTCGGGTTCGATATCCTGCCTTGATAGAGTATATAGATATAGTTGATAGACTTCGAAGCCTTGTGGGGGATGTCCTTTTCTCTTCCCTGCAACCTCTTTCTCACAGAAGAGATGTTGCGAGTTTGTCTCTGCTTTATCGTTATTTTCATGGGTGCTCGGTTGAGTTCCATTCTATGGTCCCCCCTAGTCAAACTTTCACAAAAAACACCCGTCTAGCAGAAAACACTATCAATAATTTCCCCCACTCTTTATCTGAGCCTAAACATAAGCGTAGATTCCATGAGCAAATCTTCTTTCTTTAAACTACACCCCTATGGAATTGTCTTCCGTTTTTCTGCTTTCCAGCTGACTACAATATGGTTGTCTTCAAGTCTAATGTAAACAAGTTTTCGACGAGCCGTTCCATGTAAGCTTCTTTCTTACAACTGCACGCATTTGGAAGTCTGTTCCGTTTTCCTGCTTTCTAAGTAACTTAGAACTTTTTTTTTTATTACATTTTCACCCCAAACAGGGCACATTGCTACTTTGATTAAGGGGGCTACTATTAGGGACAGGCTACAGGGGTACTAGGTGGGGAGTTGGGCAGCAAGATGTCGGTTCACGTTACACTTGAACTTCTGAACGTAAGTACAGTTGGGGAAGCAGGAACCTGGCAGAGAGTTCCAAAGTCTAGCGGTTCTATGGAAGAAACTACTGAAGTAGAAGGCTCTCTTACATCTAGGGATCTCTACTGTGAAGGGGCGGGATTTAGCTGCTTACGGGTTTGTCGGATGTATTTACGTCGAGAGGGTACAAGTGCTTGTCGAACAGGCAGAGGGATGCTACATTGTGTCGATGGGGCAGAGGCTGGAGCTTGGATGATAGTTCAGGACCTATTAGGTTAGCGACTCTTTTTTGTATACTCTCTTTAACCACAATATGGCTTTCTTCAAGTCCAACGTCAACAAATTTTTGATGAGACGTCCTCTTAAGTAATCCAATTTATAAAATTTCCACTTACTATGTTATTGTCCCGTTGAATACTAGTAACCCTTTGAGCCTTGAGAAATGGTGACGTTTTTGTAAAAAAAAAAAAAAAATGGTCTGGACGAGGTTTTTCATTTATTTTTTTTTTTTTTTGCGCCGCTTGGACACTGTCGGTGTCTGTCATCGGCTTCTCCTGAAATGACTAATGGTTAGGGTTAGGGTTAGGGTTAGGGTTAGGGTTACTTTGGACACAAGTGAAACATATGCGTTTATCAAAGTCGTTTTTTCGAATTAAAATGGTAGTTATATCTACATTTAAACTTAAACACCCCTGCGGTAGGTGTCAAAAACTTCGAGAAAAATATTGAATAATTCCACCTCCTTGTCTTTCCAAGCTTATAACTACTTGAAAAATGTAATACAAACCCTATTTTTTCAATTAAAGGAGCAAGTACCAAGGTTTAATTTACAAAAAACAACAACAACAAAAAAACGTGGTTTAAAAAAAGGGTACTAAACTTCGGACTTTACAGGCAAATTTCTAAAAAAACACTACATTTTTGTTTTAAATATATTATTTATTGATCTTTTATCTTCAATTTGTAACATATAAAACTTTGGTGAGTAATTTAATCATTTACTTTTTAATAGACATTTCAAAATGGGGGGGGGTGAATTAAAAAAAAATGTTTGTCTAAAATATTGTATTCAGTTTTTTGGAAAGAGCATAAAATTTCCCATTGACTCTGAAAATATCGTAAAAATAGAATCAATAGAAAAAATTTGATAGATTTTCAAAGTTTAAAAATTGAAAAATACTGAGCTCGTAAAATTCAATTAATTTCATTACTGTTTTTTAAAAAATAAAAAAAATAATATTTCTATTACTTTTTATACAACTTTAATAGTTTATTTTGGAAGTATAATCCATAAAGAAAAAAAAGCAACCAATTTTTAAAAGAGAAATTACGAGTTTTTAAAATTTTATTCGCAGTTTTGTGTTAGGGGTGTCAAAAATTCCTAGAAAAAATCTGATACACCTTCCCCTACGGTACTATCTGCTAGTACCATTAGTCGTCTTGGCTCCCATTACCACCCCCGCCATAGCTGGGAAATGATTTGATCGCGCGTGGAGTAATACAGAAAAAAAGGGGATCACAATTCATTGTTGACAGAACTCTCTCTCTCTTTCTCTCTCTCTCTCTCTCTTTCTCTCTTTCTGTCCAACTCGGGAATTTCGAGCGGAACTCTTATTTTCATCACGGGGGTAGCATGCTCTTGTTCCATCAACCATGACTGGATAGAGGCCCTAAGTAATTCGCAATTGTATTTTTTTTGATCGCCCACACTGAGGATTGAACCTTCAAGCGAATATCACTTTTTACAATTGACTTTTCCAAGTACTCTAAGCACTGCGCCACGGGCCCTTTTTGTGAGAACAGTAGTCCGATGAATAATAATACAATGATATATATATATATATATATATATATATATATATATATATATATATATATATATATATATATACTGTACACAGTGTATATTTGTGTGTGTTTATTGGGGTGGAGAGGGCTCCCGTAAGCCGTGGTGAAGGCAACCTTTCTAGGAGAAGCAAATCTCTGATTTAAAAAACAAAGCGGGAGACCAGTACCCGCATTAAGCTGGTCTGCAGTTTAATTTGTTGCTGGCTATTTTGCTCTTGCTTGTTGCTGGATCTCAACATTTTGAACCGAGAGAGAGACTTAGCTGTCGTACAAAGCTAAGACTCTGTAACATCATCCTTGTATAGATACTCCCTCAGGCATTTGGGCTCATGGATTTTAAATGTCTGAGGGAGTGGCACTCGTCTGACAAGACGTTGCAATCATCATATATATACATATGCGCGCGCGCGTGTGTATGGTTGTGTCTGTGTGTGTGTGTATACAGGGTGTCCACAGAGTCTGGCTACATATGTAGCCAGGCTTTGTGGAAGCATCCTGTAGATTATGTAGCCAGACTTTGTGGGCACACACACACACACACACACACACACACACACACACACACACACACACATATATATATATATATATATATATATATATATTTAAAATTGTTTCACTGTTCGATTAATTATTTAAGCGTTCTTGCAAATTTTTTTTCGTTTTTTATTTTTTATTTTTTTCTTAATCAGTGCTAAACAATAAATTGTTTGCAAAAAAGAAAATGGTTTGTTCTATTCGTCAGGAAATCACGTGGTAACTATATTAAGGCTCAGGAATTAAAAAAGAAAAAGTATATCCATTTTTGCTTTTCTTAAAGCGTTTCTGCATTTTTGAGATGAGAATTTGTTATTTGTATTATTATTCATCGAACTACTGTTCTCATCTTGAGTGTGATTTTCACAACGTTTCGGTCGATATAACCTCCAAGCTTCTTCAGATGTATCTTGTTGAACTCGGGTATGTTTCTGTCGAACTCGAAGTAAAAAAAGGGTTCTGCTCGAAATTTCGTCCAAATTTCCGAGTTCGACAGAAACATTCCCGAGTTCAACAAGATACACCTGAAGAAGGTCGGAGGTTATATCGAGCGAAGCATTGTGAAAATCATTCTTAAGACGAGAACAGTAGTCCGATAAATACAAATAATACGAGAAATAAAATAGTTAAGATTCCTATTATATATTACAACTAGCATTTCAGCCCGGCGTTGCCCGGGTGTTCGTAGGTGGATGTTGAGCAAAAAAATAAATAAATAAAAAGAAAAAAAACGGTTTAACTTTAACCCTTATTATGACCCCTTAGCATTTATTGTTTTGGGATCAAATCAATTTAGATCCATGGCCAAGGAACCTATATCTAAAATTTCAAGTGTTTAGACCACAAATTGTCGGAGGAGTTTGCTAGAGTTCTCAACAACCAAATTTCTGGCCGAAAATCGATCACAAAGATTTTCCCAAATCTCAGTACCCTGTATTTCAAATTTCGAGTCTGTAGACTTAAATTGACAGAGTTATTGCGTAGGGAAATGTACACACACACACACGGACACGTTCACTTTTATAGATATATAGATTGTGGTGTGCGTTGTTTTTTTCTGCCTTAACTGTCGAAACGATATCTGAAGACGAGTCCAGTCAAAGGAATTTCAACCTCAAGAAGATTTTAGCTGAAAGACCATCAGAATGAGACGGCATCCTGAGAGAAGAAAGAAGCCAGTCTTGTCCAAAACCCTAAGGTATGCCTTCACTTTTCAACCGACTGATCCTTATATCCTATCATATCGGACCATTGTGTCAGTCAGGTAATGTTTTCAGGACATATACGCGTAACATGCTGTTGACCGGCTCATAGTGTCACACCTCCACCCCTAACGAAGAATGAAATTTGAGCCTTTGTCATCGTAATTAACAGAACAAAAGAAAGAAAAGATGAAAAACAAATAAGACTCTTTTAGTTTGAACTTCTGATCCCCCCCCCAAAATGGCTCTCAGCTTGGGGAGACGTCATGTGTTGACAAGCTTCTGGGCTTGACCTTTACTCCTGATCTGAAATGGAACAGATACATTAAATCTGTTACCAAGGCCGCTGGAAAAATGGTCGGTTCTTTTTATCGATCCAGTAGACATCTCACTGCTGATGCAATTCTCTATCTATATAAGAGCCAGGTGCGTCCAAGGATGGAGTATTGTTGCCACATGTGGGCAGGAGCTGCGAGAAAGGACTTGTCCTGTCTTGATAGAATGCAAAATAGACCTCGTAGCTTCGTAGGAGATATCCTTTTCTCTTCTCTGCAACCTCTATCTCACAGAAGAGATGTTGCGAATTTATCTCTGCTTTATCGTTATTTTCATAGCAAATGCTCGACTGAGCTTCAATCTATGGTCTCCCCTCGCCAAACTTTCACAAGAAACACTCGTCTAGCTGAAAACACTATCAATAATTCCCCTCACTCTTTATCTGTGCCTAAACCTGAACGTAGATTCCATGAAAAAAGCTTCTTTCCGTTTTCCTGCTTTCCAGGTGACTACAATCTAGTTGTCTTAAAGTCCAACGTAAACAAGTTCTTGATGAGTTAATGAATTTACCGAATTTCTATTACTTACAATTACTATATTGTTCAATTGACTACTGTACACTCTTTAACCCTTATCCTCGAGTGGTCTCTGGGTCTTGATAAGTAGTGATGCCTATGTAAAAACAAAAAAGGTCCATTTTCCTTTTAAAACAAATATAATTTGCATAAGTCGTCATTAATACCATTTAGAAATTTCATAATCGATTAAAAAGAATAATAATAAAGACTAAAGGTCAAGCCCAGAAGCTTGTCAAAACATGAGGCCTTCCCAAGACGAGAGCCATTCATTTCAATTGATGCCAGATGGGGATCAGAGCGACGATGATGTAAAGATAAAAGCTTGGTTTTAGATGCATTAAAAGTAACCAGCTACCTCTTTCCCCATTGTACCACGTGCTCAAGATCAGAGGAGAGAGAATCAGAGAGAACTTGGTCGTTTACGGTCTTAGATGTGCTACTATAGATGGTAGTGTCGTCAGCATAAATGTCTATGAATGATGTATGGATGTGATTTGGAAGATCATTAATGTAGATCAGGAAGAGAGTTGGGCCCAGGATTGACCCGCGAGTGACTCCAGCTTTAATACTGTGAGTTTCTGATTTCTGCCCATCAACTGCTACTCTATCAGAATCCAATCTTTGCGATATTCGCCCAACATAGTGCGCACTGCAACTGTATGTAAATAAAATAAATAATTGAATTATTATGATGGTGGTGGGTGGAGAGAACATCTTTGCAAATGGACGACAACATAGGTCTGGTTGAAAAAACAACGCGTGGATTCGATGCAAAATAACACCGTTGCACAGACAGATTTGCTTAGCAAATCGGTCACTAGTATTACCTAGCTAAGGTAGACGTAGCTAAACAGGACATCTATTAACTATGATTGGGAAACTTTCTTATTAATAGCAGTTTCAACACTGTCTAAGGAGTAACCATTATTACAAATAAATTTAAGCTCGTCATCTGGATTAACTTCAGAACAAATCATCTTAATTACATTGTATTTTTGGTTTGTAGAACAAAAAAGAGTACCAACTCGAATAAGAGACCGGTAAAGGTTGGTTTACGATTCGTTATGCAAATTTTTCACCCTTGGATGTTCTGAATAATACGTATGGTTCTGCGATTTGCGAGCACCTCATAAATAACCATGTATGTGCCATTAAATAGATAATAGAATGTATATATTAAAGGGAGATAATTTTAATATAGATTACATAATTACACAGACACGCACACACACACGCACACGCACACACACGCACGCACACACAGGCGCACACGCACACACGCACACAAGCACACATACGCACACACATGCACACGCACACGCACACGCACGCGCAAGCACACGCACACATGCACACGCACACGCACACGCACGCACACACACACGCACACGAACGCACACACACACGCACACACATGCACACGCACACGCACCCATGCACACGCACCCATGCACACGCACACACACGCACATACATACGCATACGAACACACACGCAGACACACACGCACACGCACACACACATGCACACACACGCACATACACGCACACACACGCACACGCACACAACGCACACGCAAACGCACACACATGCACACGCACACAACGCACATACACGCACACGCACCCGCACACACACATGCACACGCACACACACGCACACACACGCACACACACACGCACACACACGCACACACACATACACGCACACACACATACACGCACACACACGCATACACGCACACGCACACACACATGCACACGCACACGCACACACACACACGCACACACATTTAATAAATTACGTTGAGAAACTCTTTAGCAAAAGTTTAAAACAGTCGACGAGGAAACACACACACACATATATATATATATATATATATATATATATATATATATACAGACGATAATCCTTATTCCGAGAGTTCACAAGAATATTAGGACTCTTCTATTTAAAGGAGAAAAAATAGTTGACTTTGTAATGTGCACGTAGGTGTTGCTTTTCGGACTAATGCCATTTCCGTTGGCAGTAATCAAAAAGCTATCGGACATGCTTTCTCAATATAGATTAATTCAACAGCACGATCTTAAAACAATACTACGATTATTCGAACGATGACGGTATCTTAGCTGAAAGATTTAAGGATAGAGAAATATAGAGAGTTACTTCGTTTTTAAGCGCATAGCTTAATTATCAACGTTCTGTTATACCGTTTATCGTTTCTGCAACTGCATTCTAGGATTGTGGTCATAGAATGTGAAGTGCTGGTTGTAAAAAGAGTTTGTGTAAATTGTTTGGGCAAAGTGATGTTTGTAAAAATAAAGAAAGGGAGAAGAGGGAAAGGAGGGGGAGGACAGAAAACGAAAAGTCAAACTGATGTGAAAAGGCCTTTGCAAATGTCCTGCACTGAAAGATGTGAATAGCTGTTTTCAGGGTTGAAATAAAAAAAAACGATATAAAAGATTATGGCGGATACTGTGTAAATTTAATACCGTGTGGTTGTGGTGAGATAACCACGAAGTTGTTAGGAGATGGTATTAGATCCGTGAATGTGTGACACTTTTATATATATATATATATATATATATATATATATATATATATATATATATATATATATAACTACATCATTTACTCACATAAAATTAATATACGAAAGTATAGATTTATGCGTAAACTTTAAGTATTTACTTCAAAAGTGCTCAATACGTAGGTAGAGCTAGTTAGTAATCTATAAAATATATATATATATATAAATACATATATATTTTATAAATTACTCTATATATATGTATATATGTATATATATATATATAAAAGTGAACGTGTCTGTCTGTCTGTCTGTGTGTCGGTGTGTCTGTCTGTCTGTGTACATTTCCCTACGCAATAACTCTGTCAATTTTTAGTCTATAGACTCGAAATTTGAAATACCGGGTACTGAGATTTGGGAAAATCGATATGACGGGTGTCAGCCAGAAATGTGTCTGTTAAGGGGTCAAATTTCAACGATTTGACCTTTAATAACTCTACCAAACTCCTCCGACAATTTTGGGTCTAGACACTTGAAATTTTAGATATAGGTTCCTTGAACCTTGATCTAACTTAATAAAGTGATTTGAGCCCGAAACTATAAATTTTAAGGGGACATAATAGGGGTCAAATTAAAAAAAAATTTTACTCTTTTTTTTTTTTTGCTCAGCATACACCTCCAAACACCCGGGCAACGCCGGGCTGAAATGCTAGTATATATATATATATATATATATATATATATATATATATATATATATATATATATATATATATATATTGTAAAGAAGTGAACCATAGCGGAAATACAGTCGACTAAAATAAGATGGAAAACGGGGTGAGGAAAAGGGGGGAAAATGGGGGAAGTTACATGAAACAAATGTACGATTCAGTAAAATAAATAATCGATTAAAAACAAGATCGTTAAAATAAACCCGAAGCGCTTTTCGTTCAGACTAACTTTTCAAGGATATAAGTCTGAAAATGATTATTATTTTTATTTTTTTTTAGAATATTTGGTAGTTGAATGAAATAAGAGCGGAGAGGAGGTTATTTTAACAGGTGTATTTTAACGATCTTGTTTTTAATCGACTTATTTATTTTACTGAATTGTACATTTGTTACATGTAACTTCCCCCCCATTTTTTCCCCATTTTCCTCACCCCGTTTTAGTCGACTGAATTTCCACTATGGTTCACTTCTTTACAAATATTCTAAAATTTTGCCAATCGAATAAAGATATATATATATATATATATATATATATATATATATATTGTTGTGGTGGCACACATTCATTTGCATATGTGAATAGTAATTACACATAAATAGGAAGACTCAGTTAGTCTGAGTGTGTGTTCACCAGAAGCCACCGAAGTCCACCGAGAGCAGATATGTTTCTCCAGCAAATACTCTCTTATTTGACACCATTATGTAAACATCCTGTAAATATACCTTTTCCTAATACACTTCTTATTTGATCTACCTTTGTTTGTTGAGTCGTCATTTGTATTGCTGTCTACGTTACTTGTTTCAACCTGCAAACTTAATATTTACCTAAATGAAAGTTGGGAAAATGTTTATTTAACAATTGCAGAATGACAAGTGAATATATATATATATATATATATATATATATATTCACTTGTCATTCTTTTTTTTTTTGAAAGATAGAATCGCTCAATCGTCTAAAATAGATTCAAGCAATCAAAGACGCCTAGACGGTTCACAGAGTTTTATAATTGTTTATATTAACAATGTTTATACATAAAAACACTACTTTGTTATGCGTATGCAATTATCAGTGTAGGGAGTGATAGTTACTTTACGTCGGGAGATTCGAACCCCGTCGCAAAGTCACGCTGGTCTTCATGAACCAGCGGTTTTCCAAATTGCCACCGGCAGCTAAATCATGAATAGAAAGAAATTAATGATTGATAAATACCATGACGGCGGGCATTTGCAGTAGACAGACAGCCAGTATTCAACGACAGGAAATCAGAATGATGCGTTTCCTCTCAGTTTGATCACATTTTTTAATCCTTAATCACGTCTCAGCATTATTTTCTTAAAAGGGCTTCATAACTATAATATTTTTGTATTTTTTTGCACAGGAATCAGCACTTATCAAGACCCGGAGACCACTAGAGGATAAGGGTTAATGGGTGTACATCAGTGGATTATAGACTAGTAAACATAAGTAGTGAAAATTTGGTAAATTGGATTACTTAGAGAGACGGTTCATCAAGAATTTGTTTACGTTGGACTTGAAGATAATCAAATTGTAGTCAGCTGGAAAGCAGGAAAACGGAAGACAGTTCCACAGGCGTGCAGTTCAAAGAAAGAAGCTTTGTTCATGGAAACTACGTTTAGATTTAGGCACAAATAAAGAGTGTGGGAAATTATTGATTGTGGTTTTGGCTACACGAGTGTTTTTCGTGAAAGTTTGGCGAATGGGGGACCATAGATTGAAGCTCAGCTGAGCACTTGCCATGAAAATAATGATAAAGCAGAGACAGGCTCTCAACGTCTCTTCTGTGGGAAAGCGGTTGCAGGGAAGAGAAAAGGGCATCCCCTTCCACTAAGCTACGAATTCTATTTCGTAATTTTGTCAAGGCAGGGTAAGCTGCTTCTAGCAGCTCTTGTCCAGATGTGGCAATTAATGATACGTATGCTGTGTGTATTTAGACAGAATTCTTACATTTAACCAAACATTGTTAAAAATTACTAAAAACTGAGGCTTTTTTTTTTACAAGGGAATCACCACTTATCAAAGCCCAGAGGCCAATCGAGGATAAGGGTGGCTTAATTATACATATTAATGTATTTATTAATATATATGTTTAAAAAAATGTTGCTTATGATCTTTTTTGTGTAAAAATTAAGATAACACAATAGTCCCACATGTGTCATAAACGTTTTCGATCCGTTATCGAATCACCATAAGATGAAAAAGTAAAGTAAAAAAAAAAAGAAAAAGAAAACTGGAGAATAGAAAAGAACAAATGTCATACGCCTATTTCACAGCTACCTTATAAGGTAGCTGTGAAATGAGCGTATGACGTTTGTTAGAAGCCTTGAAGAACGTTTTCACACTGTTCCAGGAAAGAGGTTAACAATTTAAATCCCGTTATACAAGAATGAACATCACGGGGGGAAAAAGTGCATTCCATTAATTATGGCATAAACAAATAATAAACGTACGTGTGTCCGGCTCATTTCATCAATCACGTATGTAAAATTTTATTTATGAAAAAAGAACAAGCAAATTAATCTACATAATAGTTAATAATAAATCTGAAAATAAAGAATTCCTTGCTGTTTTAATGTAGACAAAATATTCAATCTACATATCTATAAAAGTGAACGCGTCTGTGTGTGTATGTGTGTGTGTGCATTTCTCTACGCAATAACTCTGTCAATTTTCGGTCTACAGACTGGAAATTTGATATACAGGGTACTGAGATCTGGGAAAATCTTTATGGTTTTTGTTGCCAAAATTTGGCTGTTACCGGGGCAAAGTTCAACGATTTAACCTTTGAGAACTCTATCGAACTTCTCCGACAATTTTGGGTCTAAACACTTGACAATTTAGATATAGATCCCTTCGACATGGATCTAGCTTAATAACTCAATTTGCGCCTTAAACAATAAATGTTAAGGGGTCATAATAGGGGTCAAAGTTGAACCGCTTTTCTCGTTTTTTTTTTTTTTTGCTCAACAAACACCCGGGCAACGCCGGACTAGTTATTAATATTTTTGGCAACTAGGTGTTCTCACACAGGTCATCATCAAACGTTCCTCACTAACAACAACCGATGGTGTTCCCTGGAGTCAGAGTGACAAAAAGTCTCTACAGATTTCCGGTACTCTCTAATTCTTTTGATAACTTTTGTCTTTGCGTTATCACAACAGCCACTTTTCATTGACCTCACGCTCGCAACGACCATTTGTTTTCACAGGAATTTTGTTAAAAAAACAAACCCCATCAAACTTCCAGCCGACTTTGCACTTATCCAGTGGGGGTTTGGTTAGTGCTTTCCGTTCTCGGTTTTTCCATCCTCCTTCATTCTTCACAATAATTTGGTGTGGCGTAGGTCATTGCTGACTCCATTTTCGAGGGAATTATAATTAATTTAAAATTTTGCAGTTTTAGTTTGATTTAATTTGATGTTCCTTTTTGTCTTTCTGTATTACATCTGTTCTAATTTTCGATGTGGCCAGTCAGCATTTCTATTTCATTACTCGCGTTCGTTCAGCCTTAACAAGGCATACCATCACTTGGACGTAAGGGGTTACTATTTGAGATCATGCCTAGAAAAGAAGAATAAAATATTGATTGACGTTATTTTTAAACTTTTGAATATCAGTACAGCCAGGGAAGCAGGCAGGATGAAAAGGATTTCCAAAATCTAGCCGTTCGATGAAAAAAAAAACTATTAGAGTAGAAAGTTTTCTGGCATTTAGGGACCTCAACAGTGAAGGGGTATGATTTTGTTGCTAAGCGGGTTTGTCAGGAATATGTACGTCGAGGCGGTACAAGTGCAGTGAGTTAATCAGCACGCATTCCATTAAAATATTTGTAAAACATGCATAGAGATTCAAGATTGTGACGATGGGACAGGAGTTGGAGTTTAGTTGGCGAAGTGGGACCTATTAGATTGAAGAAACTGTTTTGCACCCTATCCAAGAGGGAGGGGCTAGTGGTAGATACGCAGCCCAGATGAGGCAACAATACGCCATGCATGGGCGAATGGTTGCATTGTAGAGGTGTAATGTTATGACCCTTTAGGCTGTGATCATAGCGTAGTATCTGTTAACTGTGACAAGCGGGGTCAAGGGTCAAAAAATTATTATTATTTTTTTTTTTACACAGTGATCATCACTTATCAAGGCTAGGCCACTCAGGGATAAGGGTTATTGCAAGTACATTACGTTAGTGTGGAGATTTGCACCAGTAGTGAGATATCTTCTGGAGTGGTAGAAGGATCCCACCATCTTTCCAGCGACCTTGGCAACAGACTTGATGTACGTGTTCTATTTCAGATCAGGAGTAAAGGTCAAACCCAGAAGCTTGTCAAAACACGGGGCCTCACCCAGATGAGAGCCACCCATCACAATTGATGCCAGATGGGGTTCAGAGCGTTGATGATGTAAGGATAGGAGTTTGGTTTTGGATGTATTAAAGGTAACCAGCCACATCTTCCCCCACTGAACCACGCGCTCGAGATCAGAGGAGAGAGAATCAGAGAGAACTTTGTCATTTACAGCCTTTGATGTGTTGCCGTAGATGGTCGTGTCATCAGCATAGATGTAAACGAAAAATTATTGTTATTGTATTATTATTAATTGATTTGAGCGACGGATGATCGATGGATCAGTTATTATGATTAGAAGACTAAACAATTAAACTGGGGAAGAAATGATTTACGTGTGCCTCGCAAAAGGAATATGAAAATAGAAAATATATGTAAATATTATTTTAGGATTTTGAATAAACAAATAACTAGTTGTGGACATTAGGTTGGTCTGAGACACGTAATTAGGTGACGTAAGAGAACACGTGATGTAGTTAGTTTGAAGGAGATTCAGAGAGTTAAGGATTGACCATCAGAGCGGACAGACGTCTTGACAGGGGTGGACAGACAGCTAGGGAGCGAGCTGTAAGAATAGAACATGTAGACGAACTGCAGATCCTGTGAAAACCATTTGAGACAACTGTAATAAATTTATATTATAAAAATATAAAGAGTTGTGTTATGGTTTCAAAATTAAGAACAGATGTCTCAATTGGATGGTGCTGATCGTTTCATGGTTCGTCACAGAGCAGCCGAAAATATACAGAAGAACTCTTCAAGAAAAAAAAGGTAAGGAGCATATATTATTCTTCTTACATATGAACTGTAAAAATATCCTGTGTGATAAGTTTTGATACAACATGATACAGTTTACACGTCAATATCATGTCCTCCTGGCTAAAGAACATACATACGATTTATACGTTTATTATCTGTCTGTTAAAAGAACAATATCTTACATCCACTAGATAACACATGACATGTTTTAATATATCATCTCCTCAAATATAAATCAATATACAACAGAGGTACAGGATACTCTCAGGTGTGAGTAGTCTTCTAGCACGATAGAGGGAACCAAACTTGTTTGTTGAATATAGACGTATGTCCTGTAATAGTTGTCTCTTTTTGAATGCTTCGGATTTATGTTTATTTTTTTATTAACTTTGAGTTGCCTTCTCTTTGTATGCATATAAACGAGTGATTACGTGTATTCTTTCTCTTCATGTAAATAAAGACAGACGGTCTTTCGTCTCGTGTTAAACTAAAACATGCTACGTGTTAATTAATTACCGTTTTGTCAAGCGTCGATATGAGTTCCAATATGAATTTCGTCTGAAACTAACAAGGTATGTACTTTATTTAATTCATAATTAGAAATCAAACGTTTATAATTAATTAATACATTTACCAATAGTATAGTCTCAATCTTTCCCTTGATTCTAATTTCTCCTAATTTCTTTTGCATGTTTCTAGTGTCTCGAAAATTATTTGTATTATATATTTTCTTTATTTTCGATAATTATTATTTACTAACTCTCCCTTTCTTTAGATATACCTTCTAAATGAATTTGCCTCATAGCAAGAACCGCTTTTCATTGACTTCTCGCTTGCTGCGATCACTGGTATTTACTTTTTTTTACACGGTGGTCACCACTTATCAAGGCCCGGAAACCACTCAGGGATAAGTGTTATTGCAAGTAAAGTACGTTAGTGATGAGATTTGATGAAGTGTTTACTTAAGGGGGCGGTTCATTAAGAATTGGTTTACGTGGGACTTGAAGACATCCAAGTTGTAGTCAGGTGGGAAGCAGGCAGACGGAACAGAGTTCCACAGGCGTGCAGTGCTAAGAAAAAAGCTTTGTTCATGGAATCCACGTTTTGATTTTAGCACAGATAAAGAATGGGGAAAATTTTTCACAGTAGATTCAGCTAGACGGGTGTTTTTCGTGAAAGATTGGCAAAGGGCGAACAAAGATTGAAGTTCAGACGAGCACCTGCCATGGAAATAACGATAATATAAGGATAGGCTCGCAACGTCTCTTCTGTGGGAGAGAGGTTGCAGGGTAGAGAAAAAGGCATCCCCCCCACTAAGCCACGAAGTCTATTTTGTAATCTGTCAAGGCAGGATAGGCTTTTTTAGCAGATCCTGCCCAGATATGGCAGCAGTATTCCATCCTTGGACGTATTTGGCTTTTATATAGATAGAGAATTGCAATTTTTATGGCAGCGCATTTTCCCAAACAAAGGAAATAAATAAATAAATAAAAATTCGTGTCGTAATTTTTCATCAAATGTTTTTATTACCGTTACCCCCCCCCCGTTTCAACAGCACTTAATAAGTCGCTCGCTGTTACAGTCCATCAAGCCTGAACACACGTTTCTCCTTTTTCTGACCGCATGCCGGCTACAGCCGGCCTATTCTTGTGCTCGACTAAACACCTCCATTTTCTTCGAGCCGCACATTTCTTCCGCGGATCACGTGGTGCGTTTTCCCCTGTTTTTCTTTTTCTTCTCGCACACACTTACTAATTTGCATATGCGCGTTTTTTGGCTACTGCTCCTGCTAAGATACTCCTAGAAAATAAAGACATACGCATATAAATACACATATATGTATATACACTGTTTCAGTGACTAAACTGTTATTGGACTTTATTATTACTATTTTTATTAATATTATTCGGGGTTGTCTTACTGTACACAAAGATTCGAAAAAGTTGTCAAAAAACCCCAATTATATAACAAATAAATTTTATCAAAGGCAATCTAAAATTACTTTTCTACCTAACTGGATATGTGTTTAATGTTTTTATTTTATGAAACATGTTTATTCAGCTTGAAAAACATACAGTGTTTACCGATGTACTGGAAAATTAAAAATCGTGCCCGACTCTCTCTTTGACACGGTAAGTTTGGAAAAAAGAGTTAAAAATAAAAAAAAATATACAAAATACCGTTAAAAACCCACCGATTATATGTCAGCCTATGCCATATAACATATATTGAGTCAGTTTCTAACAGTATTTTGTCTAGTTTTCCAAACTTACCGTGTCAAAGAGAGAGTCGGGCGCCATTTTTAATTTTCCAATACATCGGGAAACACTGTATGTTTTTTTCGAGCTGAATAAACATATTACATTAAATAAAAACACTAAAATTTATTTAGTTAGGTAGAAAAGTAGCGTATCTTGCCTTTGATAACATTTATTTGTTATATATTTGTTTTTTTGACATTTTTTTCGAATTTATGTGTATAGTAATACAACCCATATTATTGTTTAATGTTGATATTATTATTATTATTAGTAGTAGTTGTTGTAGTAGTGCTATACGCAATGGCTTTTTCCACGATTTTTTTAGTTGCCATAGGAAGGTAAAAATAGTGTGATGAAGAGAGAGAGAGAAAGAGAGAGAGAGAGAGAGAGGGGGGGAGTATAGGAGTTAGCAAAGAAAGAGCAAAATGATGGCTATTTTGTTTTCTGTACTCCCTGAAAAAAGCATGCTTGTTGGTAAAACAGTCTACTACACGAATTTAACACGAGAAAAAAAGCAAATTTCAACGTTCTATTGATAAAGACTTAGTTATGTGCGCACGTTTATAAAGTCTAAAGGGAAGATATTCACTCCTAAATGAATCGATCGATCCGAACGAGCCGTAATTTGAGAGTGGATACTCTTAATAACACTTCAAATACTTTCGATTTTCATGAAAGTTTAACAATAGCTAATAATGACCAGTTAACAAATGTCAGTTTCTTTTGGATATTTTTGAAAAAATGGTTTTCTTTTTTTCATAGCAGTTATACGAGTTGCCTTCAATCAGTGCAAATACTTTTTTTTGTACAGGCATTTAAAATTGTTGTAAACTCTTGGAAATTCAGTATGCTATTGCTATACATCTTATGAGATGATTGGCCAACTTTTGTGATTTCAGGTTCAAATGAAGTCTTACAGCAGGAACTGAAATACACCTTACTAAAGCCTGGTTGTCACAGCTGGTGGATTTCGAAAAGGCAGTCTGGATGTTGGGACAATAATAATACCACCAACACCACCACTCCCTGGCTGTGACGAGGGTCATTGACGGGTTCACGCAAAAGGACTTCCGTGAGCCCTTTCAGAAATTGTCGGAACGGTTCAATCACTTCATTGCAGCCGGAGGAGATTACTGTAGATAGGACTAGAGTTTCATGTGTGCACTACAATAACAGTGCGCCTAGGAAAAAAGTCTGGAAACTTATTGAAGGCACCGCGTATAAAACAGTTTTATGAATTTCTCACATTTACCGATAGGCAATATTTATTTCACGCATATTATCCTTAATAAAAGATGATACCTTTCCGCAAAGCGAGTATTAGTCTGTACGTATATATATATATATATATATATATATATATATATATATATATATATATATATATATATATACGTACAGACTAATACTCGCTTTGCGGAAAGGTATTATCTTTTATTAAGGATAATTAATATATATATATATATATATATATATACATATATATATATATATATATACATATATATATATATATATATATATATATATATATATATATATATATATATATATATATATATATATATAGTAAGTTATAAAATGTATATGGCGATTAAGCTACACTGAATATTCCGCGTTTCATCCACTCTAGGACTTCGGGCTTATGCGCATAAGCCTGAAGAATCCTATAGTGTATGAAACGCGGAATATTTAGTGTAGCTTAATCGCCATATACATTTTATAACTTACTAACTAGCTCTACCTACGTATTGGCCACTTTTGAAGTAAATACTTAAAGTTTACGCATAAATCTATACTTTCCTATATTAATTTTATGTGAGTAAATGAAGTAGTTATATATATATTTATATATATATATATATATATATTTATATATATATATATATATATATCGTCAAAAATGAGAGTTCATATAGAAACGTTGTTTTAATATCAAGTGCGCTTGAAAGCCAAATCACAACGTAATATTAAGGAAAATAAACAAATATTTTGTTTGAAATTTATCACAAATATATTTCAGTGTGTTGTTTCTATTTTCTTTTCTTCTTCCTTGCCATGTTGTAAATTTGGAGAAAGAAATTTGTAAAGAGCCGCGCGTTGTTTCTAGCGGTTGTATTTACAACATGGCCATGAAGAAGAAAAGTATTTTATTTTATATATATATATTATACATATATACATATATATAAATATATATATGCATATATATATATATATATATATATATATATATATATATATATAAGAGGTACATGTATTAAATAATAAATATTTAAATTTATGACCGTCCCACACAAAAATTATTCTAATAATATTGAAACAATAATACGTTTCAGGCCATTGTTTTCTGCAAGACTGTTAATGTTTACAGAAGCGCGTGTGAACCAAAGTCACAAGCATATCTGACAAAGAAATCATTCTCCAAATATAATAGAGCACAGATTTTCCATGAGATATTCTGACGCAGATTACCACAGTGCAAATAGAAATAAAATGTGTGCATGAAATGTATAAATATATACACATGTATTAATAAAACTGTTCCTCATTTGATTTAGTGTGTATCTTTACGTTACCTCTGCATCGTACTACATTTAACACACACCACACCACACACACACACACAGACATACACACACACACATATATATATATATATATATATATATATATATTTTACATAGGCATCACCACATTATCAAGGCCAAGAGGCCACTCAAGGATAAGGGTTAAAGAGTGTACAGTAGAAATTGGACAATATAGTAATCATTAGTAATGAAAATTTGGTAAATTTGATAACTTATATGGAACGGCTCATCAAGAACTTATTTACGTTAGACTTGAAGACAACCATATTGTAGTCAGCCGGAAAGCAGGAAAACGGAAGACAATTCCACAGGCGTGCAGTTCTAAGAAAGAAGCTTTGTTCATGGAATCTACGTTTAGATTTAGGCACAGATAAAGAGTGGGGGGAATTATTGATAGTGTTTACAGCTAGACGAGTGTTTCTTGTGAAAGTTTTGCGAGGGGGGACCATAGATTGAAGCTCAGTCGAACACTTTCCATGAAAATAACGATACATCAGAGACAAACTCGCAACATCTCTTCTGTGAGATAGAGGTTGCAAGGAAGAGAAAAGGACATCTCCTACGAGGCTACGAAGTCTATTTTGAACTCTATCAAGGCAGGCCAAGTCCTTTCTAGCAGCTCCTGCCCAGATGTGGCAACAGTACTCTATCCTTGGACGTACCTGGCTCTTATATAGATAGAGAATAGCATCAGCAGTGAGATATCTACCGGATCGATAGAAAGATCCCACCATTTTTCCAGCGGCCTTGGCAACAGATTTGATGAGCGTGTTATATATATATATATATATATATATATATATATATATATATATATCTATATATATATATATATATATATATATATATTGTGATTTCAGAATAACCAAGGCAACAAAATATCATGTGTTTTAGTATTTCTTTTATGCCTGAAAACTCGTATGAAATAGTTTTAATAATTTCTCACATTCAGGAAAGCGAGTATATATATATATATATATATATATATATATATATATATATATATATATATATATATATATATAAAGATGTTTATGGGTACACAATTTTATGAAGGATTTTAATAGCACTGGGGGTAATGCCATTATTGAAGTTGAGGACTGTTTTTTTTTTTTTGACGTTTAATCGATAAGAAATACTACAAAGTCTGAAAATCTAATCTCCAAAACCAGTATGTAGTTCAAAATTATTTGAACCGAATGAAGGGGGGAAAACGTAGGAAAAAGAGGGATAAAAAGAATTAAATTAACGAAGATATCTTTCGGCCGATTCTTTTCAACTGTAACATCGGCGGGTTTAAGAGATAAAAAAATATCGAGGTCTAAAGACCAAAATTAACCAATGTGGGGGTGAAATTAATAAATGAAGTTTGGAGAGACGGAGAAGCATTCTCAAACTACACCCATAAGTTCTAGATTATAGGTGTGTTCTTTTTGCTTACACAGAGTTGGTTTTCGTAAAATAATCGTGGCCGCATCGAGAATTTTCAAATGTATTCTCAAATAAAAGTTACGAGATATAAACTTATTAAATATAGGAGAATAAAAAATAGAAAAATAAACAAATCTACTTCTCTGCGACCGACACTGCTTCTCCCAATTTTTTTAAATAGTATTTGCAAGTGAGTATGCTGACAACAAATATCACAGTTGAATTTGCAGAAAATATTTTTCACCCCCACCCCAAATAAGGTATTTATTCCGAACGCCGCTCTTAACATGGGTAGGTTGGGAGTGTTTATTCTGAAAGACGTTCTTAACGTTAAATTACTCCAGGAAGTGAAAAAAAGTCGTAATTGTTTTGTTTTACACGCATGCGCATTATTAATTTCTCAGTTGTGAAAAAAAAAACGTGAATTTGTTTCCGTTAGGCGGCAGTGTTGGCCGCATACAAACATGGCGGCCAGTGAATTACAGTGCATAATACAGATGAATATAAAATAAGTACAAAGGTATGAAGATATAAATAGCCGAGTGACAAAAAATAAAGTGAAAGTACGACAACAGAGAAAATATACATTGGGAGAAAGTTCTTGGTGGCAAGGAGTGGAGATGTTTTGCAAAGTTTTAAGGCCCTTGCTCAAAGAAGTATCAAAATAGTTTATATTAAAAATAAACAGCAAAAAATAAATAAATAAATAGAATGGTATATATTATTTTAATTGGAATTCCTTGAGATGAATATTATTTATTAATTTTATTTATTGCAAATAATTATCCTCATCTTTTATTAGTTGTTTTCACGACGTCTCCATAGTTGTTGTGGCGCAGTTGATAGAGATGTTGAATCTCTACAGTTCCAGGTGAGAATTGTCTGAAGATAGCGGTTTCAATCCTACCCAAAGCCGGCCATGTGAGAAATAGAGTCTCTATCTAGTTTAAATGGTGATTCAAGGAAACATGTTGCTTTCGGTAGTGGAAGGTTTGCAATTTATTTTAGGATATTAGCGATGGGACGATAAAAGTTGGGAGAAAAAAGTTTGGAACGGCAATAAATTTCAGGATGTCGTTTATGATTCAAAGTTACTAAGGCCCTTTCTCAAAGAAGTATCCAAAATATTTTATATAAAAAAAAAACAGCAACAAAAAAAAATAAATAAATAGAATGGTATATATTATTTTAATTGGAATTCCTTGAGATGAATATTATTTATTAATTTTATTTATTGCAAACAATTATCCTCATCTTCGTCAATTCAAAGAGTTGTTAAAGTTTCGCGTAACTCATTGTTAAACGTAAAACAAAAGCACGAAATTAACATAGCGTCTGTTTTAGTAACTACCAAATTAATATAGTGAATAATAGATCAAGTAATAACTGTTCATAAAACTTTTTATTCAATTTTGGTACTTATGCAGAATACGGATCGTGCTGAAATAATAACTTCATTAATTACAAACCCATAATTAACATGGGAAGAGAAGAGTGTTTTGTAACTATCCTGAACGTTCACATTACAAGTTAATAAGCAAAATATACCGTTAAAATTGCATTTCAGCCATTTTCGGAGAAATTCTTTGGACTCCTTGAAATCTCTCACTTTGTTCCGAGTGAATTTTTCAGAAATGAATATATATATATATATATATATATATATATATATATATATATATATATATATATATATATATATATACATACGTTTCTTAACTTTGGAGATGAGGATTGGTTATTCGTATTAGTTGGATTCTCCAGACTTCTGTTCTCATCTTGAGTGTTATTTTCACAAACGTTTCGGTCGATGTAACCAATGAAAGTCAGAGGTTACATCGACCGAAACGTGAAAATAACGCTCAATATGAGAACCGTAGTCTGAAGAATCCGAATAATGTAGACAAATTTCTATTTTCCACATGGATGGAGGGAAGAGTTCATACCTTACCAAAGAAGTGTTATGGTATAAATGTAACGAAACAACATCTGATTGTGATAACCGCGACGAATAGGAACTCTGAATCTCCTGACTGTATCCACTGCAATTACTGCCATCCATAGTTGTCGTCTCACCATATTTTTGGCCAACTAATCTTCTGATTTGACCTTTGAGAACTCTACCAAACTCCTCCTACAATTTTGGGTCTAAACACGTGAAATTTTATATATAAGTTCCTTGGACATGGATCTAACTTAATAACTTGATTAGAGCCCTAAACAATAAATTTTAAGGGGTCATAATAGGGGTCAAAGTTAAAAAAATTGACCATTTTTTTTGTTTTGTTTTGCTCAGCATACACCTCAAAACACCCGGGCAACACCGGACACCCATGCTAGTACACAAACAGATACAGCTATGTATACACACACATAAACCCACACGTATCCACTGATGAGTATTATTCATTTTTATTTATTGCGGACTATTACCCTCATCTTTTCTTTGTTGTTTTACAACGTTTCGGCCAACTATTCCTTTGGCCTTCATCAGGTGATCGTGAAACAACTAAGAAAAATATGAGGATAATAGTCCGAAATAAAATTAATAAATAATACTCATCTCAATAATGAATTCCAATTAAAATAATATATACCATTCAGTACGGACCCGACCATGGGAGATTAGATAATAAACCTGAATTTATAAGACCAAAAAATTTAGTCTTGATTGCCCTTCGAAGCCCGTGGCGCAGTTGATAGAGATGTTGAATCTCTACAGTTCCAGGTGAGAATTGTCTGAAGATAGCGGTTTCAATCCTACCCAAAGCCGGCCATGTGAGAAATAGAGTCTCTATCTGGTTTAAATGGTGATTCAAGGAAACATGTTGCTTTCGGTAGTGGAAGGTTTGCAATTTATTTTAGGATATTAGCGATGGGACGATAAAAGATGGGAGAAAAAAGTTTGGAACGGCAATAAATTTCAGGATGTCGTTTATGATTCAAAGTTACTAATGTCGGAGTGAAAATATGTTGGTCCTTGGTTGATGATGTAGGTACTCCTGATATCAGTTTTCGTATTCCAAAAAGATCCAAGTAATGTTCTAATAACTTCTAAGAGTAGTTCTTGCTTATAGATAAGCCGGACACTGCTGCCACATCTGGGCTGGAGCTGCTAAAAACAGCCTATCCTGCCTTGACAGAATACAAAAAAGAGTTCGTGGCTTAGTCGAGGATGACCTTTTCTCTTCCCTGCAACCTCTCTCCAACAAAGGAGACGTCGCGAGCCTGTCTTTGTTTTATCGTTATTTCCATGGCAAGTGCTCGTCCGAGCTCCAATCTCTGGTTCCCTCGCCAATCTTTCAGGAAAAACACCCGTCCAGCTGAAACCATTGTCAGTAATTTTCCCCACTCTTTAACTGTGCCTAAATCAAAACGTAGATTCCATGAACAAAGTTTCTTTCTTAGAAGTACACGCCTGTGGAACTCTCTTCTGTTTGCCTACTT
>NC_136527.1:75855522-75880522 GCF_053919585.1 Euprymna scolopes | reverse complement strand
AGCCTGCCTTCCTACTACCACTTTTTTTTTGCTTAACACACACATCCAACCACCCGGGCAACGCTTGACTGAATGCTAGTATATATATATATATATATATATATATATATATATATATATTTCTGTAGAAATATATTTTCTTATTATATATCAATCCTTATATAAGAAGCTCAATGTAATTACTGAGCAATATAGAGAATAAATGACAAAATGTTATATTCCAAAATTCATGATGTTGACTATCTAATAATTTATTCCTTTAATTCAGTTGACTTATACAATTCTTGACAGTATCTGTTTCGTAGCGAAAAATCAATCACTTAATTATTATATCAATCAGTGAATCTATTATGCCCTTAACTCATCAGAAGAAATAGCAACAATCAATCCGTCAAAAGGAAATAAAGTTTGATTTGACATGATTAAAATCTGAAAATTGGAAGAGAAGCTGCAGATATCTTTATATTTTTTCATTATACCATATTGAATTATATATATACATAAATATATATATATATATACATAAATATATATATATATATATTTGTAACAAGAAAAGACTTTTTTGTAAGTAAGAAAAGTATTTAATGAGTAAAAATTAGATTAGATAGACCTTGTAAGCAAGGTTCAGAAATAGGGTCAGAAATAGAATGTAGAATTTCGATTGTTCAGTTTTCACATAAAATAGTTTAGATATGTTGATTGTTCAATTCTTCTAGGAAAACGGAATTAAAATAAAGTCAGTTAGAAGAACGAACAGTAGAAAATTAAATTCTTGTCTGCAAACATGTGCGAAGCACTCATGTTCAGGCCACGTTGGTCATGCACGTTTTTGACATGCATATGACGTCATGGCAAAAATGAATTCTCAATATAGGAGCTAGAGTCGAAGATGAGTTAGACAGACGGGAGCCAGAGTTGGAGACTGAGAGAGATGGAGTCCAGAGTCGATATATACAAAAGTTATATACAAAGTTTTAAAACTATCTGTATGTTTTCATGTTAAAATTAGTTTGAAATAAATATTATTTTATAATACGTTTACATTTTCTATATTGTATTTGTAATATATTACTATGAATTCAAAAAATTGATTCTTATGTAGTTAATATTTTATGTATTTTTATGTAATTAATTTTATTGGTGATTATAGCGGTCGTTGTTATTTTGCTCACTAATATTTCACTTCCTAATTGATTAAGATGCAGAAAATTGCATTATTAGTCTCCCCCAATTCCATAGGACGTATTTAGTTTCGGTTAATATAATAAGTATATATTAACCGAAACTAAATACGTCCTATGGAATTGGGGGCGACTAATAATGCAATTTTCTGCATCTTAATCAATTAGGAAGTGAAATATTAGTAAGCAAAATAACAACGACCGCTATAATCACCAATAAACTAATTTTAACATGAAAACATACAGATAGTTTTAAAACTTTGTATATAACTTTTTTTTATATATCTTTTAATAGACTTATTTTCCATGACTCAATTAACTCCATGACGCGCGTATAATCTTCATTTTCTATCCCTTCCCTTCTCTTTCTCTGAGAGTCTAGACTAAATTAAACCATATGACAGGCAGCGGATGGTCACTCTCTTCCTTCTTTTTTCTTTCTTCTTCTCTTTCCCTTACGCGCAGCCGATTGTCAGTTTATTTTCTTCTCTCTATATCCGTATATTTCTCCCTCTTCTTCCTAGTTTAGTAAACGCGTGTCAAGTCACTTACGGGTAAGAACGTGCATATTTAGGTGTGTGTGTTTGTGCGTGTGTGTGTGTGTGTGTGTGTGTGTGTGTGTGTCTGTTGTTACGTCGGGTTACCGGACAGTCGTTAAGTGTCATAATGTTCTTGTTGTTTTTTTTTTAAAATCCCTCCCCTACTAACTTAATTCCCACCCTCTCTATAAAATGTATTAAGTGGATTGCTACTGCCACCCCCTCTGGTTTTTGACGGTCGGGGCCCGATTCTTTTTCTTTCTTTATTTCAGTATCAAAAATGTAATTGTCTAGTTTAGATGCTTGAAAATGCCATAAGGTTGAAATAAATTATTGCATCGACAATTATGTAATTTCCGTGTTATATTTTTATGTCATTGCTCTGTTTACCACATTCAGCTCTCATACCCGGATTTCCTCCTGGAATTATTCCATTATAACACTATATATATATATATATATATATATATATATATATATATATATATATATATATATATATATATATATTCGTCTTGGGTTAGCTTAATACGGATGAATAAATATTTTGATCTCGATTTTAACTAATCACACCTAAGTATTTTTTTTACTCGTGAAATCATTCTTATTTATTTGCACAATCAATAGAGAATTGGCTCTATAACAATAAATATGAAATCTGAAAACTGTATAAATTTAAATATCATATTTAAGCGTATTTTCCGACCGGGCAACGCTGGGTGCTCAGCTAGTTATAAATATAGTTTTAGTAGAAGTTTAATCAACATTTAAAAAATTTCGTCTGTTGAATTTGAAAATATTAGAAAAGAAAACATTTTATGACATATTTTATTTAATGTTTAAAATCATTTTTTTTTTTTTGTAATTCTGAAACTTTGGGTTCAATATACTTTTTTTGTGTTTTTGTTTATTTTTTTCTCTTTATTTTTTCGTGGTATTAACCCTGAGCGCTCAACCATTTTATTAAATGATTACAATCTCAGAAAACAGGTAGGGGAAATTAACGGAAAAAAATTTTCGTCTTTAATCCACCCAGGAAAACGATATTTTTTTATATTTTGTTTTTCTTATACCAGAATAACTTTTTTTTTTTTGGGGGGGGGAGGAATATATCTTTATTAAAATATCTATCCTTTCTGTTTATTAACTGTTCTTTAAACTTCTGTTTATCTTCTCTGTTTTCGATTTCAATTTACCTTATCGGATTTGGCTGTTTTGAATTTTCATCTGAATATTACCAAATATGATTTTCAACCGACTGATTTCCATTGACTTCCCCTACCTATTTGATATTCCAGAACTTTTTGTTCCAATAACTTTGCTTATTCGCATTTTTTTCTTTTCTGCTAATAAGTTCGTATTCAGGTTTTGCAGTTTCATTTAAATAGCATTTCATCATTATGTTGTGCTACTCCTGTTTTACTGATGAGAAGAAGGCATTCTTTAAAACTCGCAGATTAAGGATGTCTTAATTTTTAATTCAGTATACCTTGTCGGATAATAATATTTCCTTTTTTTTTCCTTATATGCAGATTTTAAAAATTTTCTTATATATCTATATAATTATACAACTCAAATGACCTTGTAACGATATATGTAACCCACTTTCCGGTTTACGACATCCGGTTGCGCTTGCGCGCATGAACTGCGCAGTGAAATATTAACGTTATTATTTCGAAATTATTATTTAACATGGGAAGAGTGGGGTTTAAAATAAACAAAAAAACAAAAGAACAATTGGGACGCTGAAATATTAACGTTATTATTTCGAAATTATTATTTAACATGGAAAGAGTGGGGTTTAAAATAAACAAAAAACAAAAGAACAATTGGGACGCTGAAATATTAACGTTATTATTTCGAAATTATTATTTAACATGGGAAGAGTGGGATTTAAAATAACTTAAACGTAATACAGAAATGACCGATGTAAAAAAAAACCCTAATAATATATTATACTAAATTTAAAACCTCCAATTTAATAATTAAAACAATAATAATACTAACACCACACTAAACCAAACTAATGTAATATATTAATTTATTTAATCCTTCGAAAAATGTCTTCGAACCCACTCTAAAAAACTCATACAACGCATACATAGGCCACACCACAACAACGCTCTCCAGACGATTAACCTATCATTTACCTGACAATTGCGCCATAAAAAAAAGAAGCAGATATATCAAAATTTGAATTTAACTATAATAAGTATTATGGTATCTGTTCAGTGCACATTTACCTATAAGTATGGCCAACCACTTATAATTCAGTAACTGTAAAAAAAATTTTTCAAAATTAATCAATTATAATAAACAGAACGACTCATGCAAATCTATCTATATTCTTTTTTCATTTTGATATACTTTTATAGAAATGTTTCTGTTATGTCAAAAAAAAAAACTATTTTCTTACGTCACAAGTGTCACACCCATACATGAATTCCAAAGCTAATATAACATACTGACTCAACGGGTCACGGGTAGTCTAGTCTTCTATAATTTTTTATGTGCATTGATATTCATATTAAAAACACTCTTTAATTTATTTAAAACGAAATTACAAATTTGTTATATATAGGTCGTAGAATTGCATTCATCTGCTAACTTGTATATTCTTTTAAACATTCATTTTAATTAATTCCCTATTAGTTTTTTTTTTCGGTTTTCTTATGCGATGATCATCTTTAGTTAACTATTACGTGTAATTATATTCATGCAGATATTCTACATGATTTATACTTGCATAATATTTACGTAAAAAGTTTATAGCAAACATAAAATTGTTTCCATATATATTTATGAATACGTATATATTTTTGTTTAATCTAATAAACACAACCCTCTTTCTATATCTATTTATGCATGCGTATATAAAAAATCCATTCGTAATTTCAATTGATTTATTATTTTTATTTTACTTATTTACTGTATTTTATTTTATCACTGTCTATTTTTAGACGCCATTTTATCACTTTCTATTCTTATTTTTAGACGCCATCTTTCAAGTTACTACGTTATTTTATCCCAATTCAATTGTCTCTAATTTGTTAAAACCTCCCTTCGTAATCTCGTTTCATTTTATTTACTTAATCTATCACGGTTATATTTCCAGACGCAATCTTTTAAATCTCTACGGTATTTAAACTTTTAGACGTAATCCACTACTCTAGTTAACTCTAATTTATTACTTTGTTGCGGGACTAACGTGGAGGTCGATGTTAATCCCGCAAATTCAAAATAACAATACATCGGGAGTGGGGGCAATAATAGTAGTGATAAGGGTCAGAAGAAGAATCAAGTGTAAAAATGGAGTTTAAACAATCAAGCAAGGATAACTGAGACGAATGGGTAAATTAAATGCAAAATTGTAAATGAACGAAAAGAGAAGATAAGAAAGTTTCTTTTTTTTATCAAGGTCCGGAAGCCACTCAGGGATAAGGGTTATTATTGCAAATACATTACGTTAGTGTGGATATTTGATGAAGTGTTTACTTAAGGGGGCGGTTCATTAGGAATTTGTTAACATTGGACTTGAAGACATCCAAGTTGTAGTCCGGTGGGAAGCAGGCAGACTGAACAGAGTTCCACAGGCGTGCAGTTCTAAGAAAGAAGCTTTGTTCATGGAATCCGCGTTTTGATTTAGGCACAGATATAGAGTGGGGGAAATTTTTCACAGTGGATTCAGCTAGACGTGTGTTTTTCGTGAAAGATTGGCGAGGGGGGGGGGGAGAACCAGAGATTGGAGCTCAGACGAGCACTTGCTATGGAAATAACGATAAAACAAGGATAGGCTCGCAACGTCTCTTCTGTGTGAGAGAGGTTGCAGGGTAGAGAAAAGGGCATCCCCCACTAAGCCACGAAGTCTATTTTGTACTCTGTCAAGGCAGGATAGGCTGTTTTTAGCAGCTCCTTCCCAGATATGGCAACAGTATTCCTTAATTGAAAGTCTCTACCTTAACTGAGGTGATTGAATGACTGAAACGATGTAAAAAAATGAAAGTTAACCAGTCTTTTTACGAAGAATTACATATAAAAAGATCCACCGCTTACTTAGCGGAGAGATAGAAAAGGGTAAAAAAAATAAAAGGTCCATTAGGCTTGCAAGTCCGTATTCACGTAGAGGAATTAATTCACGGGCGCGCGTGTTTAACGTCCAAACGCGGACGGGTCGATGTTGATGTTTACGCCATGGTGTTCAAAGGCCGACTCAGTGTTTGGGCGAAAAGTGCCCTTTTTATACTTGTCCGACCGGCTCCAGGGAGGCATTCAGAAAAAACACATTTTTTTAAAATTTGTTTTTCCCTGTAATCCGATTGGATGAAAAAAAAAATAACATTCTTATGACGTATGATGCTTTAAACGACGTCCGCACGAACAACTGAAATTTCTTTTAAGACCCACCGAATTTGTCGTGAGTGGGCAAAGGAAAATGTACGCACAGCTGAAACGATGTTTATACATCCACGCGCGCGCAACAGGGTTTTACTGTTAAGGCAGCGCGCCGTTATTTTGTTTTGAGTAGATTCGACGCGCGTGCGTCGGGGCTACGATAACTTTCTCTAATCATAAAATGTATATATGTATATAGACATCTAATTTACATAAGGAAAACACGCTGCTCCCCACCCCATCATTATATATAATTCCAAATCCTCCAACCCTCTTGTCAATGACCATCCCTCTTTAAAAAGCCAGTATAAATCGGGCGAAACGTTGAGTATTCAGATCCTTCACCTCCATTCTATTTTCCTATATATTGATGTATTAGTGTTAAGATGATTAATCAGAATCAGAAAGCGGAAAAATTGAACTTTGCTGGTATCGGAATCGGTATCGGAATCGGAAAATATTGTTCCTGTTATACGATGCCAAAAAATGATTCTTTTTTATTGTATTTTTATAATTTTAAAATTTTCACTGTTATTAGTAATAATAAAATAATAAATATCTATTGCTTTTAAACTACAGGTTAAAACTATATGGATCACGCTACCAATTTTCTGTCTTTACGTTCAATAGACTTCACATACAACGTTTTTTTTTACAGTCCAGCGCGTCCGAAGCCGAGATTAAACTCACTACACGAGTTTGTAGTGTAATTCAAATCTTGTCGGTAGGTGAATACATGATGCTTCGTCAGGGCTACCAAGGGTATTTTTTTTATCATAACGCCATCACTAGACGGGTTGCCTACCACGGCTTAAGAGAGTCCCATCTACCCTTGAAAGAAGGATAGACCACGCCAGTTTTTCAATCTGATATTTTACCTTGCAGTACATGCAGCACCTCGCCTTCCCAAATGGTCACCCATCTGGTACTGGTCAGGCTAAACGCTGCTTAACTTCGGTGATCTGGCAAGAACTGGCGTGTCAACGTGATTGTACCGTATTTTACAGTAATCGTGAATAAATAACAAGTTTGCAGTTAAGTATTTATAAAATATCGGAACCGGAGTCTGTCATTTCATCGGAATCGGGAATTTAATACGGAATCGGTAATTGTATCGAAATCGGGAAAAATAATGGAATCGTCCCATCACTAGTACACGCGCACGCGCGCGTGTGTGAGTGTGGGGTGTATGTGTGTATGTGAATGTACACTTGTATATGTGCTTGTGTGTACCTTTGTTCGGCATAGCATGAATTGATTTTGTATATCGTGTCTGTCAGCCTCTCTATAAACCGTGTTATCGAATGGCAATACGCTGATGCACGCTATAAAACGGGAGTAACACTAATAATACAAAATGGCGGCCACGTTGAAAGGGGGAAAAAAGACGATGGAACGTCGCGGAAAAGGTTTCGTCGCCATTTCTATGCATTTCGAAAGACTCCCCCCCTCCCTTCCTCACCGACAAATATTATTACTTTTTTTTTAACATAACAATCTTGTCTTTCTTGTATAGTTTTTCACGAATAAAAAAGAATATAGATAACTGATTCTAATTTCAATTTTTTTTTCTTCTATCATCTCTTCTCATTTATTTCTTTAATTTCTCTGTTCTTTTGGCCTCTTTTATTCTTTTCTTTTCTTTTTCCTACTGTGTTAGCGTCCGCATTTGAAGGTTCTATGCAGCTATTTGCCCACTCTACGTCGATATATATTTTTTTTATTATCACAGCTTCCTCTTAAATTCTTCGAGTGCTCTTTGATTTTATTTGGTTTTTGTTTTTGTTTTTGTTCTTGCTCTTCCCCCCACCCCTCACGAATTCATTTCGGTTTCCAAATTTCTTCGATTCCTTCGTACCAAACTATCATTTTGTCAGTCACACGTAATGTTTTTTTTTTTTTATCATTTTGTATTCATATTATTGCAGTTTTTGAAAAGCAAAATATAAACTTTATGCATAAAAAAATATGCCTCGTTTTTTCTCCTCCTTTTTCTTTCATATATATATATATATATATATATATATATATATATATATATATATATATATATATATATATATACTAGCATGGGTGCACGGCGTTGCCCGGCGTTGCCCGGGTGTTTTGAGGTGTATGCTGAGAAAAAAAAAAGAAAACAAAAAGGTCAATTTTGTTTTACTTTGACCCCTATTATGACCCCTTGAAATTTATTGTTTTGGGCTCAAATCAAGTTATTAAGTTAGATCCATGTCAAAGGAACCTATATCTAAAATTTCAAGTGGTTAGACCCTAAATTGTTGGAGGAGTTTGGTAGAGTTCTAAAAGGTCAAATCGTTGAACTTTGACCCCTTAACAGCCAAATTCTGGCCGAAACCCGATCAAAAGGATTTTTCCAAATCTCAGTACCCTGTATATACAGATTTCGAGTCTGCAGACTAAAAATTAACAGAATTATTGCGTAGGGAAATGTGCACAGACACACAGACAGACAGATAGACAGACACATAGGTACGTTCACTTTTAGAGATATATAGATAGATATATAGAATTGAACGTGTCTGTGCCTGTGTGTGTGTGTCTGTGTGTCTGTGTGTGTCTGTGTGTGTGTGTGTTTGTGTACACTTTCTAACGCAATAACTCTGTCAATTTTCAGTCTACAGACTCGAAATTTGATATACAGGGTACTGAGATTTGGGAAAACACCTGGGAAATGCCGGGCAGCCGCGTAGGAGATGTCCTTTTCTCTTCCTTGCAACCTCTATCTCACAGAAGAGATGTTGCGAGTTTGTCTCTGATGTATCGTTATTTTCATGGAAAGTGTTCGACTGAGCTTCAATCTCGCCAAACTTTCACAAGAAACACTCGTCTAGCTGTAAACACTATCAATAATTCCCCCCACTCTTTATCTGTGCCTAAACCTAAACGTAGATTCCACGAACAAAGCTTCTTTCTTAGAACTGCACGCCTGTGGAATTGTCTTCCGTTTTCCTGCTTTCCGGCTGACTACAATATGGTTGTCTTCAAGTCTAATGTAAATAAGTTCTTGATGAGCCGTTCCATATAAGTTATCAAATTTACCAAATTTTCATTACTAACGATTACTATATTGTCCAATTGACTACTGTACACTCTTTAACCCTTATCCTTGAGTGGCCTCTTTGCCTTGATAATGTGGTGATGCCTTTGTAAAAAAAAAACGTTGTTTGTGTGTGTGTGTGTGTGTGTGTGTGTGTGTACGTGTGTTAGATCGTTCACTATAGAATCCCAAACGGCTTGAGGGATTTTTCTGGAATTTCACACAAATGTACATTATGTACATGGCAGTGTTCATAGATAGGGATGAATCGGAATGCCTTTGATAAATATCCTTAATCGATAATCGAAATAATCATATAAAAAAAGGAGAAGGGGATTTTGAGTAAAGTTATTATCTAATACAGCCTAATATCACAAGTGGATTGGATAAGTTTTATTACAACATAACAAGAAATGTTTTATTACGGAACAACCAGAAATTTATCTATATATCTATGAAGGTGAACGTGTCTGTGTGTCTGTGTGTGTGTGTGTCTGTGTACATTTCACTACGCAATAACTCTGTCAATTTTTAGTCTACAGACTCGAAATTTGATTTACAGGGTACTGAGATTTGGGAAAATCGATGTGATCGATTTTTGCCCAGAAATTTGGCGAGTAAGAGGTCAAAGTTCAACAATTTGACCTTTAAGAACTCTACCAAACTCCTCCGGCAATTTTGGGTCTACACACTTGAAATTTTAGATGTAGATTCATTGGACATGGATCTAACTGAATAACTTGATTTGAGCCAAAAACAATAAATTTCAAGGGGTCATAATAGGGGTCAAAGTTTACAAAAATTGACCTTTGCGGGCTCTACCAAATTACTCAGACAATTTATGGTCTAAATATTTGAAATTTTACATAAAGGGTATTCAGAGATAGGGCAAGCTTTTTCATCAGTTTGGGTCGAAAATTTTTAGTTACCAATATATAAATGTATGTATGTATGTATGTATGTATGTATGTCTGTATGTTTGCATGCCTTCCTTAAACTTTCAATAGAGGCGACGGATTTTACCAAGATCAGTAGCGTTTTTAAGTTCGACCTTTCATACGACAAATATCGAAAAATTGGCTGAAAGCATTACTATCTTCGCCTTTAATTAGGCACTTTTCTACAGTGGGGGTTTACTTTTTTCGCCGATATTTTAAAAAGTTATCCTCTCCTTTAGATTGTCTAGCCCTAATTTTTAAAATTGTCACTTCCGGTTTGGCGGTGGTCGTAACAGCACAAACGTTAGGTTTTACCCCGTCCTTCTCCTCCTTTACGGTACGGGTTCGAGCCTGCCTTCCCACTACCACTTTTTTTTTTTTTTTTGCTAAACATACACATCCAAACATCCGGGCAACGCCGGGCTGAAATGCTAGTAGCATATAAAATCAACAGTATGTTCTTTCATATGACAGGGGCGCATTAGAAGTGAATGGTTTTATTTAAAACACTTTATCCATGATACTTGACTATTTTATTTTTAACTTAAATTATAGGCATTATCACAGCACAAGTAGAAAGGCCAGCCGTATAAAATTAATAGTATGTACTTTCATAAGACAGGGGCGCGTTAGAAGTGAATGTTTTTATTTAAAACACAATTTATCCATGATACTTGACTTTTTTTTTATATTAAACTTAACTTTAAGCATTATCACCGCACAAGTAGAAAGGCCAGTCGTATAAAATTAATAGTATGTTCTTTCATATGACAGGGGTGCGTTAGAAGTGAATGTTTTTATTTAAAACACAATTTATCCATGATACTTGACTATTTTATTTCAAACTTAAATTCAAGGTATTATCACCGCACAAGTAGAAAGGTCAGTCGTATAAAATTAATAGTATGTTCTTTCATATGACAGGGGTGCGTTAGAAGTGAATGTTTTTGTTTGACACACAATTTATCCATGATACTTGACTATTTTATTTTAAACTTAAATTCAAGGCATTATCACCGCACAAGTATAAAGGCCAGCCGTATAAAATTAATAGTTATTCTTTGATATGACAGGGGCGCGTTAGAAGTGAATGTTTTTGTTTGAAACGCAATTTATCCATGATACTTGACTATTTTATTTTAAACTTAAATTCAAGGCATTATCACCGCACAAGTAGAAAGGCCAGCCGTATAAAATTAATAGTATGTTCTTTCATATGACAGGGGCGCGTTTGAAATGAAAGTTTCTGTCTAGAAGACAAATTAACCATGTTACTTGACTTTTGTATTTTAAATGTTAATTCCAATCGTTTATATATATATTTGTAGTCATCGACATACAGTCCTGTTTCGTTATATCACAACTCATCAGTGCCGCTAGACTAGCATCTCTCCCAAGCCAAGGATTGAACCTAGAACCGTCATATAATTTTATGAAATCAGCAGTAGGTTCTCTACACTGACATGTAGATGCGCAGCGATTCGTCGCCAACTAGAGTAGGCAATGAATCGATTTAATTTAAAAATAGTTAATTTCACCGAATTTGATGACAATAAAAATATGGGAGTTTATAACATTTACTGATCATCATTTATATTCCAAAATTCATGATGTTGACCATCTTATAAGTTATTCCTTTAAATCAGTCGATTTGTACAATTCTTGACAGTATCTGTTTCGTAGGGCAAAATCAATCATTCAATATGAATAAAAATTCAATATCGCTTCTCTTCCAAAATTGCGGATTTTTACCATGTCAAATCACATTTCAATTCCTTTTGATGGATTGATTGTTGCTATTTTTTTATGGTGAGTTAAGGGCATAATAGATTCATTGATTGATATAATAATTTACTGATTGGTTTTTCGTTACGAAACAGATACTGCCAAGAATTGTATGAATCGACTGATTTATAGGAATAAATTATAAGATGGTCAACATCATGAATTTTGCCATTTATTCTATATATTGCTCTGTAATCAGATTGAACTTCTTCAAGGTGAAAAGCTATAGCAAACATCTATATGAGTACTTTAACCATAGTTCCTGATTTCAAAAGGCGAAAAATTAAAAGGTAAATTTTTGTACCTATATTTTTATGTATATACCTGTATATCTATGTATATGTATATATGTGTCTATTTTTTCATATATATGCATGTATATATTTGTGTATGTGTTTATGTATAATATTGTACTTAAACCCAATTTATAATTTAAATTCAAATTTATATTTTACTCAATTTCTTTTCTATCTCTAACCCATATTAATTTTCTTATCAATTTTTAATCCAGACCTTTATTTTAATTTTTTCCAGATACATCTGCCTTACTTTTAATGCTAGGTTTATTTATGGTGTCTTTTAAATTTAATAAAAAACCTTCACAATTTGCTGACGAGGAAACCTTGTTTATTAAAAAACTATATGTAATAATTATTGTCCGTAACTTGATGTCTACCACAATAAAAACACTGTTTTCCGAAACGATCGTGCAGATAATGTATTTTGTTGTTGTTCCTTCTTATGAAACGGATTTTTAATTTAATTATAATTTGATTTTTAAATTTTAAATTATCAATCGCATTACTAAATATTAAATTAGCTCTAGGATATTTACCTATCGAGCTTATTATATATCTAAATTACAACGAGCACTTTTCATTCCTGTATTTTAATTAAACTAGTAATTTCACTATTACATTAAAATACACTCAGCTCTTTAGACTATTGTTCTAATCGCCTTTAAATAATATATAAATATATATATATATATAATATTTTAAAAATCACGACAATAAATAGAAAAAATGAGAGCATTATATTGTGTATTTACATATACTTTACTTCTGTAAAATCTGAGGAGGCTACATAACGACCAAAAAAAACGGTCGCGTAGCTGAAACAATAATGTAACTGAACAGAAAAAAAAACGGTAATAAAAATAAAACATATATTTGCTCTACAACAGTATTGAGCACTTTCTTCAGGTTTTTACTAAAAAGGTTTTTCTACTAAATATATATATATACATATATATATATATATATATATATATATATATATATATATATATATATATACAAGCAAAAGTACCCGTCGTTGACTGGGTTCAAAAACAGCCTACAGAAAATGGACTCTGATTTATTAAAGTATGATAGGTTATGAAAAGGAAGGGTTGTAAATTTGGGTCGAATTTGGGGTTATCAAAATCAAAGCAAAATATATTGAAAGTAAAAATAAAATAGATAAACCCCATAAATTATTATACCATACCTGTTTACGCTGAAACACTTATCACAATATTCTGTTGATCTATATTAAAAAACCTTGTTAAACTTTGTGATATATTTCCATTCTATGGAGGTCAGGCGCGAACGAACACCCCATAATTTTATTATACCATATTTCTTCAAACTGAAACATAATTATCAAAGTATACTTACGCAGATAGATATGAAAAGTCTTTATTGAAGTTTGTGCCTATTTCCATTCTATGGAGGCCATGCGCGAACGCAGACACGACAATTTTATTATACCATCCCTATTTAAGTTAAAACATACTTATCAGAGTATTCTTATGTACATCTATATCAAAAACACTTGTAAACGTTTTTTTTAATTTTAAAATTTTTTATTTCCATACTTTGTGGACAATCGCGAAGGCAGACCCCACAATTTTAATAAACCACCGTTCTGCGAGATCAAACATACCCATTCTTGTGTCTCGATACATATTCTATCGTTATATGTAATCAGTTTTTTTTTAAAATAGTAAACCATATAGGAGCCTTTTCGTGACCACACACACACACACACACACACACACACACACACACACACACACAGACATTCAGCTTTATATATATATATCTATATATATATATATATATATATATAGGACTATCCACTTATCTTGTGTTTCCTTTTTTAAAATTAAATATGTTTTTAACTCTTTTTCAAGATGTCTTTTAACATGTTTTATTAATCATTTGTTCATATATTTATATATATATATATGTATGTATATATATATATATATATATATATATATATATATATATATAGTAGGTTCATTGCACAGTCGGATTTCAGTGCGGTTTGCGTGATCTGTGCTAGCTGAGAGACTTTCTTGTGTGCGGGGCGTTTCCCCAGTAGGCATTGTGCAAGAGGCTCGGGTTTCGAAATCCCGGGTTGTCATATGTCTACCTGATGAGCTCAAATGAGGGCGAAACTCGAGTCTTTGAATTCCGATTTGTTGCCTGTTATGGCTCTTGTGAGCTGCGAGGTTGTTAGACTGTGGAAATAACTATATATATATATATATTGAAACGGTCTGCACATCGTAGGAAGATGTGACTGTATTTACATAATATATATATATATATATGTATATATATATATATATATATATATAGTTTTTTTTGTAAATACAGTCACATCTTCCTACGATGTGCAGACCGTTTTAATCATATTAGATATCATCATCATTTATATATATATATATATATATATATATATATATATATATATATATATATATATATACTCGGGTTTTTTTTATTCAAAAGTAATGGACTAGTGAATTCAACGAGGTTGTTAGATAGTGCACAATAAAAAGAGCTGATAATACTTGTTTATTGTTATATAAACATGCTCACATCCTGCTGCTACAAACAGCCACTTGTTTCAATCAAACAACAGATATCATCAGGCAGCGACTTGACTATTCAAATGTTCAATGAATAATCAATTTATTCAATGAACATTTGAATAGTCAAGTCGCTACCTGATGATATCTGTTGTTTGATTGAAACAAGTGGCTGTTTGTAGCAGCGGGATGTGAGCATGTTTATATAACAATAAACACGTATATATATATATATATATATAATTTCAGTTTTTGAGGAGAGAAGATTTAATTACATAAATATATAACTTGCTCTCTTATGATTGAGCACTATAACGACCCTTTTGGAAATTCAATTATTTTCAACTTTTGGATATTTTCCCACCGTAAACTATATATATATATATATATATATATATATATATATATATATATATATATACGTTTTATATATATATATATTTATTTATATATATATATATATATATATATATATATATATATATATATATATATAAATACGTTTTATTTTTTATTACCGTATTTTTCTGTTAAGTTACATTATTGTTTCGGCTACACGACCGTTTTTCGGCCGTCATGTAGCTTCCTCAGACTTTTACAGAAAACTTATCTGTAAAAGTCTGAGGAAGGTACATGACGGCCAAAAACCGGTTGTGTAGCCGAAACAATAATGTAACTTAGAAAAATACAGTAATAAAAAATAAAACGCATATTTGCTCTACAACAGTATCGAGCACTTTCTTCAGGTTTTTATTAATTACCATTTCTACTATATATATATATATATATATATATATATATATATATATATATATATATATATATATGGCAGTAGAGTTTAGTTTCCTAGAAGTACATCCAATGGAACAGCATGTGTCTACCAAAGAGTGCTCAATGAGTGAACAGAGCAGGTATAACGTCGAGAATACTTCTTGGCCTGAAGACGTAATCTCCCCAACGCGGGTGATTACAGAAACATGTATGCACATAAGTAGCCATCAATGTTTGTATAAATAAATTAAATATATATATATATATATATATATATATATATATATATATATATATATATATATATAGATAGATAGATAAACATTAGTTTTTATATCATCATGAGAGGATGTGAACTTTTTGGATTCTGTTGCATTACCACTGTAGTTTTTGAAGGCCGAAATGCGTTTAAGAAAAAAAACAAAAAAAAAACGACAGAACATGCACATGTTATGAGAATGTTGCGTGGATTTCGCGTTCGCAGTCGATGATGTATTGTTCCATTATTCTTGGTTCGGAATTATTCCCCGTGACATTTCTCTATTTCCATTTCCACATTGAATTATTATTTTCCTTATTGTTATGACTTTATTTTATACAAGGTTGCTGACGTTAAATTTGAACTCAACCTCAGATCAAAAGTCTCAAACTCAAATCCAACTGTTCTCTTCTCTCTGCACTTTCCACACTGACACCCAAAATAAAGAAGACGGCTCTTTTATAGAGAGATCCAACCACATCTCATTTGCATACCCCCTCCTCCCCTCTCGTCACATCACGTGATTTTCAGTCCATAAATACCAGGGGGCGGCCATTTTTATGTTCTCTTTTTTTTTCTTTCCTAACACGAGCCGCACGATGCATGAGGTAAGGTTCTTTACTTTTAACCACACGCCCCCTTGATCTCTAAGATCAATAATTAGTTCACGGTGCGATCGTCCAAGAGACTCTTCTTCAGACACTTACACATCAGCATCAACCCCCCCCCCTTCCTCTGATGGCAAGGAGACTCTCCGTATATCTAAAATGTGACGAGGCATTCCATCAATCGCTACCTTGTTTTTGGAGAGTACTTCAGTCACTGTACCTTTTCCCCAGCGAGTCGTGCAGCGAGGATTAGGTGGTTTCACACGCACATATTCACAAACTGCGATGTCCACGCAGGCCTGTTTTTCTCTCTGTGTTACAGTCAATGGACGTCGCCATTCATAAGAAAACATAGACCGGTGCGGCACTGAATTTTTGTCTGACCAGCCTTCGGCGTCATATTGTACCAAAAAAACTGCTTCTTGGGGCGAAATCTGGCTTCTTGGTGCCACAGCTTTTATAGTGCGATGGTGCCTCTCTATAATTCCGTTTCCACTTGGACGGTATACAGCTCTAAAATATAACGCCACATTCCACTTCGCACATAAGTCTCTAAAAACGGAAAGAAGTACCATTATCCACGAACACCTCTTCTACTGGCCCCCTTTCCATAAAAACCTCCTCGACAACTCTCTTTACCTCTTCTGCTGTTTCATTCTTGATTTTCCGCCATATCGCTACTCTCCCAGGCCCACAATCTATCATAGTTACATGCGGTTCATGTTGATAATGTGTGATGCCAATGGCCAATCTCCGCCAATTCTCATCAACATGCAGTTCCCCTTTTCCATGTCTAGCCGGTGCAGGGTCGATTGATTGGCATTCCCTACATTGTTCCACCACCTTTTGGACGTCTTGCATTGTGACGTGCGGGTTTACTTTTCTTGCCAGGTAAAGGGTCCGTTCCTTTTCTAAAATGATGCAGGTTATGCAGGTCTTTTAAATTCTCTACTACACATGTTGGAGTCCCGTCTCTTTCCTTGTGTTTCCAGGCTTTCATGACTCTTGTCAGCCCATCTGCTTTATTTTTTTGTGACAGAACTAAGGTAATAGTTACCTTTAGTTCGAATTATCGAACCAAGTCTCCCAGCGCTCCAAGTCTACGCTTGATAAGCATCTCCGCTGCTCCTTTTGTTTTGATCCGCTTATCACCAGACAGCTCCGATTTAATCCACGACACCACTGTTGCAGAGTCTGTTGTAACTTTCACTATCTGTAGCCCCCATTTTAGAGCCAGATTGATGCCCTTAATCACAGCACCGAGTTCCGCAGCATTGATATGGGCGCTATCATCCTTTTTGCGTAGCCAAGCAGCATCTTCAACAGCCACTTCTCCTATTTCCAATAATACCCCTAATGCTACACTGCTAGCATCAGTCCATATCACCCCTTCATGGCCCTCCTTTACATGCCATTCTCCTCTTACAGGGTCCATTTTTTTCACTTCTGCAATGACTTCTTGTATCATGAGAAGCAATTCTTGATCAACTGCATCTTCCCAACTGTCTGTCCTAGTCTGCCTTTTACTAAAACTGCACGCAGTTCGCAGCCATCCAGCTATTGGGTAGTGGCCAACCAGCTTTCCACATATAGAGAAAAGCTCTCTCTTGGCTAGGTCAGCCTTGGCTTCAGGGATCTCATTTTCTCGCCCAAACATCAATTAGTCTGCCTTATTATTCTGTAGTCGACATCCCAAAGCCATTCCGTTTTCCAGTGACTCAGGAGGTTTTGTCGTCAGTCCATATGATTTAATATGCTCTCTCACCCTTTCCGCAGTCACCTCTGTTTCGTCCACTAGTACATCGTTGATGTAAAAGCAGGTGCCTCTCTTCACTGCATCGTCTTTGGCCAACACTGTCTTAAGAACTGCCGTCATTATCTTTGGTGCGGAGTTCAGACCAAATCCTAATCTGGTCAGACAATAAACTTGACCTTTGTACTCTACCAATTGATATTTCCACAATTTCTCATCCACATGAAGTTGGAGGCAGGCTGACTTCAGGTCCATAATTTTAGTTGCCTGCTTCATCCTCCTCCATTTCCTTACGACTTCTTCACACACGTTGATTCCGTCCTTTGTGTGACAAGTGACAAACTTGTTCAGCTCACGGAAATCCAACACTGGCCTAACTTTCTTCTTAATAGGTTGGACCACAGCCATGAGTGGCAAAATTCCTTCAATTTTCCCTGACCACGACATTAATATTCCTTCATCTATCCATCTCTGAACTTCTTATTCAAACTGCGGCTCCGCAGCTCCTTTCAGTGTGCTTTTGTAGCAGCTGACCCGATTCATCAATACAGGTGGCTCCGCGGTCCATTGCCATTCTACCATCCATTTTTCGCCATCGAAGCAGGCTCGAAAGTCATCATCCTCAATCAGACATGGTCGAGGTTTCGACGGTTGGTCGGTATCACCCCTGATTACACTTCCTGTTATTCCCGGTGCATTCTTATTGCCAAATTTCACCTGGCCTTTAGCAATAGTAGCTCCTCCCAGTCGGTCTCTCGCGTCCAGGTCCAGCACCACATCAATTCCTGCAACCAGTCTATTCAGCACGATCACTCTTAGTCGCAATGGCATATTCCTTACTAAAATCTCCGCATCGGCCTCTCCACAGCATTCCACTTCTCTACCATCCACCGCTCTAACGTTGCTGGTTCCATTCCAAGAGTTAGCGACGCTCGTAGTAATAAGCGTTGTTGTACATCCAGTATTAACAAGAGTTCTAGCCCTCTTTCCATTGATTGTGATCACTAACTGTGGTAACAAACTCTCATACACCTGTTCAGTATAAAAGGGGTGACTACTGGCGCAATAGTACCCCTTTACTCGTTTCCCGGAAGCGAAGGGCATTTCCTGCTAATGTGCCCAACTTGGCCACACCGAAAACAGATAATGTCTGGGCGTGGCTCCCTACAGTCTCCCATCAGGTGTGGTCCTTGACATCGAAAGCATTTACCGGTAAATCCACGGCCTTGCTTCATCACTGGTCGCTCCTTTCTGCTTGCAACAGCAGCCGTGACTGCCCCCAGCTCACCGGGATGTTTCGTCAAAACTCTAGCATGCCTTAGAATCTCCTCCACATTCAAGGTTACAATATCAGTAAGTCGTTGCAGTTCGATGGAGATGCGATTAGGGAAACCAGTTACAAGCGCCAGCTTTACAGTCTTCTCAATCTTCATATCCATCCAATCCTGCTAGTCGCCTTATCTCTGCCACGTACACGTCCACAGACTCCCCAGTCCAGGTGACTCTTTTGAGCTTGTTGTAAGCCTCAAACGCGCTCTCGGAAAATGCGGTCTTTAACCGGTTTTCAATGCTCTCAGCAATGGCCTGATCCGTCTCTCCCATTTCTAGATAGACCGCTAGAGCACTTCCTTCCAAATACATTGGTATTAACGTGGCTACATCCTGGATCTTCTGCAGCCTTGCCACCAACTTCAGCTTGTTAAGCCACAAAACCAGGTCACCTTCTCCAGTAAATCGTCTCAGGATATCGCTGCTCAATCTTTCTCGGTCACCCATTTTTGTCACTGTGCCGAAATAGCTTGACGTTAAATTTGAACTCAACCTAAAATCCAACTGTTCTCTTCTCTCTGCACTTTCCACACTGACGTCCAAAATAAAGAAGACGACTCTTTTATAGACAGACCCAACCACATCTCATTTGCATATCTCTTCCCTTTCTCGTCACATCACGTGATTTTAAGTCCATAAATACACGGTGCCGCCATTTTTCTTTTTTCTTTTTTTTTCCTTCCTAACACAGGCCGCACAATGAATGAGGTAAGGTTCTTTACTTTTAACCACAGTTTCCCACTTAAAGTAGCACAGAAAAAATATGGTAGATAGGAGAAACAATCATTTATTGTTTATATTACATGTAGCCTTGTATATATTACATGTAGCATTGTTTAAATTACATGTAGCATTGTTTAAATACATGTAGCATTGTTTAAATTACATGTAGCATTGTTTATATTACATGTAGCATTGTTTATTTTACACGTGACATTGTTTATATTACATGTAGCATTGTTTAAAATGCATGTAGCATTGTTTATATTGCATGTAGCATTGTTAATATTACATGTAGCGTTGTTTATTTTACATGTGACATTGTTTATATTACATGTAGCATTGTTTATATTATATGTAGCATTGTTTATGTTACATGCAGCATTGTTTATATTGCATGTAACATTGTTTATATCATATGTGGCATTGTTTATATTACATGTGGGATTGTTTAAAATGCATGTAGCATTGCTTAAAATTGCATGTACCATTGTTTATATTAAATGTTACATTGTTTATATTACATATAGCATTGTTTATATTACATGTACCATTGTTTATATTGCATGTAACATTGTTTATATTACATTTAGCATTGTTTATTTTACATGTAACATTGTTTATATCACATGCAGCATTGTTTATATTACATGTAGCATTTTTCATATTACATGTAGCATTTTTATATTACATCTGCCATTGTTTATTTTACATGTAGCCTTGTTTATATTACATGTAGCCTTGTATATATTACATGTAGCATTGCTTATATTACATGTACCATTGTTTATATTACGTGGAACATTGTTTATATTTCATGTAACATTGTTTATATTACTTGTAACGTTGTTTATATTACATGTAACATTGTTTATATTACATGTAACATTGTTTATATTACATGTAGCATTGTTTTTATTACATGTAACATTGTTTATATTACATGTAGCATTGTTTATATTACATGTAGCATTGTTTTTATTACATGTAACATTGTTTATATTACATGTAACATTGTTTATATTACATGTAGCATTGTTTTTATTACATGTAACATTGTTTATATTACATGTAGCATTGTTTATATTACATGTGGCATTGTTTATATTACTTGTAACGTTGTTTATATTAGATGTAACATGGTGTATATTACATGTAGCATTGTTTATATTACATGTAGCATTGTTTTTATTATATGTAACATCGTTTATATTACTTGTAACATTGTTTATATTACATGTAGCATTGTTTATATTACATGTAGCATTGTTTTTATTAAATGAAACATTGTTTATATTACTTGTAACCTTTTTATATGTTTTAATTGTTTATATTACATGTAACATTGTTTAAATTACCAGTAGCATTGTATTGAATTACATGTAACATTGTTTAAATTACCTGTAATATTGTTTAAATTATCTGTAACATTTCTTTAAATTACATGTAACATTGTTTATATTATATGTAGCATTGTTTAAATTACCTGTAACATTGTTTAAATTACCTGTAACATTGTTTAAATTACTTGTAACATTGTTTAAATTACCTGTAACACTGTTTAAATTACGTGTAGCATTATTTAAATTACCCGTAACATTGTTTAAATTACTTGTAAAATTGTTTAAATTACCTGTAACATTGTTTAAATTACTTGTAGCATTATTTAAATTACCCGTAACATTTTTAAATTACTTGTAACATTGTTTAAATTACCTGTAACATTGTTTAAATTACTTGTAACATTGTTTAAATTACCTGTAACATTGTTTAAATTAAGTGTAACATTGTTTAAATTACCTGTAACACTGTTTAAATTACGTGTAGCATTATTTAAATTACCCGTAACATTGTTTAAATTACTTGTAACATTGTTTTTAATTACATGTAACATTGTTTATATTTCCTGTAACATTGTTTATATTATATGTTGCATTGTTTAAATTACCTGTAACATTTTTTTAAATTACTTGTAACATTGTTTAACTTTCCTGTAGCATTGTTTATATTACCTGTAGCGATGTTTAAATTCCATGTTGCATTGTTTCAATTGTCTGTTGCATTGTTTAACTTACCTATGGCATTGTTTCAATTACCTGTGGCATTATGTATGTTACCTGTAGTGTTATAAAAGATGCCGAAAGTACTCCCCGTTTATATCTATGCACCTCTGGGCACGTTTAACAACGTTTACAGATACTGCCTGTAGATCTGCTCTGGTTATTCTTCTGATAGTGTTGATAATGTTCTCCTTTAGTTGGTCGAGATTGTGAGTATTATTTGCATAAGCTTTTTGTTTTAAAATCCTCCAAAGATAAAAATCACATAATGGCAAGCCCGGGAACGTGGTGGCCATAACCCTTTTCGTATTGTTCTCTTTTCGACGAACATATCATGAACTCGTACCAGTGACTGTGAGACATGTGACCTGTAGCGCCATCTTGTTGGAAAAAGAACTGCATTTTGTCGTGTGGTGTCAGTTGATTGTTAAGAGAAAGATTAGAGAGATCGAGCTACTTTTAAGTGGGCCACACTGTATTTTTACTGCGCTTTTGGATTTCAATCTTGTCCAAAAACACGCCCAGGGAACCTACAATTAATAAGCCTATTCCAAACCCGACAACTGTGTATTTCATAAAGCGTGATTAATTATGCCGCAATGTTAAAGTTTCCCAGCTTCCCGGTGCGACATTGAAATAGGCCCTTTTGTTTCCGTGTTTTAGAGCAAATCGACCCTTTTGTTGGGCTATAATTGTTGCATTATCACTGGGGAAAATAATAACGACATATTGAAATACTAAACTATATCTATGTTGTTAGTGGCGGTAGAAGGTATGGGTTAATGAGGGAGAAAAACGACGCCCACAGGAATTTGACGTGTGGATTTTCTGTTACGAAATCGGCAACCAAGAGTCATCTATTTCTGACTGTTTTTATATAGCAATTTGCAACATAATGCAACGAACACTGTGGGACGTTCCTGACAATATACAAGGTAGAACAATAAAATTCTCGCCCTAAAGAAAACAACACTACAGCTTTATTTTAAAACTTTTATTGAAAAAAAAAAAATTCAAGTAACTTGATTATGTAGTAGAGCTTTGATCTATGGACTGTAGTCGCCTTCATCCTAAATCAACACCTCGATACGGGTCCGGAACTGCCAGCATGCCTTTTTCAAAAACGCCGGTGGGAGCTCGGCGAATACTCGGCGGGTGGCGGCGATCAGGCTAGCTTTGGGGTTGTGGGAGGCAATGTTGGTGATATTCTCGACGTATAACCAAACAAAGTAATCCAGGAAGTTCAGGTCGGTGAAGGAGAGGTACCAGTAAAAGAAGGGTACAATTTCGTAGAACTCCTTCTGAAGCCTAGCCTGGATCTCTTTGGACTTGTGGACCGGCGCCGAGTGTTGCTGCCACACCCAGGATCTGCCAGCGGCCACCTGATTGCAGCAAGGGATCACCACTCTTCAGCACATTCAAGTCGAGTTCTAAGCCGACTTTGAAGATATGGGGTGGCATGGTGTGGCTCGCACTTGAAACAACACCAAAGACCATAATTGTAGGTCGTCCGTTGAGCTGTGGCCTTATCTTTGTATAGATACTCCCTCAGGCATTTGGGCTCATGGACTTTAAGTGTCTGAGGGAGTGGCACTCGTCTGACAAGACGTTGCAATCATCATGTATGTATGTGAGTATGTGTGCCTAAAACTTTCGAGAGAGGCAACAGATTTTCATCACGAGAATAGTATCGTCTAGAAGCTCAATCTTTCGGACGATAAATATTGAAAAATTGGCCAAAAGCATTAATTCCTTCACCCTCAACTGGTCACTTTTCCACAGGGAGGGTCGCTTTTTTCGCCGATATTTTCGAAAGTCATCCCTTCTTTTCGACTAGCCTTAATTTAAATTACCTGCAACATTGTTTATATTATATTTTATTCTTTAAATTACCTATAACATTGTTTATATTATATGTTGCATTGTTTAAATTACCTGTAACATTTTTTAAATTACTTGTAACATTTTTTAAATTACTTTTGACATTGTTTAACTTACCTGTAACATTGTTTATATTACATGTAACATCTTGAAGGTGCTGGTAATTGCCATGTTGTCATAACTTGAATCGGTAGAAAGCGTGAGTCGTACGACAGTGCATCTCCGATCTCGCTCGTTGAACATTGTCACATTTTGACATGATAGCAGACTCCTATCGCTGTAACATTGTTTGAATTACTTGTAACATTATTTAAATTACCCGTAACATTGTTTAAATTACTTGTAACATTGTTTAAATTACCTGTAACATTGTTTAAATTACTTGTAACATTGTTTAAATTACATGTAACATTGTTTATATTTCCTGTAACATTGTTTATATTATATGTTGCATTGTTTCAATTACCTGTAACATTTTTAAATTACTTGTAACATTGTTTAACTTACCTGTAGCATTGTTTATATTACCTGTAGCAATGTTTAAATTCCATGTTGCATTGTTTCAATTTCCTGTATCGCTGTTGGGATTTGTCCACAACTAGCCAACTAGTAGATGGTCTACAATAAAAAGTTTTAATCAAACAGAAACTGAATAATGGCGTCATTTTTAGGACGAAAATGTTATCGTTCCACTTGTGGCCACTCCCACAAAACGTTTCATTATACCAAATTGGAGAGGGAAAAGGGTCACAGTGTTGCTGTTTGGTACATTGTGAGTCATTAAACAAGTCAGGGAGATATAGAATGAGAACGATCAAATGGGAAGAAGGAAAAGCGGGGAAAAGGTGGGTTGCTTT
>NC_136527.1:75793022-75848022 GCF_053919585.1 Euprymna scolopes | reverse complement strand
ATAACAAACATGGTGGCGAAGAATCAATGCAGTCACGATCTCTAGTGTTGAGTAATTCTTAATAACAAACATGGTGGCGAAGAATCAATGCAGTCACGATCTCTAGTGTTGAGTCATTCTTAATAACAAACATGGTGGCGAAGAATCAATGCAGTCACGATCTCTCGTGTTGAGTCATTCTTAATAACAAACATGGTAGCGCAGAATCAAAGCAGTCATGATCTCTAGTGTTGAGTAATTCTTAATAACAAAGATGGTAGCGAAGAATCAATGCAGTCACGATCTCTAGTGTTTAGTCATTCTTAATAACAAAGATGGTAGCGAGGAATCAATGCAGTCACGATCTCTAGTGTTGAGTCATTCTTAATAACAAAGATGGTGGCAAAGAATCAATGCAGTCACGATCTCTAGTGTTGAGTCATTCTTAATAACAAACATGGTAGCGAAGAATCAATGCAGTCACGATCTCTAGTGTTGAGTCATTCTTAATAACAAAGATGGTAGCGAGGAATCAATGCAGTCACGATCTCTAGTGTTGAGTCATTCTTAATAACAAAGATGGTGGCAAAGAATCAATGCAGTCACGATCTCTAGTGTTGAGTCATTCTTAATAACAAACATGGTAGCGAAGAATCAATGCAGTCACGATCTCTAGTGTTGAGTCATTCTTAATAACAAAGATGGTAGCGAGGAATCAATGCAGTCACGATCACTAGTGTTGAGTCATTCTTAATAACAAACATGGTGGTAAAGAATCAATGCAGTCACGATCTCTAGTGTTGAGTCATTCTTAATAACAAAGATGGTGGCGAGGAATCAATGCAGTCACGATCCCTAGTGTTGAGTCATTCTTAATAACAAAGATGGTGGTAAAGAATCAATGCAGTCACGATCCCTAGTGTTGAGTCATTCTTAATAACAAAGATGGTAGTAAAGAATCTATGCAGTCACGATCTCTAGTGTTGAGTCATTCTTAATAACAAAGATGGTGGCGAAGAATCAATGCAGTCACGATCTCTAGTGTTGAGTCATTCTTAATAACAAACATGGTAGCGAAGAATCAATGCAGTCACGATCTCTAGTGTTGAGTCATTCTTAATAACAAACATGGTAGCGAAGAATCAATGCAGTCACGATCTCTAGTGTTGAGTCATTCTTAATAACAAACATGGTGGCGAAGAATCAATGCAGTCACGATCTCTAGTGTTGAGTCATTCTTAATAACAAACATGGTGGCGAAGAATCAATGCAGTCACGATCTCTAGTGTTGAGTAATTCTAAATAACAAAGATGGTAGCGAAGAATCAATGCAGTCACGATCTCTAGTGTTGAGTCATTCTTAATAACAAACATGGTGGCGAAGAATCAATGCAGTCACGATCTCTAGTGTTGAGTAATTCTTAATAACAAACATAGTGGCGAAGAATCAATGCAGTCACGATCTCTAGTGTTGAGTAATTCTTAATAACAAAGATGGTGGCGAAGAATCAATGCAGTCACGATCTTTAGTGTTGAGTCATTCTTAAAAACAAACATGGAGGCGCAGAATCAATGCAGTCACGATCTCTAGTGTTCAGTAATTCTTAATAACAAAGATGATGGCGATGAATCAATGCAGTGACGATCTCTAGTGTTGAGTAATTCTTAATAACAAACATGGTGGCGAAGAATCAATGTAGTCACGATCTCTAGTGTTGAGTCATTCTTAATAACAAAGATGGTGGCGAAGAATCAATGCAGTCACGATCTCTAGTGTTGAGTCATTCTTAATAACAAACATGGTGGCGAAGAATCAATGCAGTCACGATCTCTAGTGTTCAGTAATTCTTAATAACAAAGATGGTAGCGAAGAATCAATGCAGTCACGATCTCTAGTGTTGAGTCATTCTTAATAACAAACATAGTGGCGAGAATAAATGCAGTCACGATCTCTAGTGTTGAGTAATTCTTAATAACAAACATGGTGGCGAAGAATCAATGCAGTCACGGTCTCTATTGTGGAGTCATTCTTAATAACAAACATGGTGACGAAGAATCAATGCAGTCACGATCTCTAGTGTTGAGTCATTCTTAATAACAAACATGGTAGCGAAGAATCAATGCACTCACGATCTCTAGTGTTGAGTCATTCTTAATAACAAACATGGTGGCGAAGAATCAATGCACTCACGATCTCTAGTGTTTAGTCATTCTTAATAACAAACATGGTGGCGAAGAATCAATGCAGTCACGATCTCTAGTGTTGAGTCATTCTTAATAACAAACATGGTGGCGAAAAATCAATGCAGTCACGATCTCTAGTCTTGAGTAATTCTTAATAACAAACATAGTGGCGAAGAATCAATGCAGTCACGATCTCTAGTGTTGAGTAATTCTTAATAACAAAGATGGTGGCGAAGAATCAATGCAGTCACGATCTTTAGTGTTGAGTCATTCTTAATAACAAACATGGTGGCGCAGAATCAATGCAGTCACGATCTCTAGTGTTCAGTAATTCTTAATAACAAAGATGATGGCGAAGAATCAATGCAGTGACGATCTCTAGTGTTGAGTAATTCTTAATAACAAACATGGTGGCGAAGAATCAATGTAGTCACGATCTCTAGTGTTGAGTCATTCTTAATAACAAACATGGTGGCGAAGAATCAATGCAGTGACGATCTCTAGTGTTCAGTAATTCTTAATAACAAAGATGGTAGCGAAGAATCAATGCAGTCACGATCTCTAGTGTTGAGTCATTCTTAATAACAAACATAGTGGCGAGAATCAATGCAGTCACGATCTCTAGTGTTGAGTAATTCTAAATAACAAACATGGTGGCGAAGAATCAATGCAGTCACGGTCTCTATTGTGGAGTCATTCTTAATAACAAACATGGTGACGAAGAATCAATGCAGTCACGATCTCTAGTGTTGAGTCATTCTTAATAACAAACATGGTGGCTAAGAATCAATGCAGTCACGATCTCTAGTGTTGAGTCATTCTTAATAACAAACATGGTGGCGAAGAATCAATGCACTCAAGATCTCTAGTGTTGAGTCATTCTTAATAACAAACATGGTGGCTAAGAATCAATGCAGTCACGATCTCTAGTGTTGAGTCATTCTTAATAACAAACATGGTGGCGAAGAATCAATGCAGTCACGATCTCTAGTGTTGAGTCATTCTTAATAACAAACATGGTGGCGAAGAATCAATGCAGTCACGATCTCTAGTGTTGAGTCATTCTTAATAACAAACATGGTGGCGAAGAATCAATGCAGTCACGATCTCTAGTGTTGAGTCATTCTTAATAACAAAGATGGTGGCGAAGAATCAATGCAGTCACGATCTCTAGTGTTGAGTCATTCTTAATAACAAACATGGTGGCGAAGAATCAATGCAGTCACGATCTCTAGTGTTGAGTCATTCTTAATAACAAAGATGGTGGCGAACAATCAATGCAGTCACGATCTCTAGTGTTTAGTCATTCTTAATAACAAACATGGTGACGAAGAATCAATGCAGTCACGATCTCTAGTGTTGAGTCATTCTTAATAACAAACATGGTGACGAAGAATCAATGCAGTCACGATCTCTAGTGTTGAGTCATTCTTAATAACAAAGATGGTGGCGAACAATCAATGCAGTCACGACCTCTAGTGTTGAGTCATTCTTAATAACAAACATGGTGACGAAGAATCAATGCAGTCACGATCTCTAGTGTTTAGTCATTCTTAATAACAAACATGGTGACGAAGAATCAATGCAGTCACGATCTCTAGTGTTGAGTCATTCTTAATAACAAAGATGGTGGCGAACAATCAATGCAGTCACGATCAATAGTGTTGAGTCATTCTTAATAACAAAGATGGTGACGAAGAATCAATGCAGTCACGATCTCTAGTGTTGAGTCATTCTTAATAACAAACATGGTGACGAAGAATCAATGCAGTCACGATCTCTAGTGTTGAGTCATTCTTAATAACAAAGATGGTGGCGAACAATCAATGCAGTCACGATCTCTAGTGTTTAGTCATTCTTAATAACAAACATGGTGGCGAACAATCAATGCAGTCACGATCTCTAGTGTTGAGTCATTCTTAATAACAAACATAGTGACGAAGAATCAATGCAGTCACGATCTCTAGTGTTGAGTCATTCTTAATAACAAACATGGTGGCGAACAATCAATGCAGTCACGATCTCTAGTGTTGAGTCATTCTTAATAACAAAGATGGTGGCGAAGAATCAATGCAGTCACGATCTCTAGTGTTGAGTAATTCTTAATAACAAACATGGTGGCGAAGAATCAATGCAGTCACGATCTCTAGTGTTGAGTCATTCTTAATAACAAACATGGTGGCGAAGAATCAATGCACTCACGATCTCTAGTGTTGAGTAATTCTAAATAACAAACATGGTGGCGAAGAATCAATGCAGTCACGGTCTCTAGTGTTGAGTCATTCTTAATAACAAACATGGTGACGAAGAATCAATGCAGTCACGATCTCTAGTGTTGAGTCATTCTTAATAACAAAGATGGTGGCGAACAATCAATGCAGTCACGATCTCTAGTGTTCAGTCATTCTTAATAACAAACATGGTGACGAAGAATCAATGCAGTCACGATCTCTAGTGTTGAGTCATTCTTAATAACAAACATGGTGACGAAGAATCAATGCACTCACGATCTCTAGTGTTGAGTCATTCTTAATAACAAAGATGGTGGCGAAGAATCAATGCAGTCACGATCTCTAGTGTTGAGTCATTCTTAATAACAAACATGGTGACGAAGAATCAATGCAGTCACGATCTCTAGTGTTGAGTCATTCTTAATAACAAAGATGGTGGCGAACAATCAATGCAGTCACGATCTCTAGTGTTTAGTCATTCTTAATAACAAACATGGTGACGAAGAATCAATGCAGTCACGATCTCTAGTGTTGAGTCATTCTTAATAACAAACATGGTGACGAAGAATCAATGCAGTCACGATCTCTAGTGTTGAGTCATTCTTAATAACAAAGATGGTGGCGAACAATCAATGCAGTCACGATCTCTAGTGTTTAGTCATTCTTAATAACAAACATGGTGACGAAGAATCAATGCAGTCACGATCTCTAGTGTTGAGTCATTCTTAATAACAAACATGGTGACGAAGAATCAATGCAGTCACGATCTTTAGTGCTGAGTCATTCTTAATAACAAAGATGGTGGCGAACAATCAATGCAGTCACGATCAATAGTGTTGAGTCATTCTTAATAACAAAGATGGTGACGAAGAATCAATGCAGTCACGATCTCTAGTGTTGAGTCATTCTTAATAACAAACATGGTGACGAAGAATCAATGCAGTCACGATCTCTAGTGTTGAGTCATTCTTAATAACAAAGATGGTGGCGAACAATCAATGCAGTCACGATCTCTAGTGTTTAGTCATTCTTAATAACAAACATGGTGGCGAACAATCAATGCAGTCACGATCTCTAGTGTTGAGTCATTCTTAATAACAAACATGGTGACGAAGAATCAATGCAGTCACGATCTCTAGTGTTGAGTCATTCTTAATAACAAACATGGTGGCGAACAATCAATGCAGTCACGATCTCTAGTGTTGAGTCATTCTTAATAACAAAGATGGTGGCGAAGAATCAATGCAGTCACGATCTCTAGTGTTGAGTAATTCTTAATAACAAACATGGTGGCGAAGAATCAATGCAGTCACGATCTCTAGTGTTGAGTCATTCTTAATAACAAACATGGTGGCGAAGAATCAATGCACTCACGATCTCTAGTGTTGAGTAATTCTAAATAACAAACATGGTGGCGAAGAATCAATGCAGTCACGGTCTCTATTGTGGAGTCATTCTTAATAACAAACATGGTGACGAAGAATCAATGCAGTCACGATCTCTAGTGTTGAGTCATTCTTAATAACAAACATGGTGGCGAAGAATCAATGCAGTCACGATCTCTAGTGTTAAGTCATTCTTAATAACAAAGATGGTGGCGAAGAATCAATGCAGTCACGATCTCTAGTGTTGAGTCATTCTTAATAACAAACATGGTGACGAAGAATCAATGCAGTCACGATCTCTAGTGTTGAGTCATTCTTAATAACAAAGATGGTGGCGAACAATCAATGCAGTCACGATCTCTAGTGTTTAGTCATTCTTAATAACAAACATGGTGACGAAGAATCAATGCAGTCACGATCTCTAGTGTTGAGTCATTCTTAATAACAAACATGGTGACGAAGAATCAATGCAGTCACGATCTCTAGTGTTGAGTCATTCTTAATAACAAAGATGGTGGCGAACAATCAATGCAGTCACGATCTCTAGTGTTTAGTCATTCTTAATAACAAACATGGTGACGAAGAATCAATGCAGTCACGATCTCTAGTGTTGAGTCATTCTTAATAACAAACATGGTGACGAAGAATCAATGCAGTCACGATCTCTAGTGTTGAGTCATTCTTAATAACAAAGATGGTGGCGAACAATCAATGCAGTCACGATCTCTAGTGTTGAGTCATTCTTAATAACAAACATGGTGACGAAGAATCAATGCAGTCACGATCTCTAGTGTTTAGTCATTCTTAATAACAAACATGGTGACGAAGAATCAATGCAGTCACGATCTCTAGTGTTGAGTAATTCTTAATAACAAACATGGTGGCGAACAATCAATGCAGTCACGATCTCTAGTGTTGAGTCATTCTTAATAACAAAGATGGTGACGAAGAATCAATGCAGTCACGATCTCTAGTGTTGAGTCATTCTTAATAACAAACATGGTGACGAAGAATCAATGCAGTCACGATCTCTAGTGTTGAGTCATTCTTAATAACAAAGATGGTGGCGAACAATCAATGCAGTCACGATCTCTAGTGTTTAGTCATTCTTAATAACAAACATGGTGGCGAACAATCAATGCAGTCACGATCTCTAGTGTTGAGTCATTCTTAATAACAAACATGGTGACGAAGAATCAATGCAGTCACGATCTCTAGTGTTGAGTCATTCTTAATAACAAACATGGTGGCGAACAATCAATGCAGTCACGATCTCTAGTGTTGAGTCATTCTTAATAACAAAGATGGTGGCGAAGAATCAATGCAGTCACGATCTCTAGTGTTGAGTAATTCTTAATAACAAACATGGTGGCGAAGAATCAATGCAGTCACGATCTCTAGTGTTGAGTCATTCTTAATAACAAACATGGTGGCGAAGAATCAATGCAGTCACGATCTCTAGTGTTGAGTAATTCTAAATAACAAACATGGTGGCGAAGAATCAATGCAGTCACGGTCTCTATTGTGGAGTCATTCTTAATAACAAACATGGTGACGAAGAATCAATGCAGTCACGATCTCTAGTGTTGAGTCATTCTTAATAACAAACATGGTGGCGAAGAATCAATGCAGTCACGATCTCTAGTGTTGAGTCATTCTTAATAACAAAGATGGTGGCGAAGAATCAATGCAGTCACGATCTCTAGTGTTGAGTCATTCTTAATAACAAACATGATGACGAAGAATCAATGCACTCACGATCTCTAGTGTTGAGTCATTCTTAATAACAAACATGGTGGCGAACAATCAATGCAGTCACGATCTCTAGTGTTGAGTCATTCTTAATAACAAACATGGTGGCGAAGAATCAATGCAGTCACGATCTCTAGTGTTTAGTCATTCTTAATAACAAACATGGTGACGAAGAATCAATGCAGTCACGATCTCTAGTGTTGAGTCATTCTTAATAACAAAGATGGTGGCGAACAATCAATGCAGTCACGATCTCTAGTGTTGAGTCATTCTTAATAACAAAGATGGTGACGAAGAATCAATGCAGTCACGATCTCTAGTGTTGAGTCATTCTTAATAACAAACATGGTGACGAAGAATCAATGCAGTCACGATCTCTAGTGTTGAGTCATTCTTAATAACAAAGATGGTGGCGAACAATCAATGCAGTCACGATCTCTAGTGTTTAGTCATTCTTAATAACAAACATGGTGACGAAGAATCAATGCAGTCACGATCTCTAGTGTTGAGTCATTCTTAATAACAAACATGGTGGCGAAGAATCAATGCAGTCACGATCTCTAGTGTTTAGTCATTCTTAATAACAAACATGGTGACGAAGAATCAATGCAGTCACGATCTCTAGTGTTTAGTCATTCTTAATAACAAACATGGTGGCGAACAATCAATGCAGTCACGATCTCTAGTGTTGAGTCATTCTTAATAACAAACATGGTGACGAAGAATCAATGCAGTCACGATCTCTAGTGTTGAGTCATTCTTAATAACACACATGGTGACGAAGAATCAATGCAGTCACGATCTCTAGTGTTGAGTCATTCTTAATAACAAACATGGTGACGAAGAATCAATGCAGTCACGATCTCTAGTGTTGAGTCATTCTTAATAACAAACATGGTGGCGAAGAATCAATGCAGTCACGATCTCTAGTGTTGAGTCATTCTTAATAACAAACATGGTGACGAAGAATCAATGCAGTCACGATCTCTAGTGTTGAGTCATTCTTAATAACAAACATGGTGACGAAGAATCAATGCAGTCACGATCTCTAGTGTTGAGTCATTCTTAATAAAAAACATGGTGGCGAAGAATCAATGCAGTCACGATCTCTAGTGTTGAGTCATTCTTAATAACAAACATGGTGACGAAGAATCAATGCAGTCACGATCTCTAGTGTTGAGTCATTCTTAATAACAAACATGGTGACGAAGAATCAATGCAGTCACGATCTCTAGTGTTGAGTCATTCTTAATAACAAACATGGTGACGAAGAATCAATGCAGTCACGATCTCTAGTGTTGAGTCATTCTTAATAACAAACATGGTGACGAAGAATCAATGCAGTCACGATCTCTAGTGTTGAGTCATTCTTAATAACAAACATGGTGACGAAGAATCAATGCAGTCACGATCTCTAGTGTTGAGTCATTCTTAATAACAAACATGGTGGCGAAGAATCAATGCAGTCACGATCTCTAGTGTTGAGTCATTCTTAATAACAAAGATGGTGGCGAAGAATCAATGCAGTCACGATCTCTAGTGTTGAGTCATTCTTAATAACAAACATGGTGACGAAGAATCAATGCAGTCACGATCTCTAGTGTTGAGTCATTCTTAATAACAAACATGGTGACGAAGAATCAATGCACTCACGATCTCTAGTGTTGAGTCATTCTTAATAACAAACATGGTGACGAAGAATCAATGCAGTCACGATCTCTAGTGTTGAGTCATTCTTAATAACAAACATGGTGGCGAAGAATCAATGCAGTCACGATCTCTAGTGTTGAGTCATTCTTAATAACAAACATGGTGACGAAGAATCAATGCACTCACGATCTCTAGTGTTTAGTCATTCTTAATAACAAACATGGTGGCGAAGAATCAATGCAGTCACGATCTCTAGTGTTGAGTCATTCTTAATAACAAAGATGGTGGCGAAGAATCAATGCAGTCACGATCTCTAGTGTTGAGTCATTCTTAATAACAAACATGGTGACGAAGAATCAATGCAGTCACGATCTCTAGTGTTGAGTCATTCTTAATAACAAACATGGTGGCGAACAATCAATGCAGTCACGATCTCTAGTGTTGAGTCATTCTTAATAACAAACATGGTGGCGAAGAATCAATGCAGTCACGATCTCTAGTGTTGAGTCATTCTTAATAACAAACATGGTGACGAAGAATCAATGCAGTCACGATCTCTAGTGTTGAGTCATTCTTAATAACAAACATGGTGGCGAAGAATCAATGCAGTCACGATCTCTAGTGTTTAGTCATTCTTAATAACAAACATGGTGGCGAAGAATCAATGCAGTCACGATCTCTAGTGTTTAGTCATTCTTAATAACAAACATGGTGGCGAACAATCAATGCAGTCACGATCTCTAGTGTTGAGTCATTCTTAATAACAAACATGGTGGCGAAGAATCAATGCAGTCACGATCTCTAGTGTTGAGTCATTCTTAATAACAAACATGGTGACGAAGAATCAATGCAGTCACGATCTCTAGTGTTGAGTCATTCTTAATAACAAACATGGTGGCGAAGAATCAATGCAGTCACGATCTCTAGTGTTTAGTCATTCTTAATAACAAACATGGTGGCGAACAATCAATGCAGTCACGATCTCTAGTGTTGAGTCATTCTTAATAACAAACATGGTGACGAAGAATCAATGCAGTCACGATCTCTAGTGTTGAGTCATTCTTAATAACAAACATGGTGGCGAAGAATCAATGCAGTCACGATCTCTAGTGTTGAGTCATTCTTAATAACAAAGATGGTGGCGAAGAATCAATGCAGTCACGATCTCTAGTGTTGAGTAATTCTTAATAACAAACATGGTGGCGAAGAATCAATGCAGTCACGATCTCTAGTGTTGAGTCATTCTTAATAACAAACATGGTGGCGAAGAATCAATGCAGTCACGATCTCTAGTGTTGAGTAATTCTAAATAACAAACATGGTGGCGAAGAATCAATGCAGTCACGGTCTCTATTGTGGAGTCATTCTTAATAACAAACATGGTGACGAAGAATCAATGCAGTCACGATCTCTAGTGTTGAGTCATTCTTAATAACAAACATGGTGGCGAAGAATCAATGCAGTCACGATCTCTAGTGTTGAGTCATTCTTAATAACAAAGATGGTGGCGAAGAATCAATGCAGTCACGATCTCTAGTGTTGAGTCATTCTTAATAACAAACATGATGACGAAGAATCAATGCACTCACGATCTCTAGTGTTGAGTCATTCTTAATAACAAACATGGTGGCGAACAATCAATGCAGTCACGATCTCTAGTGTTGAGTCATTCTTAATAACAAACATGGTGGCGAAGAATCAATGCAGTCACGATCTCTAGTGTTTAGTCATTCTTAATAACAAACATGGTGACGAAGAATCAATGCAGTCACGATCTCTAGTGTTGAGTCATTCTTAATAACAAAGATGGTGGCGAACAATCAATGCAGTCACGATCTCTAGTGTTGAGTCATTCTTAATAACAAAGATGGTGACGAAGAATCAATGCAGTCACGATCTCTAGTGTTGAGTCATTCTTAATAACAAACATGGTGACGAAGAATCAATGCAGTCACGATCTCTAGTGTTGAGTCATTCTTAATAACAAAGATGGTGGCGAACAATCAATGCAGTCACGATCTCTAGTGTTTAGTCATTCTTAATAACAAACATGGTGACGAAGAATCAATGCAGTCACGATCTCTAGTGTTGAGTCATTCTTAATAACAAACATGGTGGCGAAGAATCAATGCAGTCACGATCTCTAGTGTTTAGTCATTCTTAATAACAAACATGGTGACGAAGAATCAATGCAGTCACGATCTCTAGTGTTTAGTCATTCTTAATAACAAACATGGTGGCGAACAATCAATGCAGTCACGATCTCTAGTGTTGAGTCATTCTTAATAACAAACATGGTGACGAAGAATCAATGCAGTCACGATCTCTAGTGTTGAGTCATTCTTAATAACACACATGGTGACGAAGAATCAATGCAGTCACGATCTCTAGTGTTGAGTCATTCTTAATAACAAACATGGTGACGAAGAATCAATGCAGTCACGATCTCTAGTGTTGAGTCATTCTTAATAACAAACATGGTGGCGAAGAATCAATGCAGTCACGATCTCTAGTGTTGAGTCATTCTTAATAACAAACATGGTGACGAAGAATCAATGCAGTCACGATCTCTAGTGTTGAGTCATTCTTAATAACAAACATGGTGACGAAGAATCAATGCAGTCACGATCTCTAGTGTTGAGTCATTCTTAATAAAAAACATGGTGGCGAAGAATCAATGCAGTCACGATCTCTAGTGTTGAGTCATTCTTAATAACAAACATGGTGACGAAGAATCAATGCAGTCACGATCTCTAGTGTTGAGTCATTCTTAATAACAAACATGGTGACGAAGAATCAATGCAGTCACGATCTCTAGTGTTGAGTCATTCTTAATAACAAACATGGTGACGAAGAATCAATGCAGTCACGATCTCTAGTGTTGAGTCATTCTTAATAACAAACATGGTGACGAAGAATCAATGCAGTCACGATCTCTAGTGTTGAGTCATTCTTAATAACAAACATGGTGACGAAGAATCAATGCAGTCACGATCTCTAGTGTTGAGTCATTCTTAATAACAAACATGGTGGCGAAGAATCAATGCAGTCACGATCTCTAGTGTTGAGTCATTCTTAATAACAAAGATGGTGGCGAAGAATCAATGCAGTCACGATCTCTAGTGTTGAGTCATTCTTAATAACAAACATGGTGACGAAGAATCAATGCAGTCACGATCTCTAGTGTTGAGTCATTCTTAATAACAAACATGGTGACGAAGAATCAATGCACTCACGATCTCTAGTGTTGAGTCATTCTTAATAACAAACATGGTGACGAAGAATCAATGCAGTCACGATCTCTAGTGTTGAGTCATTCTTAATAACAAACATGGTGGCGAAGAATCAATGCAGTCACGATCTCTAGTGTTGAGTCATTCTTAATAACAAACATGGTGACGAAGAATCAATGCACTCACGATCTCTAGTGTTGAGTCATTCTTAATAACAAACATGGTGACGAAGAATCAATGCACTCACGATCTCTAGTGTTGAGTCATTCTTAATAACAAACATGGTGACGAAGAATCAATGCACTCACGATCTCTAGTGTTGAGTCATTCTTAATAACAAACATGGTGACGAAGAATCAATGCAGTCACGATCTCTAGTGTTGAGTCATTCTTAATAACAAACATGGTGGCGAAGAATCAATGCAGTCACGATCTCTAGTGTTGAGTCATTCTTAATAACAAACATGGTGGCGAAGAATCAATGCAGTCACGATCTCTAGTGTTGAGTCATTCTTAATAACAAACATGGTGACGAACAATCAATGCAGTCACGATCTCTAGTGTTGAGTCATTCTTAATAACAAACATGGTGACGAAGAATCAATGCACTCACGATCTCTAGTGTTTAGTCATTCTTAATAACAAACATGGTGACGAAGAATCAATGCAGTCACGATCTCTAGTGTTGAGTCATTCTTAATAACAAACATGGTGGCGAAGAATCAATGCAGTCACGATCTCTAGTGTTGAGTCATTCTTAATAACAAACATGGTGACGAAGAATCAATGCAGTCACGATCTCTAGTGTTGAGTCATTCTTAATAACAAACATGGTGACGAAGAATCAATGCAGTCACGATCTCTAGTGTTGAGTCATTCTTAATAACAAACATGGTGGCGAAGAATCAATGCAGTCACGATCTCTAGTGTTGAGTCATTCTTAATAACAAAGATGGTGGCGAAGAATCAATGCAGTCACGATCTCTAGTGTTGAGTCATTCTTAATAACAAACATGGTGACGAAGAATCAATGCAGTCACGATCTCTAGTGTTGAGTCATTCTTAATAACAAACATGGTGACGAAGAATCAATGCACTCACGATCTCTAGTGTTGAGTCATTCTTAATAACAAACATGGTGACGAAGAATCAATGCAGTCACGATCTCTAGTGTTGAGTCATTCTTAATAACAAACATGGTGACGAAGAATCAATGCACTCACGATCTCTAGTGTTGAGTCATTCTTAATAACAAACATGGTGACGAAGAATCAATGCAGTCACGATCTCTAGTGTTGAGTCATTCTTAATAACAAACATGGTGGCGAAGAATCAATGCAGTCACGATCTCTAGTGTTGAGTCATTCCTAATAACAAAGATGGTGGCGAAGAATCAATGCAGTCACGATCTCTAGTGTTGAGTCATTCTTAATAACAAACATGGTGACGAAGAATCAATGCAGTCACGATCTCTAGTGTTGAGTCATTCTTAATAACAAACATGGTGACGAAGAATCAATGCACTCACGATCTCTAGTGTTGAGTCATTCTTAATAACAAACATGGTGACGAAGAATCAATGCAGTCACGATCTCTAGTGTTGAGTCATTCTTAATAACAAACATGGTGGCGAAGAATCAATGCAGTCACGATCTCTAGTGTTGAGTCATTCTTAATAACAAACATGGTGACGAAGAATCAATGCACTCACGATCTCTAGTGTTGAGTCATTCTTAATAACAAACATGGTGACGAAGAATCAATGCAGTCACGATCTCTAGTGTTGAGTCATTCTTAATAACAAACATGGTGGCGAAGAATCAATGCAGTCACGATCTCTAGTGTTGAGTCATTCTTAATAACAAAGATGGTGGCGAAGAATCAATGCAGTCACGATCTCTAGTGTTGAGTCATTCTTAATAACAAACATGGTGACGAAGAATCAATGCAGTCACGATCTCTAGTGTTGAGTCATTCTTAATAACAAACATGGTGACGAAGAATCAATGCACTCACGATCTCTAGTGTTGAGTCATTCTTAATAACAAACATGGTGACGAAGAATCAATGCAGTCACGATCTCTAGTGTTGAGTCATTCTTAATAACAAACATGGTGGCGAAGAATCAATGCAGTCACGATCTCTAGTGTTGAGTCATTCTTAATAACAAACATGGTGACGAAGAATCAATGCACTCACGATCTCTAGTGTTGAGTCATTCTTAATAACAAACATGGTGACGAAGAATCAATGCACTCACGATCTCTAGTGTTGAGTCATTCTTAATAACAAACATGGTGACGAAGAATCAATGCACTCACGATCTCTAGTGTTGAGTCATTCTTTATAACAAACATGGTGACGAAGAATCAATGCAGTCACGATCTCTAGTGTTGAGTCATTCTTAATAACAAACATGGTGGCGAAGAATCAATGCAGTCACGATCTCTAGTGTTGAGTCATTCTTAATAACAAACATGGTGGCGAAGAATCAATGCAGTCACGATCTCTAGTGTTGAGTCATTCTTAATAACAAACATGGTGACGAACAATCAATGCAGTCACGATCTCTAGTGTTGAGTCATTCTTAATAACAAACATGGTGACGAAGAATCAATGCACTCACGATCTCTAGTGTTTAGTCATTCTTAATAACAAACATGGTGACGAAGAATCAATGCAGTCACGATCTCTAGTGTTGAGTCATTCTTAATAACAAACATGGTGGCGAAGAATCAATGCAGTCACGATCTCTAGTGTTGAGTCATTCTTAATAACAAACATGGTGACGAAGAATCAATGCACTCACGATCTCTTGTGTTGAGTCATTCTTAATAACAAACATGGTGACGAAGAATCAATGCACTCACGATCTCTAGTGTTGAGTCATTCTTAATAACAAACATGGTGACGAAGAATCAATGCACTCACGATCTCTAGTGTTGAGTCATTCTTAATAACAAACATGGTGACGAAGAATCAATGCAGTCACGATCTCTAGTGTTGAGTCATTCTTAATAACAAAGATGGTGGCGAAGAATCAATGCAGTCACGATCTCTAGTGTTGAGTCATTCTTAATAACAAACATGGTGGCGAAGAATCAATGCAGTCACGATCTCTAGTGTTGAGTCATTCTTAATAACAAACATGGTGACGAAGAATCAATGCACTCACGATCTCTAGTGTTGAGTCATTCTTAATAACAAACATGGTGACGAAGAATCAATGCACTCACGATCTCTAGTGTTGAGTCATTCTTAATAACAAACATGGTGACGAAGAATCAATGCAGTCACGATCTCTAGTGTTGAGTCATTCTTAATAACAAACATGGTGGCGAACAATCAATGCAGTTACGATCTCTAGTGTTGAGTCATTCTTAATAACAAACATGGTGACGAAGAATCAATGCAGTCACGATCTCTAGTGTTGAGTCATTCTTAATAACAAACATGGTGACGAAGAATCAATGCAGTCACGATCTCTAGTGTTGAGTCATTCTTAATAACAAACATGGTGACGAAGAATCAATGCACTCACGATCTCTAGTGTTGAGTCATTCTTAATAACAAACATGGTGACGAAGAATCAATGCAGTCACGATCTCTAGTGTTGAGTCATTCTTAATAACAAACATGGTGGCGAAGAATCAATGCAGTCACGATCTCTAGTGTTGAGTCATTCTTAATAACAAACATGGTGACGAAGAATCAATGCACTCACGATCTCTAGTGTTGAGTCATTCTTAATAACAAACATGGTGACGAAGAATCAATGCAGTCACGATCTCTAGTGTTGAGTCATTCTTAATAACAAACATGGTGGCGAAGAATCAATGCAGTCACGATCTCTAGTGTTGAGTCATTCTTAATAACAAACATGGTGACGAAGAATCAATGCACTCACGATCTCTAGTATTGAGTCATTCTTAATAACAAACATGGTGACGAAGAATCAATGCACTCACGATCTCTAGTGTTGAGTCATTCTTAATAACAAACATGGTGACGAAGAATCAATGCAGTCACGATCTCTAGTGTTGAGTCATTCTTAATAACAAACATGGTGACGAAGAATCAATGCACTCACGATCTCTAGTGTTGAGTCATTCTTAATAACAAACATGGTGGCGAAGAATCAATGCACTCACGATCCCTAGTGTTGAGTCATTCTTAATAACAAACATGGTGGCTAAGAATCAATGCAGTCACGATCTCTAGTGTTGAGTCATTCTTAATAACAAACATGGTGGCGAAGAATCAATGCAGTCACGATCTCTAGTGTTGAGTCATTCTTAATAACAAACATGGTGACGAAGAATCAATGCAGTCACGATCTCTAGTGTTGAGTCATTCTTAATAACAAACATGGTGACGAAGAATCAATGCACTCACGATCTCTAGTGTTGAGTCATTCTTAATAACAAACATGGTGGCGAAGAATCAATGCAGTCACGATCTCTAGTGTTGAGTCATTCTTAATAACAAACATGGTGACGAAGAATCAATGCAGTCACGATCTCTAGTGTTGAGTCATTCTTAATAACAAACATGGTGACGAAGAATCAATGCAGTCACGATCTCTAGTGTTGAGTCATTCTTAATAACAAACATGGTGGCGAAGAATCAATGCAGTCACGATATCTAGTGTTGAGTCATTCTTAATAACAAACATGGTGACGAAGAATCAATGCAGTCACGATCTCTAGTGTTGAGTCATTCTTAATAACAAACATGGTGACGAAGAATCAATGCAGTCACGATCTCTAGTGTTGAGTCATTCTTAATAACAAACATGGTGGCGAAGAATCAATGCAGTCACGATCTCTAGTGTTGAGTCATTCTTAATAACAAACATGGTGACGAAGAATCAATGCACTCACGATCTCTAGTGTTGAGTCATTCTTAATAACAAACATGGTGGCGAAGAATCAATGCAGTCACGATCTCTAGTGTTGAGTCATTCTTAATAACAAACATGGTGACGAAGGATCAATGCAGTCACGATCTCTAGTGTTGAGTCATTCTTAATAACAAACATGGTGACGAAGAATCAATGCACTCACGATCTCTAGTGTTGAGTCATTCTTAATAACAAACATGGTGGCGAAGAATCAATGCAGTCACGATCTCTAGTGTTGAGTCATTCTTAATAACAAACATGGTGACGAAGAATCAATGCAGTCACGATCTCTAGTGTTGAGTCATTCTTAATAACAAACATGGTGACGAAGAATCAATGCACTCACGATCTCTAGTGTTGAGTCATTCTTAATAACAAACATGGTGACGAAGAATCAATGCAGTCACGATCTCTAGTGTTGAGTCATTCTTAATAACAAACATGGTGGCGAAGAATCAATGCAGTCACGATCTCTAGTGTTGAGTCATTCTTAATAACAAACATGGTGACGAAGAATCAATGCAGTCACGATCTCTAGTGTTGAGTCATTCTTAATAACAAACATGGTGGCGAAGAATCAATGCAGTCACGATCTCTAGTGTTTAGTCATTCTTAATAACAAACATGGTGGCGAACAATCAATGCAGTCACGATCTCTAGTGTTGAGTCATTCTTAATAACAAACATGGTGACGAAGAATCAATGCAGTCACGATCTCTAGTGTTGAGTCATTCTTAATAACAAACATGGTGACGAAGAATCAATGCAGTTACGATCTCTAGTGTTGAGTCATTCTTAATAACAAACATGGTGACGAAGAATCAATGCACTCACGATCTCTAGTGTTGAGTCATTCTTAATAACAAACATGGTGACGAAGAATCAATGCAGTCACGATCTCTAGTGTTGAGTCATTCTTAATAACAAACATGGTGGCGAAGAATCAATGCAGTCACGATCTCTAGTGTTGAGTCATTCTTAATAACAAACATGGTGACGAAGAATCAATGCACTCACGATCTCTAGTGTTGAGTCATTCTTAATAACAAACATGGTGACGAAGAATCAATGCAGTCACGATCTCTAGTGTTGAGTCATTCTTAATAACAAACATGGTGGCGAAGAATCAATGCAGTCACGATCTCTAGTGTTGAGTCATTCTTAATAACAAACATGGTGACGAAGAATCAATGCACTCACGATCTCTAGTATTGAGTCATTCTTAATAACAAACATGGTGACGAAGAATCAATGCACTCACGATCTCTAGTGTTGAGTCATTCTTAATAACAAACATGGTGACGAAGAATCAATGCAGTCACGATCTCTAGTGTTGAGTCATTCTTAATAACAAACATGGTGACGAAGAATCAATGCACTCACGATCTCTAGTGTTGAGTCATTCTTAATAACAAACATGGTGGCGAAGAATCAATGCACTCACGATCCCTAGTGTTGAGTCATTCTTAATAACAAACATGGTGGCTAAGAATCAATGCAGTCACGATCTCTAGTGTTGAGTCATTCTTAATAACAAACATGGTGGCGAAGAATCAATGCAGTCACGATCTCTAGTGTTGAGTCATTCTTAATAACAAACATGGTGACGAAGAATCAATGCAGTCACGATCTCTAGTGTTGAGTCATTCTTAATAACAAACATGGTGACGAAGAATCAATGCACTCACGATCTCTAGTGTTGAGTCATTCTTAATAACAAACATGGTGGCGAAGAATCAATGCAGTCACGATCTCTAGTGTTGAGTCATTCTTAATAACAAACATGGTGACGAAGAATCAATGCAGTCACGATCTCTAGTGTTGAGTCATTCTTAATAACAAACATGGTGACGAAGAATCAATGCAGTCACGATCTCTAGTGTTGAGTCATTCTTAATAACAAACATGGTGGCGAAGAATCAATGCAGTCACGATATCTAGTGTTGAGTCATTCTTAATAACAAACATGGTGACGAAGAATCAATGCAGTCACGATCTCTAGTGTTGAGTCATTCTTAATAACAAACATGGTGACGAAGAATCAATGCAGTCACGATCTCTAGTGTTGAGTCATTCTTAATAACAAACATGGTGGCGAAGAATCAATGCAGTCACGATCTCTAGTGTTGAGTCATTCTTAATAACAAACATGGTGACGAAGAATCAATGCACTCACGATCTCTAGTGTTGAGTCATTCTTAATAACAAACATGGTGGCGAAGAATCAATGCAGTCACGATCTCTAGTGTTGAGTCATTCTTAATAACAAACATGGTGACGAAGGATCAATGCAGTCACGATCTCTAGTGTTGAGTCATTCTTAATAACAAACATGGTGACGAAGAATCAATGCACTCACGATCTCTAGTGTTGAGTCATTCTTAATAACAAACATGGTGGCGAAGAATCAATGCAGTCACGATCTCTAGTGTTGAGTCATTCTTAATAACAAACATGGTGACGAAGAATCAATGCAGTCACGATCTCTAGTGTTGAGTCATTCTTAATAACAAACATGGTGACGAAGAATCAATGCACTCAAGATCTCTAGTGTTGAGTCATTCTTAATAACAAACATGGTGACGAAGAATCAATGCAGTCACGATCTCTAGTGTTGAGTCATTCTTAATAACAAACATGGTGGCGAAGAATCAATGCAGTCACGATCTCTAGTGTTGAGTCATTCTTAATAACAAACATGGTGACGAAGAATCAATGCAGTCACGATCTCTAGTGTTGAGTCATTCTTAATAACAAACATGGTGGCGAAGAATCAATGCAGTCACGATCTCTAGTGTTTAGTCATTCTTAATAACAAACATGGTGGCGAAGAATCAATGCAGTCACGATCTCTAGTGTTTAGTCATTCTTAATAACAAACATGGTGGCGAACAATCAATGGAGTCACGATCTCTAGTGTTGAGTCATTCTTAATAACAAACATGGTGACGAAGAATCAATGCAGTCACGATCTCTAGTGTTGAGTCATTCTTAATAACAAACATGGTGACGAAGAATCAATGCAGTCACGATCTCTAGTGTTGAGTCATTCTTAATAACAAACATGGTGGCGAAGAATCAATGCAGTCACGATCTCTAGTGTTGAGTCATTCTTAATAACAAACATGGTGACGAAGAATCAATGCAGTCACGATCTCTAGTGTTGAGTCATTCTTAATAACAAACATGGTGGCGAAGAATCAATGCACTCACGATCTCTAGTGTTGAGTCATTCTTAATAACAAACATGGTGGCGAAGAATCAATGCAGTCACGATCTCTAGTGTTGAGTCATTCTTAATAACAAACATGGTGACGAAGAATCAATGCAGTCACGATCTCTAGTGTTGAGTCATTCTTAATAACAAACATGGTGGCGAAGAATCAATGCACTCACGATCTCTAGTGTTGAGTCATTCTTAATAACAAAGATGGTGGCGAAGAATCAATGCAGTCACGATCTCTAGTGTTGAGTCATTCTTAATAACAAACATGGTAGCGAAGAATCAATGCAGTAACGATCTCGAGTGTTGAGTCATTCTTAATAACAAAGATGGCGGCGAAGAATCAATGCAGTCACGATCTCTAGTGTTGAGTCATTCTTAATAACAAAGATGTTGGCGAAGAATCAATGCAGTCACGATCTCTAGTGTTGAGTCATTCTTAATAACAAACATGGTGGCGAAGAATCAATGCATCACGATCTCTAGTGTTGAGTAATTCTTAATAATATACATGGTGGCGAAGAATCAATGCAGTCACGAATCTCTAGTGTTGAGTAATTCTTAATAACAAACATGGTGGCGAAGAATCAATGCAGTCACGATCTCTAGTGTTGAGTAATTCTTAATAACAAAGATGGTGGCGAAGAATCAATGCAGTTACGATCTTGAGTGTTAAGAATGTCTTCATAACAAAGATGGCGGCGAAGAATCAATCCAGTTACGATCTCTAGTGTTCAGTCATTCTTAATAACAAACATGGTGGCGAAGAATCAATGCAGTCACGATCTCTAGTGTTGAGTAATTCTTAATAACAAACATGGTGGCGAAGAATCAATGCAGTCACGATCTCTAGTGTTGAGTAATTCTTAATAACAAACATGGTGGCGAAGAATCAATGCAGTCACGATCTCTAGTGTTGAGTAATTCTTAATAAAAAAGATGGTGGCGAAGAATCAATGCAGTCACGATCTCTAGTGTTGAGTAATTCTTAATAACAAACATGGTGGCGAAGAATCAATGCAGTCACGATCTCTAGTGTTGAGTAATTCTTAATAACAAAGATGGTAGCGAAGAATCAATGCAGTCACAATCTCTAGTGTTGAGTAATTCTTAATAATAAACATGGTGGCGAAGAATCAATGCAGTCACGAATCTCTAGTGTTGAGTAATTCTTAATAACAAACATGGTGGCGAAGAATCAATGCAGTCACGATCTCTAGTGTTCAGTCATTCTTAATAACAAAGATGGTGGCGAAGAATCAATGCAGTCACGATCTCTAGTGTTGAGTCATTCTTAATAACAAACATGGTGGCGAAGAATCAATGCGGTCACGATCTCTAGTGTTGAGTAATTCTTAATAACAAAGATGGTAGCGAAGAATCAATGCAGTCACGATCTCTAGTGTTGAGTAATTCTTAATAATAAACATGGTGGCGAAGAATCAATGCAGTCACGAATCTCTAGTGTTGAGTAATTCTTAATAACAAACATGGTGGCGAAGAATCAATGCAGTCACGATCTCTAGTGTTGAGTAATTCTTAATAACAAACATGGTGGCGAAGAATCAATGCAGTCACGATCTCTAGTGTTGAGTAATTCTTAATAACAAACATGGTGGCGAAGAATCAATGCAGTCACGATCTCTAGTGTTGAGTAATTCTTAATAACAAACATGGTGGCGAAGAATCAATGCAGTCACGATCTCTAGTGTTGAGTAATTCTTAATAACAAACATGGTGGTGAGGAATCAATGCAGTCACGATCTCTAGTGTTGAGTCATTCTTAATAACAAAGATGGTGGCGAAGAATCAATGCAGTCACGATCTCTAGTGTTCAGTCATTCTTAATAACAAACATGGTGGCGAAGAATCAATGCAGTCAGGATCTCTAGTGTTGAGTAATTCTTAATAATAAAGATGGTGGCGAAGAATCAATACAGTCACGATCTCTAGTGTTGAGTCATTCTTAATAACAAACATGGTGGCGAAGAATCAATGCAGTCACGATCTCTAGTGTTGAGCAATTCTTAATAACAAAGATGGCGGCGAAGAATCAATGCAGTCACTATCCCTAGTGTTGAGTCATTCTTAATAACAAAGATGGTGGCGAAGAATCAATGCAGTCAGGATCTCGAGTGTTAGGAATGTCTTCATAACAAAGATGGCGGCGAAGAATCAATGCAGTCACAATTTCTAGTGTTGAGTCATTCTTAATAACAAAGATGGTGGCGAAGAATCAATGCAGTTACGATCTTGAGTGTTAAGAATGTCTTCATAACAAAGATGGCGGCGAAGAATCAATGCAGTGACGATCTCTAGTGTTGAGTCATTCTTAATAACAAACATGGTGGCGAAGAATCAATGCAGTCACGATCTCTAGTGTTGAGTCATTCTTAATAACAAAGATGGTGGCGAAGAATCAATGCAGTCATGATCTCTAGTGTTTAGTAATTATTAATAACAAAGATGGCGGCGAAGAATCAATGCACTCACGATCTCTAGTTTTTAGTAAATCTTAATAACAAACATGGTGGCGAAGAATCAATGCAGTCACGATCTCTAGTGTTGAGTAATTCTTAATAACAAAGATGGCGGCGAAGAATCAATGCAGTCACGATCTCTAGTGTTGAGTAATTCTTAATAACAAACATGGTGGCGAAGAATCAATGCAGTCACGATCTCTAGTGTTGAGTAATTCTTAATAACAAAGATGGCGGCGAAGATTTAATGCAGTCACGATCTCTAGTGTTGAGTAATTCTTAATAAAAAAGATGGTGGCGAAGAATCAATGCAGTCACGATCTCTAGTGTTGAGTAATTCTTAATAACAAAGATGGTGGCGAAGAATCAATGCAGTCACGATCTCTAGTGTTGAGTCATTCTTAATAACAAACATGGTGGCGAATAATCAATGCAGTCACGATCTCTAGTGTTGAGTAATTCTTAATAACAAAGATGGCGGCGAAGATTTAATGCAGTCACGATCTCTAGTGTTGAGTAATTCTTAATAACAAAGATGGCGGCGAAGATTTAATGCAGTCACGATCTCTAGTGTTTGCGGCGAAGAGTTAATGCAGTCACGATCTATAGTGTTGAGTAATTCATCATAAAAAAGATGGTGCGAAGAATCAATGCAGTCACGATCTCTAGTGTTAAGTAATTCTTAATAACAAACATGGAAGCGAAGAATCAATACAGTCACGATCTCTAGTGTTGAGTAATTTTTATAACAAAGATGGTGGCGAAGAATCAATGCGGGCACGATCTCTTGTGTTGAGTCATTCTTAATAACAAAGATGGTGGTGAAGAATCAATACAGTCACAATCTCTAGTGTTTAGTAATTTTTATAACAAAGATGGTGGCGAAGAATCAATGCAGTCACGATCTCTAGTGTTCAGTAATTTTTATAAGAAAGATGGCGGCGAAGAGTTAATACAGTCACGATCTCTTGTGTTGAGTCATTCTCAATAACAAAGATGGTGGCGAAGAATCAATGCAGTCACGATCTCGAGGTTTAAGAATGTCTTCATAACAAAGATGCCAGCGAAGAATTAATACAATCACGATCTAGTGTGTTTAGTAATTCTTAATAACAAAGATGCTAACAGTGTATAAATGTAGTCACGATCTCGACTGTGGAGTAATTCTTAATAACAAAGATGGTGGCGAAGAACCAATGCAGTCATGACCTCGAGTGTGTAGTAAGTCTTAGTAACACAGATGGCGGCGAAGAATGAAGTTAGTCACAATTCAGTCGTTTCAAGACAGAGATTGGTAGCGAACTGAATTGAATCCAAAATGCGATATTCGTTATAATAAATTTTTATGCTTCTGATTGGTCGATTGTCCTAACCGTAAATTTTAAATAAGATCGTTGGAATCATTGGGGTTACAGACTCATCAGTAATTAAAACTATTTAATATGTATCCTGGTAGCTGCTTACATCATGTGGCTTAATGCCATTGTCGGAAACGCTTACCATAAAAATCCAGTTCTAGATGCATCCCAGAATATAGAACATGTCAAGTTATCCTTGGCCTAATTTAATCAGCGTTATGAGATTTGGGAGTATAATGGTATATAGGTTTGACGCCTCCTCCATATTTAATACGAATATTTAAAAATCTGTATTTGCTCTGATGCGTTCATACAGGGTGGGCCAAAATAAGGGTCCTATTTTTAAAAATTCATAAATTCATGGAAGTTTTAAGAAGTGTTTTTCGGCCAAAATTTGTTTTGTTTCTTTCAAAAAAATCTCGGAAGGGTCAGTCTACACACACATAAAGTTTGGTGAGTTTAACTTTTATTTTGTGGAAGTTATTCAAATTTAAAGATAGGACCCTTCTTTTTGGCCCACCCTGTACAAATAATATCGATTTGTTAAGTTATCTCCCCGATTATTTTAAATAGGCGATAAGACTAAGCCCGAAACCATTATCGAACCAAACAAAAAAATTTTGTCCATTTTTTCCGGTATCATAATCAAACTGTCTTTGCAGCTTTCTGGATATCATGTTCCGGTTTCAACTCTACACCCTCTGCCGCCTGCCCTCCTTCAACGACGTCTCTGATAGTTTGGATATCGAGCTTGTTGTCAGACCGAGAGCTCATTCGCAAGGTCCTCTGCTTCTCCTTTCTGCTTGGCTAGCGCAAACGTGTTAGGAAACAATTAAAGACCGGAGCGACAATGATTTAAAACGACCCGACGGTACAATCGGACCCGCAACTGCTTGGTCTCCAGCGATGGGATTAGGAATGATTAGTCACGTCCTATAATATTATGGCCGAGCAACGTAAGATGTCCCGGGAAGAGAGGTGTGTGGCCCACATTTGAACTGGTGCCAATGCTTGGAAATAAAGTTTTTTGATAACGGAATAATGTTTTGAAATAGGACTGGAATTTAATGAAACAATTAAACCAGAAATGTGTAAATCAATAAATTTTTTGGAAGGATGTTTAGTAAGATGGGATTGGCATGTTTGGCTTTAATAAACAAAGTTACGTGACAAAAGACCAGGCAAGAATCTTTGGTTATGTAGATACATGACGTAACGAGAGTAGAGACACTGTGGAAAGTTAGTCAGTGTTCAGTCTATAACGGGCGGCCGAGAGAGACGGTCTATGCACGGGATTGCACCCATCAGCGACAAGACTGATAATTACAATGTAGACAGGACAATATCATTATTCAACTTTTCCAATATGGGAACAACATTTAGAAAAAAAAGGTTGCGGAAATAAATCCGAGGTCTGTTGTCTGTGGTAGAATTTTTGTTGCAGCTTCCTGTCCAACAAGATCAGAGATGGGTTTAGTGTGTTCCCTAATTGGCCGAATGCTGTAACCCTATAGAATGGTACACGTCCCTTTTGTGAAGGTATTTCACCTGCAACATTCCCATGTTAAGAACAGCTTTCGAAATAGACACCCAATTTTGGTAGTGTGGGTGACTGTAAAAGTATTTGCTACAAATTTAAACCCTGATAGTCGTTGTCAAGACCCCCACGCGCAAATACTATGAACTAACAAAGAAGTAAGGGGCGGGAATGTCGGTCGGATATAATTAGATTAGATCCTCGCTCCTGCGTACTAATCTGGTTGTCCGTGATATAAAGTGCATAATATAGGCTTTATATTGGGAAAACTACTTGTATCCGGCAAATATAACTGAGATTTTCTTAATCCGCATAGCGAAAAACCTATAAAAGTCGTCATTTTAAAGGAAAGTGAGTAGGTGGATCTAAGGTAAAAATTTTCCAACAAAAAAATCCTCTATATTACACAAACAGTAAAGTGCTGTTATTGTTGTTGTTGTTGTTGTTGCTGCTGCTGTAGCTGCCCTCCCCCAAGTTCCTTATGGTAAGAACGGCTTTTGGAACGGACACTTCCAACGTCTTCATATTAAGAACGGCTTTCGGAACGGACCTCCAGCCTCCTCTGGCCGCCTGCAACATCCCCATATTAAGAACGACCCTTGGAATAGTCTTTTGAGTGTGAAGAAATTCGTTCAAATGTTCATGTCATGATGTAAAGCGCTGAAACCAAACATAAAACAGTTCGTCTCGCTTACTAAGATTCGTTCATTTAGTCACGTAATATTTTACCCAGTCTTCACTGGAGTAATGGGAGTACTTGTAGAGTAGAGGGAAAAATACGAACCACTTCGCCTTAATATGTTGTCGGTCGTGATGATGGCGCTCGTAGGGTGTAATGCAAGATTTTATTATAACGAATAAATGTGTCTTCATCGGCATGCGAAAGTTACACTAGATGTTGGATAACAGTTTAGGCATATATATATATATATATATATATATATATATATATATATATATATATATATGCCATCTGTTAGTGAAAACCTAGGGGAATTTCTGCAATCGAAATATTATATACAGAAGATAATACAGGGTCTCCCCAAAAGATCTATCTTAAATCATAAGCTACACTCTCTGATTTTCTCGGCACATTTTTAACTTGTCAACCAGACGATGTATATCTGAGAATATATCTTTTAATAACAAACAATCCGGCTGCAAAGCCTATGGTGTAAAAAGATGACGTATAGGATAATTAGAGATGTCGCACACTATGCAAAATTATAACTTAAAAAAAAAAAAAATTATTACATTTTCACCCCAAACAAGGCACATTGCCACTTTGGTGTAGGGGGCTACTATCAGGGGTAGCATCTACTGTGTGGGGATTTGGGCAGCAAGATGTCTGTACATGTTACACTTGAACTTCTGCACGTCAGTACAGTTGGGGAAGCAAGGACATGGAATGGAATTCCAAAGTCTAGCTTCTGGGGAAGAAACTACTGGAGTAGAAATATCTTTTACATCTAGGCATCTCTACTGTGTGTATGTGGGGGGGGGGCGAGATTTATCTGCCTGTCGGGTTTGTCGAGGGTGTTTATGTTGTTGAGGTACAAGTGCTTTCAGTTCGTCAGAGCTGAATTGACTGAATAATTACACTTCTATTGTTGCTAACCTTGTATCGGTCGTCGTGCTAAATAGCATTATACAAGTGGGATAGAAGTCTAAGTGTAACGTACAAAGAAACAAAATAAACAAACAAACAAAACATAAATAAATCCGACTCGGCTTTTCTTTCTTTTTTAACATAAGTCGTTTATTACCGTTTTTTCTTTCTCCTCGTGTCGACACCAGCTTAAAAGTTTTTCACTTGTGCTTCACTACACACCGGATGCAAACGTCCATTTATTTTTCCGACCGCACACTAGCCGCAGCCAGCGCACTCTAGGGATCTCTACTGTGTGTGTGAGGGGGGGGGAGATTTAGCTGCCTGTCAGGTTTATCGAGGGTGTTTACGTCGTGGGGTCACAAGTGCTTGCAGTTCGTCAGAGCTGAATTGACTGAATAATTACACTAAGGTAAAACTGTTAGATTGCTTCTATTGTTTTTTACTTGTGCTTCACTACACACCGGATGCAAACGTCCATCTATTTTTCCAACCGCACGCTAGCAACAGCCAGCCCACTGTCGCCTTCACTTTACACGCCCATCTCCTTCGACGCCGATTTTTATTTTTCCCCCGACCACGTAGTGTCCTTTTTTCTTCTTCTTTTGACGCAAGACCGAGCACACTTACCAATTTGTATATGTGTTCAATCGCTGCCCCTGCTGCTAATACAACCGCTTGCTAGCCGTCTTTCGGCTGCTCTTGATATTTTCATATGCGCTCTGCTACAAAAGGAGAAAGGGTTGCGTCGAGTACAATTATGTGAACTACGTGATTTCCTGGCTTCGCTTTTTTGTCGTATTCTTCGCCAATTCGCTGGTAAAGTTTTAACGAGAGAAGACGCTGCCCCGAAATCAGGTACGGCGCATGAGGATGAAAACTATTAATAAGCATCTTACTCACTCCCCATCTTTCTCTTTCTCTGATGTTGTTTTAGAAGAGATCGTTGTTATAAAGGACTCACAACTTATCAATGCCCGGAGCCCACTCGAGGATAAGGGTCAGTGGGATTTTAGCGTAGTAATCATAAGTTGTGGGGAGTTTGTCTCTGCCTTATCGTTATTTTCATGGCAAGTTCTCGTCTGAGCTTCAATCTCTGATCCTCCCTCGCAAAACTTTCACGAAAAACACTCGTCTAGCTGAAACCACTATCAATAATTTCCCACTCTTTATCTGTGCCTAAACCTAAATGTAGATTCCATGAAGAAAGCTTCTTTCTTAGAACTGCACGCCTGTAGAACTCTCTTCCAATTGCCTGCTTTCCAGCTGACTACAATCTGATTGTCTTCAAGTCCAACCTAAACAAGTTCTTGATGAACCGCCCCCCCTAAGTAATCCAATTTACTAAATCTCCACTACTTATGTTTAAAAAGCAGGCTCCTTCAGTCTTGGACAGACTATGGATACACACGAAGGGTTGCTTGCCCGTGAAATTTTTTGTGGCAGGGGGTGCACAATCTCCAACCACACCTCTCCTGAGACGACATTGTTAAATACCAGTGGCAGGTGAAGTACAGGACGACTGGAAACAAATGCCGAGATAAGCGGAGAGCTCATACAGCGCCTAGAATTCCCAAATGGTCACCCATCTGATACTAACTAGGTTCAACGTTGCTTAACTTCGGTGATCTGACGAGAACCGGTGTGTCAACGCGATTATGCCGTATATTTATGATTATTACGCTATAATCGCATTGACTAATGTATACCCATTAACGTCGAGTTGCCTTCGGTCCTTGATAAGTGGTGATTCCTGTGTAGAAAAGAAATTTGAATGTAGAACAAGAAAAAAAAAAGATGGAAGAAAACATTTAAAATGGAGAAGAAATTTCGAGAAAGGAAATATGGACGAAAAACGGAAAACGGGAAATTCGCTTGGAATTTTTTCTTCGTCTTCTTCGCTTTTTTCTAATTTAATTCCTTGTTCCTCTCCTTCTTTTATTCTTTTTTTTTCTTTAACCGCATCCCCCTCTCATTTGTCTTCTTCTATTTAACTCGTCCTTTTCCTTTTCTTTTTCTTCCTCTCACAACCCTACCTGATTGTTGCCGTTCTTTTTCTTTTTCTCTTTCATTTTCTTTTTCTCCTTCTTTTTTCTTTTTTTTCTTTTTCTTCTGATTCTTTTTTCTTTGTCTTTTTTCGTTTTCTTTTTCTTCTTCTTTTTTCTTTTTCTTTTTTTCTTCTTTTTCTTCTTTTCTTCTTCTTTTTCTTCTATTTTATTCTTCTTATTATCATTTTTCTTTTCTTCTTTTTCTTCTTTTTTCTTCTTTTACTTCTTTTGCTTCATTTTCCTCTTCTATTTTTTTCTTCTTTTCTTCTTCTTCTTCTTCTTCTTCTCCTTTATTTTATTTTCTACTTTTTCTTCTTTTTTCTTCTTTTACTTCTTTTGCTTCATTTTCCTCTTCTATTTTTTTCTTCTTTTCTTCTTCTTCTTCTCCTTTATTTTATTTTCTACTTTTTCTTCTTTTCTTCTTTTGCCTCATTTTCCTTCTTCTTTTCCTTCTTTTTCGTCTTCTTTTTCTTCTTCTTCTTTTTTCTTCTTTTTCTTTTTCTCTTTATTTTCTTTTTCTTCTTCTTTTTCTTCTTCTTCGTTTTCTTCTTCTTCATTTTCTTCTTCTTCTTCTTCTTTTTCTTCGTCTTCTTTTTATTGTTCTTTCTTCTTTTTCTTCTACTTCTTTTTCCTCTTCTACTTCTTTTTTTTTCTTACTTTTTCTTCTTATTATTCTTCTTCTTCTTCTTCTTTTTATTCTTCATTTATATACGGCATCATCACGTTGACACACCGATTCCCGCTGGATCACCGAAGTTAAGCAACGTTGAACCTGGTCAGTACTAAATGGGTGACCATTTGGGACTTCCATGTGCTGTATGTGTTCTCTGCTTATCTCGGCATTGTTTTCAGTCGTCCTGGACTTCTCCTTGCCACTGGACTCAAACAGTGTCAATTCAGGAGAAGTACGGTTGGTGATTGCGCAATCCTTGCCTCACAATTACACGTGCCCCTTTTACTTAAGTTCTCCCCTTTCGTTTTTTTTTCTTCACGTCTCCCCCTTTTCATATTGCCATTGTTCTTTCTTATATGTTCTTCTTTTTATTTTTCATCTTCACCTCTATCCTTCCCCCTCTTTTTTTTGCCCTCTCCAGCTTACCTCCTCGTTTTATTTCTTATTTTCTTTTTCTTGCTTCCTTTTTCTTTTCGTCTTCACAACCCCCCCATCTCCTTCCTCTCGATTGTCTTTTCATTATTTTCTTTATCTTTTCTTTTTCCTTGTTCTTTGTTCTCTTTTTTTTGCTGTTCTTATATCTATACTCATATGGAATATATGTATATATTTATATACACTCGTGAGCAAAAAAAAAAAAAAATGGGCCAAACAAATTTTATACATTTTATTGCACCAAAAGCTATATTGAACAAACAACAATTGAAAAGGAAAGTTAAACGAGACTAATAACACAAAACAAGACATTTACTTTAATAAATGCTTAGTACGGAATCGCATTCCTTTTTGATTTCTTCATAAGATCAATCCTTTTAGACATGCTCTCAACCAAAGTGGAACACTGTGAAGAGGAGATGATATTCCATTTGCTTTTTACAGCTTCCTACAGTTTGTCATTTTTCAAAAAAAAAGTTCCTCCAGCCAATGAACCAAATATTCTCGATTAGGTTTAAATCGGGGCTATCACCTGGGGAAAAAACCCCACATCAATTGAATTATCAGAAAACCATTTTTAGTGACTTTAACAGTGTTTGCAGGGGCATTATCATATTGAAAAATAATGTTCGGGAATATTCCCAGTTTCTGGATACTTGGTAACAATCCTGTTTCTAATATTCGAATGCATTCCTTTGGATTGATTGACTTCTCACATCTAATAAGTTCCCCAACTCCTGCCGCAGTAAAAGTTCGCCATACCATTATCCCTCCATTGCCGGGTTTAACTGTCGTTTTATGCAACTTGGCGAAAATCTTTCTCCAGTTCTCGAATACACCGTCCAGGAGCATCACTAACAAGACAACTCTTGATTCATCTAACCAGAAAACATTCCTGTATCTTTCTTGCCATAACACGAGAAAAATCTCTTTCTAACATTGATGCTATTCTTAGATGAAAATGGCTTCTTTACACACCTTTTAGAAAAAAAATCCCATTTCTTTCATTCGTCTAGATATTGTATATCTAGAAAGAGAATTTTCAGCCCCTGTTTTTAATTCTTTGCTATGGTCAACATAAGTTTTCTTTCGATCCTTTCAAAACAGTTAAATTAAGCCTGTGGTCGTCCTTCAAAGTGGATGCTCTAGGACGACCAGATCTAGATTTCCTTTTTACCGAGCGTTTGACTTTGAACATTTGAACAATTCGCTTCACTACAGAAATAGATGTTTTCACAGTTTCTTTTCTTAAAATATCAAAAAAACTGCTTGTAAGTCATTTTGGACTGCCTTAATCCTGCAATTCGGTTTTTGATATCCTCGCCAAGATGCGGTCCTGCCATATTTAAGATTCATTTTTCCGCTTATTATTATATGATGTAATAATAAAGATCTGGAAAATAGAAACATTCAGTTAAAATTAACAAAAATTCATGAAAAAAATATTGAAAAATCGATTTCTTCCTTCTTTCACTCTTGGCATATATATATATTTTTTTTTTTTTTTGCTCATGAGTGTATATTATTAAGTTTGTCGCTTCGACCGTTGTCATTCTTAGCATCCCTTTAGATTGAAAATAAAATAGAAAACTTATGTAAAGTCAAGCTCTACCCACATTATTATTAGATGAGGAAAACTCTTACGAACCCAAAACAATGTTACTTTTCATAAACATAATCATCCAATACCCACCAAATTTACAGATAAATATTGGGTTACAGATTTTATCATATGCTTACGTTTATTTATATAAATTTATTTCAAGCTTTAAATTTTTATGTAAAATTAAAGAAATGCATTTATTTATGCGCCCTCGGAATTCAAATTCTCGCTGATTAGGTTGGTTGGTTCGTTGGTTATTTTCGTTTTACGGCATATCAACCCTTTTCGGGTTATTTAATGCCGAATCCAAAGATTTTGAAGAATCTTTTTTTAATAGAATATATTTGTTGTTTTCAAGTCGGTTTCTATTTAACCCATAGTTAGAACCATAACAGGTACTACCACTCCGGGTTAGAGTGGGCCTGGGAGCAATGGTAATTAAAGGATGGCTCCACACTCCCCAAATCCCGCTAGCTGGGGCCTCGCCACTGGATATAGTTTAAGGCCATATCCAGGACCCGCTGATTAGGAATTATTTTATATTATTTAACTGGAATTCATTATCGAGATGCGTATCATTTATTAATTTTTATGTTATTGCGAACTATTATCCTAATCGCGGTTACCACCTGACGAAGGCCAGAGGAATAGTTGGCCGAAACGTCGTGAAACAACAACTGAAAAAGATGAGGATAATAATTCAAAACTGATGTCGCATGTGAGTCAAACTCCACCCACATTTTGATTGGATGAGGAAAACGCATGCCTCATTATACTAAAATAAAGGCAATCTCGCTAACCAACTAAAAATAAAAAAAACAATATGGCGAATTTAGCGTTCAGTACAAACGTTACATTACATGAAAATAATCACCACATGTCCGTCAAATTTACAACTAAATATTGGGTTATAATTTCTAAGCATGTGCTAACGTTTATTTATATAACTTTATTTTAAGCTTTAAATTTTTATGTAAAATTAAACAACTAAATTCCTTTTTACAACCTCGGAATACAAATGGCTATTAAGATTAAGAATCATCTTGTTATTATTATTCTTGTTCTTCTTGTTCTTCGTGTTCTTCTCCAAGGACACCATCCGATATACCAGCCCGAGGAAATTACCAAGTGACACATAATATAACACAATAAAGGAATAGTTCAACATTAAATAATAATTACAAAATTTATATATATATATATATATATATATATATATATATATATATATATATATATATATATAAGGCAAAATGTGTGTGACTATTTCGTGTATGTCTCGCAAAGGCTTCTTCCGCACACGCTCCCGGGGGGGTTACTATCGCTTACAACTGTTTATATACCCCCTATATCATAATATCTAGGGTTTGGGAACGCGGGTCGTCTCTAGATTTATTTACGTCGACTTTTATGAGATTCGCGCTATTTCACTCTGTCCCCTGTGTGTCCTGCATTTGAGTATAAATACAGTGAAAAACGTTGTGTTCTTGGCTTTCGCGCTGCTTTCCCCCCTTCCCACCATCATCTGGAGGAGGTGAAAACTAAAAATAACGATCCCGCGATGACCTCATTTAGCGTCTTCCTGTCAATCAAACCTCTTTTACTAGCTTTATAAGCCTTAACTTAATACGCTAATCAATTACTCTCACTCGTGGTCGAGACGGTTAAGTAGCAGTTTCCGCGTCCAGGCTTCCGGGTTCAATCCCTCTTCCCGACCAAAGCTATTTTTCCTTTTACACCTTTAAACACCCGGGCAACGTTTTTTTTTATTACTTCGCTTATTCTTTAGTTTACCCCTCCCCCATACACAGGTTTATTTATGCCATCTTTTTTTCCGTTGGGTTTTTTTTTATTACATCGTCTTTTTTATAATATTTAAGCAGGATAATTAATTACCCCCCCCCCATACACACACCCACAAACACCCGGGCAACGCCGGGTACCGCCCCCCCCGCTAGTATATCTATAAAAGGGAACGTGTCTGTCTTTCAGTGTGTGTGTCTGTGTGTGTGTGTGTGTGTACATTTCCCTACACAATAACTCTGTCAATTTTAAGTCTACAGACTCGAAATTTGATATACTGGGTACTGAGATTTGGAAAAATCTTTGTAATACATTTTCAGCCAGAAATTTGCTGTTAAGGGGTCAAAGTTCAACGATTTGACCTTTAAGAACTCTACCAAACTCCTCCGACAATTTTGGATCTAAACACTTGAAATTTTAGATATAGGTTCCATGGACATGGATCTAACTAAATAACTTTATTTGAGCCCCAAACAATAAATGCTAAGGGGTCATAATAGGGGTCAAAGTTGATAAAAATTGACCGCATTTTTTTTTCTCAACATACACCTCCAAACACCCGGGCAACGCCGGGCTAAAATGCTAGTAAATAAATAAATTTTCATTAATTTCCCCCCCTCTTTATCTGTGCCTAAATCCAAACGTAGATTCCATGAGCAGAGCTTCTTTCTTAGAAGTGCACGACTGTGGAACTCTCTTCCGTTTGCCTGTTTCCCACCTGACTACAAGTTGGATGTCTTCAAGTCCAACATAAACAAATTCCTGACAAACTGCTCTCTTAAGGAAGAAACCCTATCAAATATCCAATAATGATTTTTTTTTTACATAGGCATCACCACATTATCAAGGCCAAGAGGCCACTCAAGGATAAGGGTTAAAGAGTGTACAGTAGAAATTGGACAATATAATAATCATTAGTAATGAAAATTTGTTAAATTTGATAACTTATATGGAACGGCTCATCAAGAACTTATTTACGTTAGACTTGAAGACAACCATATTGTAGTCAGCCGGAAAGCAGGAAAACGGAAGACAATTCCACAGGCGTGCAGTTCTAAGAAAGAAGCTTTATTCATGGAATCTACGTTTAGGTTTAGGCACAGATAAAGAGTGGGGGGAATTATAAATAGTGTTTACAGCTAGGCGAGTGTTTCTTGTGAAAGTTTTGCGAGGGGGGACCATAGATTGAAGCTCAGTCGAACACTTTCCATGAAAATAACGATACATCAGAGACAAACTCGCAACATCTCTTCTGTGAGATAGAGGTTGCAAGGAGGAGAAAAGGACATCTCCTACGAGGCTACGAAGTCTATTTTGAACTCTATCAAGGCAGGACAAGTCCTTTCTAGCAGCTCCTGCCCAGATGTGGCAACAGTATTCCATCCTTGGACGTACCTGGCTCTTATATAGATAGAGAATAACATCAGCAGTGATATATTTACCGGATCGATAGAAAGATCCCACCATTTTTCCAGCGGCTTTGATACTATCTCATTGATTACTGTAAACGCAATAACCCTTATCCCCGAGTGGCTTCCGGGCCTTGATAAGTGATAACTTCCATGAAATAATTTTTTTTTTTAAATAAATGAATATAAAAATACATCTTTCCTAGATAAACACGAATATTGAAAAGCTCTCGGAGACGATAAGTGCACTTGCTGTCACTTAACCTTTAAAATATTGCCTCTAATCATGACAATAATCGCGAGCGCGACCTGAATGACCTCCATCCCTCTACTAGATTGCTGGCATCCGAATTGATCAATGGAAGAGTTTTCTATTTCACTCGGATTCACTCGGTCGTGTACCGATGGCTGGACATTATAGGCCACTCCCGGGGGGACATTATCGCACGGTTATTGCTGTACCCACGCTAACTCGTCCGTATGAAAACCATTCAGCAGCGACTTCTCAATCGATAGAGGCGAGTGAAAGGCTATTGATCATTATCGATTAGGCTCAGAGTCGCTACAATGTCAGGTTCGTTTGTCTGAGCAGAACACACTTGTGGAGATAATTTTCGTTTTGTGGAACGCGAGAATATACGCCCGAAACTTGCTTTTTAAGGTAACGACATTAACTATCAAATAACTGGACTGCAGAAAAAATAAATAAATAAAAAATAAGAAAAACAAGTAGTTCATTATGTTTGTCCGCTTTGCAGCATGTGGAGCATTTGATAGTGCTGCCATTTTTTCTCTTTTTATCTCATTAAATAAGGTAATCACGCACGATTCAATTGAGAAGGATCGTTTTTAGACATGCTATTAAAAAAAAGCAAAGACAGAGATTATCCGGATTAATGTTGTTGTCATTGCAACAATACCTTTGCGCTTTAAAAATTCTTTAGCTTTAAAAGGGCGAAAACTTTTTTTTTTTTACTTTTAAAAAAGGAAAGTTGCCTCCCTTTGAGGACTGTCAATCTCTTTTTGCAAATTTTAAGTAGATTTTTCGAATTTATTTTTTGTAGGCATAGCAACGAACGATACATCATAACAGGTTTTTGGTTTTGTGATATCTCGATGATTCAAACTGCTGTTATCATCTTGTGTGTTACGTTTCGGCCGATGTGACCTCCGACCTTTTCCAGGTGTATATTCTTGAACTCGGGAATCTTTCTCTCGAACCCGGAAATCTGCAGGTTCGAGTGACAAATTCGCATCATAAAAATACGTTTCATTGAACGTGTCGCACTACTAATTCTATTGAACATATCGTCCTATTAACTCTACACCGGAATACCAAAGGCTCCCTAAAAACTGCTACTATAGATACGAGTGACAAAGCCCTTCTACCTTAAAAAAAACCCTCTTAACTCTACCACTCACCCTACGTGGAAATAGTAATCCTCATTTAAAAAAAAAACGTCTTAAAACCACTATCATAAAAACAAGCACTTATGACTCCAAGAAAAAGAAGTGATTTATTTCTCACGGGGGAAAAATTGTTATGTAATCATACAAAGCCGGCTAGAAAGCAATATTCAGTATCTATTTATTTCCTTCTCTCTCTTTCTCTCTCACTCTCTCTCTCTACACACACACACACACACATATAATGCTGTGACGTGAATCAGACTTTGTGACCGATCAAGTTGCACCGGAAGGTATACAGACGGGGACCGGATTTGGCGTGTCAGTGGTTCCGATTTTTAGGAAATTAGTTAATTTTAGTTGAGTACTAGTCAGGACGTTGAAGAGATAAGATGTGTTGAGCAATGTATTCCCGAAAGGAGGCGACGGTTTTCAAATGGAACCGCAAGACAAATATCACCATTCACTCGAGTCTGCTGTGGCAGAAACACCTGCGAGTGAATAAGAATATGCATATATAAAAAAAAAAAATAATCAGCGGATTGAGTTTGTCTCGCATGCGTCTTTGATTGTAACTGAACCAGCTCCCTCCAGATGATCAGCGAATCTTCTTCAGTCTTGTACTTTGTAAAGTCAGGAAAGAGTGTTCCAAGCTGCACCTCCCCAAATGTGGCAACGGTATATATCTGAGCTTCAAATTTTACGTAAATTTCAATTGGAAAGACAATTTTTTTCAGTAATAAAACTACATTTTTGCGGAATCATATACTAGAACTTAAAAAAAAAGTAACGCTTCATCTTGGTAGGAAAACGCGACTCCATCGATGTAAATGAAATAACGTTAAAAGATGTATGTACATCTTGATAACATTAGGTCATATAAATGGCCACTTGACCTTCAAAGAAGATACGAGGGGCGTGCAATAAGTAATGCCCCTGAACCACTTCCCATAGCAGTAGAGCAACGAAACTTGCCACATTTATTAGTCTTTCTCTACATAGCAACCACCCAGAGTTATGCATTTCTCCCATCGTTTGATGCAGCTCTGGAGACCGTTTTTGTAGAACACACCAGATTGGTCCTCCAACCACGATGTGACTTCAGAAATCAAGGCTGCATCATATTGGAAACGCTTTTCTTTCAAAAACAACTTCATGGCTCATGGCTGGGAAGAGGTGAAAGTCAGAGGGTGCAAGGTCAGGAGAGTAGGGAGGATGGGGTGATTTCACGCCCGTGCTTATGATGATCAATGGCAGAAGGGGGCGACCAGGTCTGGGAGCTGTTTCCACAGACTTCCGGCCATGTTTGAATTCACGATGCCAGCGTTTTACAAGGTCATATGATGGGGCATTATCACTATAAGTTTCTTCCATTTCATCAAAAGTCTTCTGTGGTGTGCGTCGTTTCAAATACAAAACCCGGATCACTGCTCAAAATTAACAGGTTCCATTTCACACCTGACTCATTTTAAAAAAACCTGTAAAACAGAAACCACAAATAGTTCAGAGCTGTAATTTGCCACATAACCCGTAGAGATATAAATCATTACACATACAAAATTTCATCTAGATCAGATAACTGGAAGTGGGTCAGGGGCATTACTTATTCACGTCCCGCGTATGTTGGTCCAGGGGAAAGTCTACCTTGAATTTCCTTCCACTTTGGATTTGAAATGAATGTGATAAACAGGTCTGGTTTTCCATAATTTCTGACAAAAGTCATTGCCTCTTGGGTCCTTTCATGCATATATCGTAGACCCCTTGTGGAACTAGAAGGAAAAATGTATATCGGACATATATATCTCTTCCTTCATTTATATGATCTTTGAAATATATCTGCGAATCTACTCGTTTGTAATATATATTTTTTTTTAGTAAATTTTAGACATTTTTTTTTTCCAGAAGGTTTCAGCAGAAAACAGGTATGTCGTCACGTTCGTGTATTATTCCTATCAAATGTTCTGACACACATCCAGTAATAACACAAGCACGTTGTTAAAATAGACATTAACGGTCACGGCTTGATAAATACAGCTAGTCAAGGAAGAGTTGAGCAAAACAGTAAATAACTAAAAGATAATTTTCATTACATAAAATAACCATTGGTTCACTACCTTAAAATGCAGGAACAGTTTTATTATAAACTAGCATTTCAGCCCGGCGTTGCCCGGGTGTTTGGAGGTGTATGTTGAGAAAAAAAAAGCAGTGATTTTTTTTTAACTTTGACCCCTATTATGACCCCTTAATATTTATTCTTTTAGGCTCAAATCAACTTATTAAGTTACATGCATGTCCAAGGATCCTATATCTCAAATTTCAATTTATTATACCCAAAATTGTCGGAAGAGTTTGGTAGAGTTCTCAAAGGTCAAATCGTTGAACTTTGACCTCTAAACAACCAAATTTCTGGCCGAGAATGGATTACAAAGATTTTCCCCAAAATCCGTACCCTGTATATCAAATTTCGTGTCTGTAATCAACAGGGATTTCCGAGTTACTAATATTGGAAGCATTATCTGTCAATACCGACCTTGACCTGTTCAGTTGTTCACTTTCTTCTGACGAGCCGCTGGGCAAAAGCTTGGCATTTTCACTGACGATATACTATATCATTCATCAGGATTTTAGAACAACCAGTGCCAACTAGGACCATGCATTGTTGTCCATCAACTATTATGTGGATCACTGGATGTGTCTCGTTTTTAACTTACATAGGGAGTAAACCGGTGATGATCTCTTGAGAGAGTTATTGCGTAGGGGAATGTACACAGCCACACACAGACAGACACGTTCACTTTTATAAATATATAGATTATATATCATATCTAAGTTATATATTATAAAATGCAGGATTAATTGATTATTGTACATAATATGTGAAATTAATCTCCTATTCAAGATTCGAAGATAAATATTTTTGGTTCTCCGACAAAAGGAGTGTGGACCTGTAAATTCGCCTTTGTCTGTTTGTCCGTCCGCACTTTTCTTAATGACTACGATTTGGATTTTTTTTTTGAAATTTTGCACAAACATTAAACATGATATGAGTAAAAAAAAATAACAGAAAGAATTTTCCGGGAAAACTCCGATTGCTCCCTTAGTGGTTCCTTTCGGATTAAAGTGCCTAAAATTGACGCTTTTCTGCTTATTACAAAAATAGATGCTTTGGATTTTTATAAAACTTTCTGAAATAATTTGAGATCATTACAAAGACTTCATAAAAAGATGAGTTTTTTTAACCGTACTACAAATTAATTTTAACTGAGACTATTCTAGACATCTTCAAACTTACATTAGAATATGCACTGAGTATTAGTGCCACATATGAACTGGTGCAACTACCATAACATACTCCGTCTTAGATAATAATCTCGCCTCTTCCTTGTTGATATTTCTATATACCAGAAATTATTTTACTGTTAGACTTATATAGCTGAAAGCTTTATATTCTTATAGTTGTCTCTCTCTACTTGCTGTAGTTTAAATGTAATATGTACATAGATTGATCAACTTGTTTCTTCATAATAGTCCAAATATTAGTCCTTTACATTCAAGTAGTAATATGTCTTGTTTGTGATTAAAATGTGGAAATAAACGTCTTGAATGTTTATTTTCAAGTATCTCGTCACCCCTGAAAAATATTCACGTAAAAATATTTTTAATCACAATTTTGTTTAACTTAATATGTTCAATGTTTTGTATTAAAATATTATAAAGACGAAAGATTTAAATCACTATAAACAGATAATACATATTTAATCTAACTATATTATATTATATCCCTGTATTCTTGGTCGCAAATAGAAACACTTTCTGTCCAACTGAAATTGTGACTTATTTGAGGTGAAAAAAAACAGAAAAATGTCCATTTACCCATAATTTTGTTTCTCTATACTTCGTGATGACTCTTAATTTCAGGGTGTGCCCCATGGGTTCTTTTAGGGCTAATAAAAACACTCCATTTTTGGGACTATTTAACCATATTTGTCCAAAATTTTCTGTGTATGTCTATTCGGCAGTTGTGCATGTTACGGCCATTGGAGATCTTGGGGCCTAAATAAGAGGAGGTTTAAACTGTGAACTTATAAATTTCTTTCTTTTTTTTTGCATGGTGCAGAACTCAAATTTACATATGTTAAGGCCTGAAACTGCACCGTTTGTTCATTTTCACCAGGATTTGACGTCCTATGGGGACTTTTGGGGCTAAATGGGAGGGGGTCTGTTCAAATGCTGAACTTAGTCATATTTTATGCCTCGTTCACTGTACACTTAGAGAAAACCATGCATGCTTCACTTTTTAAGGTCTTTAGTTACCATCAACTATTCGTGGCGTAACAGATAAAGTGCTTAGCTACACTTAATTGACATTTTTCTGGAGGTTAAAAGTTCAATCCTTAATCCGATTGATACAGTGAATACAATTGAGAATTTCTTAAGACTTCTACTGGGTCATGGCTGACAGAACGGGATCATGCTACCCTCGTTGAGTAAATAAATATTTTCGTTCGAAATTCCGTACATATTTCCGAGATAAACCTGAAGAAGGTCGGAGATTACATCGGCCGAAACGTGGTGCACATAACACTAGCGATAACAGTTTAACATAATTCCAATAAAACGATGATATGCATCTGTTCAGTTTCGAAAGACAATGGATACCATCTGTATGGGTTGTTGGACATGCAATTTATCTCTCATGTAAAAAATTGTTATGTAAGCATCGTACAAAGCCGACTAGAAACATTATTCAATATCTATTTATTTTTCTCTCTCTCCCTCTCTTTCTCTCTCTACGTATATATATATATATATATATATATATATATATATATATATATATACATATATATATATATATATATATATATATATATATATCGGAATAGCAAAGTTAAATCGTGAAAAACGACAAGGAGCTAGCATTACATGTCAAAGGTCAATGCTGTGACATGAGTCAGACTTTGTCACCGATCAAGTTGCACCGGAAAGTATACAGACGGGGACCGGATTTGGCGTGTCAGTGGTTCCGGTTTTGAGGAACTTAGTTAATTTTAGTTGAGTACTAGTCAGGACGTCGAAGAGATAAGATGCGTTGAGCAGTGTTTCCCCAAAAGGAGGCGACGGTTTTCAAATGGAACCGCAAGACAAATATCACCATTCACTCGAGTCTGCTGTGGCAGAAACACCTGCGAGTGAATAAGAATATGCATATATAAAAAAAAAAAATAATCAGCGGATTGAGTTTGTCTCGCATGCGTCTTTGATTGTAACTGAACCAGCTCCCTTCAGATGATCAACGAATCTTCTTCATTCTTGCACTTTGTCAAGTCAGGAAAGAGTGTAATGCTAATGAGTAAGACACTTATACATATTACATGGGATATTACTGTTTTACATATTACTGTGGATTCTTATAACATATATTAGCGAGAAGAGAGGGTGATCAGTTCTTTTACAGCAGAGGGGGGACCATTACTTATGATGGAGGAGGGCCACACATTACTTGGAAGGGGTTTATACAAAGTTTATATCTAGATGATTAACATATTACCTTCAATTGCTGAATGACGACACGAAGACAACAGTTACAAAAATAGATGATGTTCTTTATTTCATTTTGACGTCAGGACTTCAAATTCGTTCTACATGGTTAAATGTTCTCCCTTCCCTTCTAAAGGGACTCTCCTCTAATCATGTCAACTCTTTCCGACTACCTTTGCTGACTGCTCAAACCTCTCTGCCCGACTACCGGCTCTCGGCTCTAATCTGCTAATCCTAGCTTCTGTTATGTAGAATTCCCGTTTTGCTATGGCGTCAGATGTGTGGTTTCAAACGTGAACAACTCACGTGGCCCAGCACACGTTCTCCAAAACACACTTCTGTAAACAAAGAATTCTCACTTACCTATTTTTCAATATATTTTTAATTTGTATTGTTCATTCTTTTTAGCTGACCTTTTTAATTCAAATGGACAATTAATTTCTTTTTACAATTCAAACAATATCTAAACTATTTTATATGAAATTTAACAATAGCCAAATTCTAACATTTCAATTTCTGAATCTATTCTGAATCTTGCTTACACGGTTCGAGTCTCGGCTTATCCTTATCTCATTTTCCACTTATCTAATGTTTTTCTTATTTCTTGTATCATACTGACAAGGATCAACGTTGCTTAACTTCGGTATGTCAACGTGATTATGTCGTATATATGTCTACCAATACTTACAGTGAATACAATTGAGAATTTCTTAAGACTTCTACTGAGTCATGGCTGACAGAACGAGATCATGCTATCCTCGTGGAGTAAATAAAAGTTTCCGCTCGAAGTTCCGTACATATTTCCGAGATAAACCTGAAGAAGGTCGGAGATTACATTGGCCCAAAACGTTGTGCACATAACAACCTAAATCAACTGCTACTTCAAATAATGATGATAATCACACACGCACGCACACACGCACGCACACACACACACGCGCGCACACACACAGAGTCTCAAACCAACAGTATTTTCAATAAAATGAACTTTACATATGCACACATACTGGTTTGTGCACCGCAGCTATTTTCTTGCATCCATATACAAATGATTTTTTTACAGACACCCAAATAAACAGTTGAAGAATTAATGTTTCATGTTTGTAAACTTGTGCGCACGCACGCACACACACACACACACACACACACACACACATATATATATATATATATATATATATATATATATATATATATATATAGTGCATCACAAAAGTGAGTAAATCCCTCACATTTCTTCAAATATTTAAGTATACCTCTTCATGGGACAGCACTGAAAAATGATTTTTTGACATAAGTAGTCTGTCTGTTAAACTAACCTATTTTCTCCTCAAAATAACTCAAAATATAGCCATTAAAAGCTAAATCCCTGGCAACAAAAGTGAGTACACCCCTTACGAAAAGTTGTCGATATTAACATACATTTCATGCCTACAGGTACATGGTGGTGCGAATGTCATGAGTGCTGCAGGTATTGGTAAATTACATTTCATTGAGGGAAGCATGAACTCCAACATGTACTGTCAAATACTGCAGCAGAGTATGATCCCTTCGCTCCAGAAACTAGAAGCAATAGATCAAACATGTGAGAATTTCTATTTCTATAATGTTTGGAATGAATATATGTTTATTATGCTGATGACCCTTTTTTTACACAGTGATCACCACTTATCAAGGCCCGGAAGTCACTCAGGGATAAGGGTTATTGCAAGTACATTACGTTAGTGTGGAGATTTGATGAAGTGTTTACTTAAGGGGGCGGTTCATTAGGAATTTGTTAACGTTGGACTTGAAGACATCCAAGTTGTAGTCCGGTGGGAAGCAGGCAGACGGAACAGAGTTCCACAGGCGTGCAGTTCTAAGAAAGAAGCTTTGTTCATGGAATCCGCGTTTTGATTTAGGCACAGATATAGAGTGGGGGAAAATTTTCACAGTGGATTTAGCTAGACGGGTGTTTGCTCATAGTCACTGTCTTTGATAAGCTGAAGTTCTTTACCTTGAGTTTAAAGCTTCTTGTAAATGCTAAAATGGTTCCTCTTGTGGAAATGATGTTGCAATAGTCATTCCCAAATCGTTATGTGGACTTAGTAGAAGAATAGCAACTTCTGATTTTTTTTTTTTTTTTTTTTTTTTTTTACTCGCGTTCACTCCAAACAAGGCTTATAACTAGGGAGACGAAAAGATATTATTCTTTTAATTTCTTCTAACTCTTGAGTATATATCTGACACAGTTAATCAACCGAGAACCACATCATTCTATATAAAAGCATATATGATATCAACGGATACACACTCGAGAGCCAAAACAATGAAAAGAATATGCTGCTATTATAGACAATGGATACTACCTGTAGGGGTCGTTGGACATGTAATTGTGAGGCAAGAGGTGCGCAATCCCCCCCACCCCAACAACTCTTCTGAATCGACACTGCTTAGGTCAAGTGACAAGACGACTGAAAACAACGCATTCCATGCCTGGCATTTCCAAATGGTCACCCATTTTAATATTGACCAGGAAAGACGTTACTTAACTTCGGTGATCTACCACAAACCGGGGTGTCAACGTGATTATGCCGTATATATGTCTGGTGATTAATAGGAATAATATTAATCCTTCTTTTCTATCCATGTAAATGTTTTGTGTCAGTGAGCAGGTCGAAACTATATCGTGATAGTCAGATGAGCGAATAAAAGCTCTCATAATTTTTTGTGAGTATATGACCACCATATCGTTCATGTTGTTCATGTCAATCGAAACTATTTATCATAACAAATATGACATTTGAAAGCCACTCATTTAAAATGATATATGTTCGTGTTCTAATTGAATAACAGGCGATTGATTTCAGAAGAAATTCTATCACAGCGCTCACGCCCCCCATATATATATATATTTATCTATATATCTATAAAAGTGAACGTGTCTGTCTGTCTGTGTGTCTGTGTGTCTGTCTGTCTGTGTACATTTCCCTACGCAATAACTCTGTCAATTTTTAGTCTATAGACTCGAAATTTGAAATACCGGGTACTGAGATTTGGGAAAATCGATGTGACGGGTGCCAGCCAGAAATTTGGCTGTTATGGGGTCAAATTTCAACGATTTGACCTTTAAGAACTCTACCAAACTCCTCCGATAATTTTCGGTCTAGACACTTGAAATTTTAGATATAGGTTCCTTGAACATGGATCTAACTTAATAAAGTGATTTGAGCCCGAAACTATAAATTTTAAGGGGTCATAATAGGGGTTAAAGTTTTTAAAAAATTAACCATTTTTTTTTTGGTTTTTTTGCTTTTTTTGCACAGCATACACCTCCAAACACCCGAACAACGCCGGGAACCCCTGCTAGTATATATATATATATATATATATATATATATATATATATATAAATTATATCTTCGTATATTAATTTATGGTCGGTTGGTTGTTTTTGTTTTACGGCATATCAACCCTTTTCAGGTTATTTAATGCCGAATCGAAAGATTTTGGAGAAAGATGTTTTAATAGAATACATTTGTTGTTTTCAAGTCAGTTTGTATTTAACCCATAGTTGGGTCAGGTACTACCACTCCGGGTAAGAGTGGACCTGAGAGCAATGGCAATGAAAGGGTGGCTCCACACTCCCCAAAGCCCGCAAGCTGGGGCCTCGGCACTGATTTTTCATATATATATATATATATATATATATATATATATATAGTGCTGGCAAAAAGAAAGCCCGCACGTGTAAGTTTTTAAAAAACTGCAAACAAATTTAAGCTAAATTTAATGTAACTGTTTAAACAAACTATACCTAATTTGATTGGCCTTTTATTCTTCTATAATTTTACCTGTTTATATTTGACTTTTAATTGAAATATTCTAGTGTTCACGTCATACCTCAAATTGAGGAGGCAAAAAGAAAGTCCGCAACAACAAATTCGCTTAGAGTCCATATGCCACGACTTTCTCTTAGTTATCGCCAGGAGTTGATTAATTTCCACCTTTCTGGTTTATCCAATCGAGAAACCGGCCGCAGATTGCAATGTGATGAGAAAACGGTACGAAAGACTGTGAAAAAGCACCAAAACATCGGCAATGTTCGTGATGCCTCTAAATCTGGTCGTACTAGAGTTACCTCTAACTGGGAAGACAATGCTATCAAGATCCGCAGCCTAAGAAACAGATTTTGAATCTCTACGGCTCCAGATGATGATCGTCTTAAGATAGCGGTTTCAATCCTACGCAAAGCCGGCCAGAGGTTTACTTGGCCAAAAACGTGGTGAGACAACAACTATGGATGGTAGTAATTGTTGAGAATGCAGTTAGGAGATTCGAAGTTCCTATCCGTCGAGGTTACCACTTGACGAAGGCCAGAGGAATAGTTGGCCCGAAACGTCGTGAAACAAAAACTAATAAAGATGAGGAACAGTCCGCAATAAATAAATTAAAATAAATCGTTGTTTGACAAATTTCCCGCTTTTCTAGTGACCATACTGTATTAAAAAATAGGTATATATTCATAAGTTTCGGTTTCGGTTTCAATTCCAACTGATGCACGCAAAATCATATGAATGTTGTGTTATTTTTGAAATCGCAACACTTTATAATATTTAAAAATCGATAGAACATTAACTCTATAATAATAAATACGAAAACTGCAAGAATTATAATATCGTATTTAAGCGTATTTTACAACTAAAAGCGTAAAGGAAACTGAGATTGACCGTATGATTTTAACACACACACACACACACACACACACACACACACACACACATATATATATATATATATATATATATATAATCTATTTTGCTCTTAATTCATTAGAAAAATAACAATAAGCAATCCTCCGAAATGAAAGAAAATGCGTTTGGGCATGATTAAAAATGGAAGAGAAACTGCAAATACCTTTTAATATTTTTTCATTACGCCATTTTTTAATTAAAGGGCAAAATAGATTCACTGATTGATATAATAATTAAGTGGTTGATTTTGTACTGCGAAACAGATACCGTCAAGAAATGTATAAGTCAAATGAATTAAAGGAATAAATTGTAAGATGGTCAACATCATGAAATTTTGAATATAGACTTTGACATACATTCATTATATATATATATATATATATATATATAGAGAGAGAGAGAGAGAGAGAGAGAGAGAAAGAGAAAGAGGGAGATAGTAGGAGAGAAAGAGAGAGAGAGAGTGATTGGAACGATAAAATGTTGCCCTAGGAAAGACTACAACTCATGCTATTTACCGATCTAATTTATGACAACAGGACCTTTGCCAGCACCTTCAAAATGCGTCGCTGAATAGCATTGACGTGCACAAGATGATGGAAACAAAGTTTTGGATCACGGTTATAATCTTTGGTCTAGTTTCAAGTGAGGGCCACATCAAAGCACCCTAAGTATTCGAAGTCGGCTTGAAAGGCAGACGTTGGGTGGCGTAGCAGAACACGGAGCCGGTCCACAAGTCCAGAAAGACCACGGCTTAAGAAAAAGGGCTACGACTTTATACCCTTCTCTCACTGTCCACCCTCCTCCTCGACTTGAACCCGCTGGACTACTTCGTTCGGTCATATGTTGAGGACATCACCAACATGACCTCCCACAATACTACAGAAAGCCTAATCGCCGATATTCGCCGAGTATTCGCCGAGTATTCGCTGAGTATTCGCCGAGTTCCCGCCGGAGCTTGTAGAAAAGATATACTATCAGATGCAGACCGGTATGAATGCGGTGATTGAATCTCAAGGCGGTTACATTTCTTTTCTCTTCCCTACAACCTCTTTCTCACAGAAGAGATGTTGCGAGTTTGCCTCTGCTTTATCGTTATTTTCATGGCAGGTGCTCGACTGAGCTCCAATCTATGTTCCCCCCTCGCCAAACTTTCACAAGAAACACCCGTCTAGCAGAAAACACTATCACTACTTTCCCCCACTCTTTATTTGTGCCTAAACCTAAACGTAGATTCGATGAGCAAAGCTTCTTTCTTAGAACTGCACGTCTATGGAATTGTCTTCCGTTTTCCTGCTTTCCAGCTGACTACAATATGGTTGTCTTCAAGTCTAACGTAAACAAGTTTTTGATGATCCGTTCCATATAAGTAAACAAATTTACCGAATTTCCATTACTAACGATTACTATATCGTCCAATTTCTACTGTACACTCTTTAACTCTTATCCTCGAGTGACCTCTCCGCATTGATAAGTGGTGATGCCTATACAGTATCTTTTGGCCAGGATAACTCCACAGATATAATTTTAAATTAAAATATTTCTCAATATTGAATCGTAATTTTTTTTTATGTTTATACACATTGGTTCTATTTGTTTATTCTGAGTATTTCAGAAAGATCCATGCACTAATTTTTTAAATATACATGAATAATTGTAATTTTTTTCGTTCCTTATATTATGGCCGATACTGTATGTCTATATAGTTAAGTTTCCTGAATTTGTGTTTTCAATAAATTTTTAAATAAAGTTTAGTGTTGTTTTCTTTAGGGCAACAATTTTATCGTTCAACCTTGTATATTAGAAAGATTGTAAGGGATCAAATTGACTGAATTTTCAACGAAGAAGTCAGTGTTTGCATTAACCAAGAGGTAATCATATTAATAATCTGCAAACACTGTATCAGTTGACTTGAACATATCCTAAGATTGGCTCCAGAGAAAATTGTCAATTTAGTGCTCCAATGCACCCCGGGTGAAGAAGAAGAAGAAGAAGAAGAAGAAGAAGAAGAAGAAGAAGAAGAAGCAGAGGAAAAGCAGGAGAAGAAGAGGAAGAAGAAGAAAAGGAGAAGAAGAAGATGATGAAGAAGAAGAAGGAGAAGAAAAATAAATTGGAAGCACACAATCGAGAGATCTGATTGCTGTGACAGTAAAATGTTGAATTGGGCACACTGCTGCCAAACACTCGCTACTCCAAATCGCGACGCTCTGTTGTCAAAACTAAAATCCAAACCACGACACTCTGCTGTCAAAACTAAACTACAAATCACGACACTCTGCTGTCAAAACAAAAATCCAAATCCCGACGCTCTGCAGTAAAAACTACACTCCAAATCACGACACCCTGCTGTCAAAACTAAAATTCAAATCACGACACTCTTCTGTCAAAACTAAACATTAAATCACGACACTCTGCTGTCAAAACTAAACTCCAAATCCCGAAGCTCTTCTGTCAAAACTAAACTCCAAATCACGACACTCTGCTGTCAAAACTAAACTACAAATCACGACACCCTGCTGTCAAAACTAAAATCCAAACCACGACACTCTTCTGTCAAAACGAAACTACAAATCACGACACTCTGCTGTCAAAACTAAAATCCAAATCCTGAAGCTCTGCTGCCAAAACTACACTCCAAATCACGACACTCTGCTGTCAAAACTAAAATCCAAATCACGACACTCTGCTGTCAAAACTAAAATCCAAATCAGGACACACTGCTATCAAAACTAAAATCCAAATCACGACACTCTGCTGTCAAAACTAAAATCCAAATCCTGAAGCTCTGCTGTCAAAACTAAAATCCAAATCAGGACACTCTGCTGTCAAAACTAAAATCCAAATCACGACACTCTGCTGTCAAAACTAAAATCCAAATCAGGACACACTGCTATCAAAACTAAAATCCAAATCAGGACACACTGCTATCAAAACTAAATACCAAATCTCGACGCTCTACTATAAAAACTCATGTCTAGAACACAACGCACTGCTAACAACACTTGTTTCTCTGACATCCACATCTTAAATCAATCCCGTCTCTTGAAACTCAGTTTTTTTTAATTCAACCGGAAGCATCTCATTTGCAGGTTATACATAGAGAAAAGGCAGCTATTATATTTTCTTCATTATTTTTTATCCTCAGGGAAATCTAAAGACTGCACACAATCAGATTTCTACTAATTTTTAAGTGCTTAATTACAGAAGAGCAACTTATGTTGCATTTGGTAGCAATTCAGACCACAATTCAAATTGGAAGAGACTGGACTGATGCTGTGAATATGGCTTCGTCGACTGCCTCATGCATCGCAGATCGCGGGAGTGCATCAGTCTAGGTCTCTTTTTAGATCAGACTGCCCTCTACCATCGCGAAAGGAGAGATAATCCAGGCCTAAAATGCTCCCTGGCTAATCTATTAGTGGATAGAAAACAGTTGCTTCCATTCTCCCTAGATCTTCAGACACACACGCATACAACATAATAACCTCTATAAGGCCACCATTCGCCCATGTATGGAGTATTGTTGTCATATTTTGGCTGGTGCATCTGTCACTAGTCTATCGCTCCTAGACAATATTCAAAAGAGAGTCACCAACTTTCATCTAAGCTTCAACCTCTGTCCCATCGACGAAATGTTGCATCCCTCTGCCTGTTCTACAAGAACTGTAACGGCGAATGCTCTATCGAACTGCAAGCACTTGTACGCGCTTGACGTAAATACCACGACCAACCCGACAAACAGCTGAATCCCACCCCTTCACAGTAGAGATCTCTAGTTGAAAGAGAGCCTTCTAATCCAGTAGCTTCTTTCCCAGAACCGCTGGACTTTGGAATCCCCTTCCGGGTCCCTGCTTCCCCAACTGTACTGAGATGCAGAAGTTCAAGTGTAACGTGAACCGACATCTTGCTGCCCAACTCCCTACATAGTGCCCCTGGTACTTATGTCCCTGATAGTAGCCTCCTACATCAAAGTGGCAATGTGCCTTGTATAGGGTGAACATATAAAAAAAAACGACAGCAGTATGGAGATATGTTTTTTTTTATTCATGAATATATAATCAGTCTCTTACGCATTGGTGTACAGGATAGGTTACATACGCAAAATGAGAAAATACGGATGGACTAATTCAATCAGTTCCATAATATTACCACTAAAAAAAAACTGTACATTCTTATAGTTCGATATCGATGACTTTTACCGATCTATAAGGGAAAGTAAGTTATATGAAGTGTTAGTCCTCGCCGAGGGAAGCATACACATATCCGAAGATGAAAGAAGAAATAATTAAACTTTGCAGAGAATCGATACTATTTAATAAGAACAAGTAAATCAGGTTTGGTAGCCCCACTGCGATTTGGACTACTCGATTATCAAAAACAACACAATATTTGACCGACAAAGTGTACAAAGGATATTTTGGGTAGAACTCAGAGCAGATAAAACATAGTGCGTATGAGCGCATGTGAAAATATCAGCAGCAGTATAAGATGGCTGGCTTGCGAAGGGATTAGCAGCAGCAGCAGCAGCCGGAAAACGCGCATATGCAAATTAGGAAGTGTCCGCGAGAAGAAAAAAAAGGACAAAGAAAAGGAGAAAAATGCACCACGTGTTCGGGGTAGAAGGTAAGTGCGACCTCGAAGAAAACGGACGTGTAAATACGAAGGCGAGAAATAACTGGGGCCGCAGAAGCAAAGTGCGACGAAGGAGAAAATGGACGTGTAAACTCGAGGGTGAGAGTGGGCCGGCTGTGGCCGGACTGCGGTCTGAAAATCGAGAGACTTTTTTTTTTTAAGTAGTGTCGAAACGGGAGAGCAACGGTAATAATAATAAAAAAAAAACTTTTGTTAAAACCCCTCAGAAAGAATGAATCCCAAATTTTTCTTTCTTTTCTTTGTTATTAACTGCAAACTTATGTAGGCCAATGACACATGTCAAGCGTTATTCTGATTTAGGTACAAATTAACTGATGATGATGATGATGATGATGATGATGATGATGATTGGGCGGGCGATAAAAGGTCTTGGTTTTGCCCGGTTACCAGGGTCCCCTTCGGCGTTATAAACTCCGACGATCGAAGCCAATGCAGCTGCATCAGTTGCCGGAAAAGTGTTGCAGTGCTTCGTCCTCCGCCCATCGGAACCCCAAACCAGATTTCTGTCAGTGTTTACTCCCTTTAGCCATTGCCTTTCTCAAGGCATCCACAAGGCAGTGGAGCTATTTGCTCATAGCTAATGAAAATTTGAAAAAAAATTTCCAATTTTTACGAATATAACGGAAATCTATATTGTACTTATGGTTATATCCAAAATTAAAATGATATTTATTTAAACGTTATTTTCAAATTGTTTCAGCTTTTATTCAATTTGCTTCCTTTAAGCTTTTTCCTTTGCAATTGTAGGACTGGCCGGAGTCAACACCTAAAAGCCAAGAAGTAGGACGAAAATAAAACCATTCCTCCAAAATAATAGTTTCTTAGCCTCTCTCTTTCTCTTTCTCATAAATCGGATACAAACCAGAGTCCCTCATCATCTCTCTCTCCCTTTCTCCCTCTCTCTTTCTCCTTTACCAATCTCTAGCCAGCATGACAGGCAGCACACTCTTAGCCCCGAAACCAACCGGTGAACATTACTAACAAGATATGTACTCACTCCAAAATGTAAAAAGGCAAATAAAAGTATTTCCTTTTAAAGGTTAACATTTGTATTACTATTATTATTCCAACTACAACTAATGAAGACAAGTGCACAATTTTCAATCTGAATACATAAAATACAAGAGACATAGTTGTTTAAGTAGGGTTTACTCAGTATTTGCCTTTTTTAAGGGATCCACAAGACAGTAGAGCTATTTGACCATATTTGTCGAAAAGATTTCCAGTTTTTATGAAAATAACGCGGATCCTCATCGTAGATATGGTTGCATCAAAATAAAAGCGAAATCTTTTAGTGATTCTTCCTTTACAAAAAAGAAAAAAATCGGGCGAAAGAAATACAAGTTCTGTGATGGTGTAAATTTGAAAATATTTCCAACTAGCAGGACCCGTGTATCGGCGTTGCCCAGTGGAAGTATGCTCCCACTCTACCTGAAAGAAAAAAAACAAAAAAAAAACAATTTAAATACGGTTGTTATTGGGAGCCACTGCCCGCCCAATAAATAGCAGGTACTGGCGCCAGTGGCCAACATGAATGTAAGCCGTAATTATTTATGAATCGGAAATTAGAATAAGTATCTACGGGGCAGTTACGACCGATGTTATCATAGGATCTTTGGAAAATGTAGAATTAGTTCCGTCGACAACTGGTAGCAGTGGAAGGACTAAATATTTAGAGAGAAAAATAGGAACTCCTTTCTCTAAAGATGGTGCGATTGTGACCGCGTTGCTCCTAGGATGCAATGTAGCATTTTATTTTAACGACTGAATGTGTCTATAATGGTGCTTAAAAATACATAAGATAGTGGCTAGATGTATTGGATTTGTATGTGGCATCTATTGTTGCAAACCTACAATACTTTGGTCCAGAGTGGAATTTCTGCAGTCGTGTTATTACATAGGAGATTATATAATTATACTTAAACATAATAAAACAAAGGGAAATAACTCTGATAAAAGTTGTATTTAACGATTTAAAAGAGACTAGAAGGGAGACCCGACGTTGTGCCGGCATGGAATGTCAATCAACGAATATTCCACAAATTACTAGAACTATGCCAACAGCATATTATTTCCATTGTTTTTTCTTTACATAGGCATCGCCACTTATCAAGGCCTAGTGACCACTCGAGTATAAGAGTTAAGTGTGTACGGTAGTCAATTACCGCAAAGGAGGAAAATTAACTGAAAAAATAAACGTGATGCGTTAGCTGTTGCGTCCATTGCCAAACCGGAAATGACGTAGGCTTAAATTAAGGCTAGACCATCGAAAAGAGGCGATGACAATAAAAAATATAAGCGAAAAATGTGACCTCTCCCTGTAGAAAAGTGCTCACTTAAGGGTGAAGGGATTAATGTTTTTGGCCAATTTTTCGATATTTGACATCCGAAAGGTCGAGCTTCAAAATGATACCGATTTCGTGAACATCCGCAGCCTCTGTTTTTATTTTCGAGTGTGTATCAGTTTATATCTTATATGCTTTTATATAAAGATGTTCCGGAATGGTTTTTTGGCGTCCTTCTATTTATTTATTACTTTTTGTGCTCGTTTACTTTTCGTTCTTTTTTATGTTTATTTTTATTTTTTTCAAGTCTGTGTATTCTTACATATATGTTCTTACTTATATGTGTGTGTATGCTCTTATTTCTTGCCTTGAACGGTCTCGACGTATACATGCAAATACATAATCGTACATACCTGCTTGCCTTTCCCAGCGGACATCTTCTTGTCTCTGGGCTGCCATCTCATGGGGAGTGGTCACTGCTGCAGACAGACGCATTGATAACACAAGATGGATTTGAACTTCAATTCTTTTATTAAAAAGCAAGTCTATATCTGGAACCCATTGTTGTCGGAGACCCAAGATTTCCCGTCTACATTCTCTGCTGCCCAAGACCAACTCTCAGCCCATGTGCCCAACCGGAAGCCTACGACCACAATTCCCGTTACCCCTAATTTCCGGTGCATGTCACCCCTAATTTTCGGTGCATCTAACCTAGGTAATTAAAGGTGGCTTAGTTTGGTGGGTGTCAAATCTAACCTTCTCTGACCCTGCTAAATCGACGATGGGAAACGCAAAATGCTTATATAACTTCTATTTCTAAAAACTACCTATATAGCATTTAAGCTGGGATTCCCAATACTACAAAGAGATGTGATTCTCGGTTTATTAA